>NC_134578.1:46707280-47048780 GCF_050947875.1 Dermacentor variabilis | reverse complement strand
TTTCAAGGCTAAGTGTCCCTGAAAAAAAAACTATCTGAAACCGATCCCACGTTATGATTGTAATGTGCAACGTTTTGTACCTCACCAAAGAAAGTACTTTATCAAGTAAGAATACCGCTATTTTGCGAATTCATGTTCAAATTTTGTATTTTAATTATTAGCAGAAAAGGAGCGTGGTGACTGGACTCTGATAAGTCAGGATATTAGAAAAATTGATTCCCGTCTTCTGAATAGTCATTGGGATCGTATCCTTTTACTGAAATTTTCACTTGCGTTTTGACATGTACTTGTTTAGTGAGACGACACTAAAAGATAAAACACTTGGTTAAACATCTAAACTTTAACCTGCCACTTCTTCCTGATATGGTACGCAGTTATGTTTAATACATTTTCACACCAGGGCTCTTACCCACTTTAACTGAGCAGACTCGTACTGTTTCATTCTTTTCTTATCTCCGCGTTCACCTGACAGAACCGGTAAGGGCACACGAGCAAGATATGCGATAACGTCTGAAGCATTCGGGAGGAAATTGAAGAGTGAAGGAAAACAATGGAATCTGCTGTGAAAAACGTTTATTCGCGTGCCAGACTTTAACCTTCCTTTTTGCTGGCTTGAGTGAACCAGCGAGATGTTGCTCACTTGTCTTCACCTCGCGGGTACAAGATCTGCCACGTGCCGTACAGCACGTTGTCAAGTATCCAGGGCACCAGCGCATCGAGTCGTGTATAGACGCCCGGAACTTTGCCTGCACAGGCAGCGCCGTAGGAGACGATGCCCACTTGCAGGAAGCGGTGGTTGTCCGCGCGTGCAATGGCGGGTCCTCCGGAATCGCCCTTTAAGTGAGCAATGGAGAGAGAGCAATCTTGTTGATAAGTGGGAAGGCTCTTCAAGCGAAAAGCTTGACGTGCTTCTCTATGGATGCATCAGACGACGAGGGATGAAAGAAAGGGTTGTAGAATAAAAGGAAAGAGAAAAAATCAGTGGTAATTTAGCGGCAATGGCAAGAGATATGTGTTGCGTTACGTCGCACATCCTTGAGGTACCACCGGATCGATGAGTTAAACGACATTCGCTGCATTGCAAAGTACTATTCCTTCTCTACCTTTACCACGGGACCGGATTCCCACGCGTTACACATACACACTTCTTTCACTTTGACGCTCCTGATGCAAACACAATAAAGAAAAGCAAGCATGCACGTGGAACGCACCATAGCGCATGTTTTTAGTTGTACATAATGTCGCTAGTTGGACATATATTTACAGAACAGACGTGCTGCTGGAGCGCAAAACGGTGCAGAAGCCGCTTGAAGTGGCACACGGAAAGCCGGCAGCGCGACAAAGGGCAAAAAAGATTTCTGAAATATTTCCTGAACATATTTTAAAATATTTAGTTTCTGTACTTGTATATAAGGCTTTAGCCTAATTTCCCACAATCTTGCTAGTAGCCTGCTCTGTTTTCTGTCACATTCTAAGTGGTTTGCGTTTCCCTTTGCCCGGCAAAACAATTGTTTTGTTCCTAAAACTTTTTAAAGGTTGCTGCGGCCCGCGCAACCCCAAGATGAGCTGCGTAGTATGCAGCGCAAGTGTAAGGAGCATTGTTTTAATTTTTTTGGTAATGAGTTTTATTGCTCTATTACAATCTTTCGCAGAGACGCAGAACAACCACATTATGCATATATTTACAGTGTCTTCAAAATTAAGCTGATAGTAATATTAATGAGAGAGCATTGGGAGCTAGGCAAAATCTTGCACAGGCTGTTTATGCACTTTGGTGGATATAATTATAGCCATCAGGTCGCCTTATAAACAACAATTTCTTTACTTTTTCACTGCCGTGGTTATGGTATATGGTTATATTTGAAACGTTGATACAGTCGTATTTACAGACAACTTATATTTATTTACTTGCTCTTGGCTGGCGAAACAACCAACTACTGACCTTTTCCCACGAGTGCTCTTCGTTGTAATTGTCAGGCTTGGCGTTGTGTCGAGATCCCTGACCCTGAATGCGAAATCCGCTGATGAATTTCAAATTTGGTGATGAATATCTCAAAACAGAAGCGCTCCAGGAGAATCAATGGAAGTTAAGTTGTCTTACACTACGATATTCTTAACGCTTCAAATATAAACACGTACAGTTACCTTTATAGTAATGCATTATTTACGCAGTTATTGCCTTTATGCGCCTTATGACTGAATAGTTCCAGAAAACTGAGGGGAACCAAAGCCCAGAAACTGCCTATAAAAGCAGGTTTATAGCATAACTGGCGTCGCGTTTTTCTTAAACGTAGCGTTAGAATAACTTTGAGGACACTTTGGGAACCTGGGTAAAATAGTAACAGTTAGTTATATAAACGCACATGTATCGAAGAGAAATAGATGACTATAAGTGTCAGCGTAAAATGATGACGCAATGGTAGACAAAGCGCTTAGTCTGGCTTAAATATAAACGATGTCACCAGCCAAATGATGGGCTGCAATAGAGACACCCTTCCATGCAGCGGTAAAGCGCTATACCTGACAAATGCTGTAAAGTCACGTACGGAGTGATGAGAAAATTTAAGAATGATGACAATGATGTTGCCGGCGAGTACCATTACTGCAGGAGCGCGAGAGAAGAAACTACAATGTCATAAACTACCTGTAGGGCAACATTTACCTAAATATGCAGCGTTGTACAATAACTTGCTTCAAGTGAAACAACTCGGTTGTTTTTAGTACAGGGGTAGCCGTAGTCAGTACGGCGGTCGATTGCACGTATTTTTTTTTGCATTCGAAGCTTTCTTCGGCTCTTCTGGTTATATTTTTACTCAGTCGGCCTTGTCTGACGTCTGTTTCGGGGAGTAAAGTGGGATCACCGCGGAGACAGTGTAAGCAAAGGTGGTCAATGGTTGGGCCGATCCTGTTGCCAGTGCGTGATATGCCTCTTCGCAGTAGTTTCAACGTGGTTGGTAAGGCGGCCAGTTCTTGAGGTAGTGCAACGTGGCAGCGCGTAGATGCCCCATACCCATCCGAAGTTATCGCTTGACTCTAACAATCAATAATAGATATTTGTTTCTCTAATTTCTTCGAAGGTACGGGCGTAAGTGAGGCTATCTTGCCTGATTGCGAGGGTGCGTTGCGAGATTTATCGGGACTCCCTCTTTCCCTCACTTTGTTAAACTACGGCCCAACCTCCGACGTTAGAACGCTTTTGAGCATGATGGGCTTCATGAAAGTGTTCCGAGATCTATAACGAAGGACTGGAGGACTGTATACGCAATGTTGTAGCGGCGGTAGCAGAATCTTTGAGAGCTTAGTGTTGTCTTACTTTTGATTTCTCTCATTCTCCTGTGTCCCTGTTCTTATCTAGCTTGGGGCAGCGAAGTGAACGCTGCTTTTGATTATCTTTCCTGTCTTCTCTTTCCCTCTCGACCGTCGAACAAATGTCATACTCTGGCTACTCACGTACATTGCTAATTTGTACAAGCGCGTCGACGAGAAATCCACTTTGTGTTTGTGCGTGGGTGTTTGTAGGTCTGCGAGTGTTAATTCGCATACTTAAGATGTTACGGTAGATTCTGAAATCCAGCCAAGATTTCCAGTACCGTCAATTAAACAAATCGATTCTGAATGTCAATCCGCGCAGTTACAACCATAGTAATGTAAAATCTCAAAAAAAGCCGTATTGCCTCATACCTCGCATGCGTCTGTTGTATCTTCGTACGCGCAGAACTGCAGCGTTATGTTGTAGCCGTTGTTGCCAAATTTTCTCATGCACACCTCGTCGGACAGAACACGTAAACTTGTATAGTAGAGGAGTCGCTGAGGAGGTCCAACTGCAAAGCAAGGGTTAAACTATGAACATGAAGGTTCATCCAATTTGCAAGTAAAGAAAAATATTGCCGCACATGAGCGTCGTTTTGGGAAACACTTTTTACTAGTGAAAATATGCTTGCGAAGGTTTACAGTATGATAACAGGATAATCATCGACGTGGAAGTATTGTAAATACTTAACCCGTTGACTGCTGCTCCCGACATAACTCGAGGACTGACTATCGCACAAATGCAATCACTCTCGAGCCTACTTGTTTTGTGTTTTCAGCACGCATCCTGCCTCTACCGAATCGAGTCATGCAAAGAAGACCCCTATGATTTGTGTGTCATCTATGCAGAGGCAAATTAAACAGCAAAGAACTTGCAAGTTGCATTTGGGACAGCCGGTGGGGCAAATGTCTCGGTGCTCTGTCCCTCAAACTCAGCAGGGCACACATTACGAAACAGTGTGGTAGGTCCATCCGCACGTTCACACCAAGGAGTTGATGAAGTGTTGACGAACTCTTATTTGGGAGATGGCAACGACGAAGAGGTTGATTTTAAGCAGCATGAAATGCTTGGCAAAGCAATACGTAAGGAGAGCCCATCCGGAGCTGATCATCAGTGAAAAGAAAACAAGATATCCAGCAGTGAAAGGGATAAGTGTTAGGGTGGCACAATGGCCCCTGAAATAAATGAAGTCTTGAAAGTTACATCGTGAAGCATTCTGCCAGATCTATATGGCTTTCATATCTAAATCATTTCTTTTTTCGAGATTACAAGATGTCCATAACGGCTTATGCACATATTCGACACATTTATTTTACATTTTCGGAGGCGAGCATAGACAGTGACAGAAGTTGCAAACGTGAATCCTGCTGAAAGCAGGGTTTTGCATCAAATGGGAAGTGACCAGAGCAGGTAGCGCTAATGCGAAAGTAGAATAAAAATACCAATTTTCAGTATAAGTGCAAATAAAGTAGAGCGCTCCATCGAATGTGTACCGAATGCATTTCTGCCTTCCTGCATGATTACAGAAACTTTCCGTATTTCGCTGTTAATGTTGCCACAGTATACATGATAAGCATATTGCTCAGCAAATGTGAGCTATTATCCGACGGTATGGCATTAGTAAAAAGTGCTAGTAAGTGATCTCACATTGCTTAAGACGGCCCCAGCCAGCCACACGCACATGCTTGTGGAAAATGTCCACGGGTTCCAGAGAGATGCAGATAGGGCGCGTGGTCATCGTGAATGAGAAGGGCTGTTCTACCTGAAATGTATGAAGATATTGATAGGGCAGAGCAGTGCGGCGAAACATCTATGCAATAATTGTTTTGGTTTATATTGCCCTTTAAGTTATCTTCAAAGTGAACAGATGGAAAGGAAGTGCAGCGTTTTACCACATGTAGACTTGTGCTCTTAAATTTTGCTCTCTGTTTTTCGGTTACATCAATTCTAGAAGAATCTGAAGCACTGAATCGTTCAAACGGTGTTTCCGAGCCCAAAAACCAGCTGAAATTGCGAACGAACCTTCTTGATTGCAGAAGGCGGTCTGTGTTTTAATCCATATATATGGACACTTCAAGCGCATGTCCGCCGTCGGCGTCGGCGAAAGCATCGGCGTCACCGTTGCCATCCCCGTCGCCGTCTCCGTGAGGCTCCTTATAAAGTACAAGGGCGACAGCACCGTCACCGAGCGCCATACGCTGTATGTGCGAGTGAAGACGTGCGGGGGTAGTCGACGATCACGTTTCAATCTCGCCCGCGCCAAAGAGGTGAAAAAGGAAAGGAAGCACGCCGCCTTCCGTAGTGCGCAGGGCGCCCAACGTGGCGAGGTGCCGGCGGGGGGGGGGGGGGGGAGAGAAGGAGGGCGATGTTCTACTCCGGCTGCAACTGAGCATGTGGCGCGCGCGCGAGATCGCGCGACCGTGTCTTGTGGGTGGTTTGCGCTGGAGGCAGAATCTTGGTGCGTCGGCGGCTCGTAGCTTTGTGCGCGTTGTGTGTTCTCGATGCTCACTTTGCCTGGAAGCGATGGAGAGCACGAATGTCACAGGTTCTGCCGCATTTGTTCATGCCAGCGTTTTAACAGCTAGTTTCCGCGGTCACCGAGTCAAATGTGTTGATGTTTACTTGTGCGTGCGTGACACCATGCTTGTTATATTAGTTCGTGTACCTATGTTTACAAGCTTATGCGGCCGATAAAACTACTATCCTTACTTCGTATAGCTGTCCACTAATTTGCTGTCGCAATGAATGCTTCGCCTTTCACGCGAAACTGCGACTCTATGAGATCTCATTGGGGATCATCTAACTAAATCCCTCTATGCATACCACGTGAATATAAAAACGAGATATGTGCAACCTCTTCGAAATGTAACTGCATATATTGAAGTTGTGGCAGCGGTGCCACTAAGTCCAAGTCACAACCACAGTGCCACAAGTGCATATATAGTGTATTTTTTTTACCTGAAACGCTTTTTTCTCAAAAAAGGACAACAAAGGTTACTCAAGTTAGATAACTACAGATTCAGTATCTATACCCAAGTGTATATCACTTAAAACAAAACAATCAAATCACTCCGCTAACTAAGCTAATCGGATACAGTAAGTTCTCAGTAACATAGGGCACTTGTTTGTATAGTTAAGTTGAAGAGAATCGTCATAAAAGTCTAGTTCCGCTCTTATTTAAGAACGGCCGTGTAAACCGAATCAATAGGTCTAAAATTAGTCGTTTAGTTTGCGCGATTAGGCACGGAGCATTGCGAAGCGAGGCTCAGGGTTCAACCCTACCGTGGCGCAGCAGGGTGGCATAAAATGAACCTGCCGCCGCACTTCCGCCTTCTAGCTATGTTATTCTGATTGGTGCTCTGTGCAACTCTCCATAAGATGCACGGTCACTTCAGGAGCAGAGGAGATTTGACCGCTTTGTCGTGCCTTATACCCTAGCTTGATTTTACGCTGTATTGCTACGTCGCACAAAGGTAGCACCGCGATCAGTGCTTTGCAGTGCTGCGGCCAGTCAGGTTAACTCAACGAACTTTATGTGGCGAATTATTTCTGTTGCAATACCAATCTAAAACGTTGAGACGCGGAACTAGACTACTATGACAATTTCCTTTAACTTTCCAATATAAGTATGTTCCGTAAAGGTTATAAATAAAAAGTGAAATAATGCAATTATTATTTGTAAATTATTTCTTGAAATCTTGTCACAAATTAAGTCCGTCCGGGCAAAAATTGTGTAGTAAACTGGTTCGAGTAATCTTTACGGGCTTCATTGTTACCGACTTTCTGGACTTCCTTGAATTGACTCGACCATTATGTAACCGGTTACTTTATGGTTGAGTCGGTTGGTGAAGCCCCCATTTAACAAATCAGATTATTGGGTAACAATGCGTATGTATAGACGTAGGCATTCAATATATTTGCTAACCATTTTTACTGAATACCTAATGTTAGAAAGCGAAATCTGACAACCTAAAATTATACGGCCACCAGCTGACGTCAAGGTCAGTAGGTAACATGTAGAAGTAACAGAATACATTCAAAAGAGGACACATCTATGGGCCAAATGTTTTAGGACGCAGATCTTAGGCGCCCGTTTCTGCGTTCAGTTTCTGCCTCGGCGTCCCTTGGCGTAACCGAGTGAACGAGCACAGAGAAGGATAAAAGACCGAACGCGGAGCGCAGTGGGGAATGAAAGACGGCGAGAGGGAAGACAGAGCGAGGAGGAAAGCGGAGGAGGAGGGTGCAGTGAAAGCACGTGGACGCAAGTCGAGGAGGGTAGTATGGCGAAAGGGTGAGGACAAAGGTGAAGTGCCGCACGAGAGGTGCTTCACGGCGGCGGCCAGGCATGAGGCGAGTGCGTCCGCCGATAATGCATAGGAAAATAAAGCGCTAGTGCGGGCTTCGGGCCCACTGCGCATGCGCTACTTCGCCTGCGCCGCCGCCGCCGCTAGAGAATGCGCTCCACGGGAGCCTCACGCGTTTCCGCGTTCACGCTTTCTTTTCTGAACAATGAGCGACGCAAACTGTTAAAATTATTCCTCTGCCGCTGCTGCTAAACGAGCTGCCCGAGCAGAGGCTCAACACCGTCGTCGCGAGGACCCTGTCGTTCAGAATCGAATTCTTTGCCACAATATGTCGCGAATTCAAAACACCTAAACAGTTGCGCTCAAAATTTGCATTATGGAGCGTCGTAATCGTCGGTGAATGCTTTTATACGGGCACGTAGTCTGTGCAGCCTACAAGATTTTTTTATTAGCGAGCGAATATTTATCGCATGGCCTGTCAACGGTATGCGCGAGCGCCGGAAACGCGCTCACTTGGTGGAATAACCCGCTGATGTTCCTTTCAGGACACACGCCCCGCCGGTGTTATCTGCGCAGTGCTGCTTACAAAAATTATTTGCACAAATGGGAGGTGTCTGACTAAGATCAGTTACCTACAGTTTGTGTTCCATTTCTCCTGTGGATTACTGACACCGGCGTATGTGCCCGAGAATTAGGGTAAAAAAGATAAAAAAACGAAATAATTTAGCGCGTCCAATGTATTGTCATAAAAAGAAGGTTAAGGGATGATCGCAAATACTTATTGCTGAGTAGCCTGGCTATTTGCCCTGGTGTACGATAGGACCTGGAGGAAAAAAAGTAAGATGTGTGCACCGCTTTAGCGAACAGCGCCGTTGACTTCTGCCTACTATCGCAGATTTCGCCGCTTCTTGCCGTTTCGAGAGAGAGAGAGGGAGAAGAAGAAGGAAAGGCAGGAAGTTTAGCCAGAAGGATGAATATGGTTTGCCACCCTAAACTGGAGAACACGTGATGGAGTAAAACATAAGAAAAGAGAGAGGGGGGAAGGAGCACGGACCCACGATTACAGCAGATAAGTGTCCCGGCGGTCTATCATAGCAGAGTTATAGCACGCTGAAACGCTGCACTGTGGACACTCGCTCGATAATATCAAAAATACGGGAAGGTGCACATATTAACCTCAGTGGCACACAGTGTTAGCTTAAGTCAGGTCATACTAGCTCACTCACAGCGCAGGCAGTGCATACCGCAGCGAAAGAGTCAGCACAAATATATCCTCAATGAGGGGGCCATATAATCCTACACACATTGGAACACACAAAGACAAAAAGTGAGAAAAAGTTGCACCACTCATTAAGCACTGGAAATAAATCGTTCATAATATATAAAGTAAATCTACGTAAAAACGGCTGCTAATAATAGCACTTTCGAACCCTAGTCGCTGGAACATGCAGTACAACCATGCAAGCAATTATTTTATATCGCTTCGTAGTTACTTTCATTTAGCACAGAGCAAACGCCTACCAGCCACTGCCTTTTGTGCGAAAACAGGTGCACAATCTTACAAATGAATTAAGTGGTGTACCAATTAGTATCAAGGAAACATTGTAAATAACAAAGCAAAAGCAATGAAAACGCTGAAGCCACGCGTTTTTCCACACTTCCTTGACTATTTTATTCGCTAACAAGGTCACAAAATCCTCTTCTTCGGGGATTCAACCATACGTGTATTCCGCAATATTACTTAGAGATAAATGTGTTAAATACTAGAAACCTTCAGCATTGGCATTAAGCAACGCCAGCAGCCACAATACACTGAAAACTCCCCCATTCTTCTAGTAGCCTTGGAGGCTAATTTAAGTGGCATACGGTATAATAAGATTTATCTTATCTGTAAGCGTAAGAATTTTCTAATAATTGTCATGAGGGTGCTATGTAATGCCTATCAGAATTGTTTAAAGCTTATAATTTTATTGCAACCCTTATTCTATGCAAATATGCAGCGAAAGGTTTCGTTGTTTTGTATTAACTGTGAGCGTTATTCCAGTGGTGAATGTTACACTTCCCTAATGAACGCCCACAACACTGGAGCATCAGGTATCGAAAACGATGTTCTCACCCGTAGAATAGCGATGTCGTTGACAAACGTTGTTTCATTAAAATCTGGGTGCACTTTCATACGGTCTACTCTCCAAAACGCACCGTCCAGTTTTTGTGTACTGTTGTAGAAGGCCACAATTCTTGTCGGATACGTGCCATTTCTGAATGCGAAAGAGGAGCAACAAGCACTAAGTTCTCGGGTGGTCGGTTGCAGTAATGCTTCTAGAATATCATCAATGAGAATTCAATGCAATGTGTTGAAGAAGGCACATGACAATTAGAATCAACCAAGGCAAAATCTCGGTCAGCTGTTTGAACGTGTACAACAACTGAAGTTTTTATAACACTCCATTTTTCTTTCACATTGTACTTGATAAAATTTTTTGAACTACAGGCTTCTAAGTATGACCGGTGCTACGTAAAAGAATTAGCCTGAGAGTTTCTCCAAAGTTAGAAATTACTGAAGAGGGTATCTAAAATTGAAATATTTTTCGCTCGCAGAAGCCCCTTACGGCTTCATTTGGCCTACCTGTGCCTAATATGCTGGCATAAATTGTGCCTACCGAATTTGTACAATAGAAAGAAGGAACAGGGCCAGGTTGAATAAAGGAATTGTGCTATATTGCTGAAAGAAAATTTTGAATTGCGCCAAACATCACCACTTTTTGGCGCGACGTACTCCTTAATTTATTCAGTCTGAGGCTTCATTGAAGATTGTAATAGATACCTATCACGCGCACTGCATGTTTGCAGGTCCCGAACCTTGTTTTGCGCTGGCAGTAATGTTGACTCACGGCTAATCTCGCCAAACAGTAATGCAAAGCCAGTTTGACAACTTAGCCGGTTGTCAAAAGTAAGTTTCACGAATGATTCCAATTTAACCGGCCTCCTCTGCATAACCCATCCCTAAATCCTGCCCCCACCTGCCACCCCCCCTCCCCGTTGGCTCGCCCCCTGCTCTTCCTCTGCCTCCAGATGGTAGAAGCAACAGGGACGGCACTGCAGCACAGCCCTAGAATATTATAAAGGATATGTTTTCTCTCTTTCTGCAAAAGTTAAAGTTAAAAAACTTATGTTCATTCATTTCTGCCTGCCCGAGTAGTAAGCTGGAATGTTCCATGCATTGCAAGTGGTGTTCGGATGTTACAGCCTAGTGCAGCGAAGAGTTCGCAAAGAGAAATCAGTTGCAGAAAGTAGGCCAGTCACGCTGAGTCAGAGTCAGTATTGGACTAAATTATTTAGTTCGGCTTTGAGCGCCTTTTGGTGAGCCTTCTTGAACGATGAGAAAAGACATACTTATTCGTTACGCTTGGTTGAAAAAGTATGAGGGCACCAGATATTTTTATTAACAATAAAATTAAGTGCTATGGTCGATGACAAAGATGAGAGTGTACAACGTGAAACTTATTAAATGTGAAATTTTATTCAGATCTACCCAAACAACATGCGCGTGGAGAAGCGAAAAAATAAAAATAAATTACAAACGCAGAAGAAAACTACTGAAAACAAAAGGGTACACCGAACGTCTCGAAAAGGCCTTTGCAATATGCAAATAAACTCACATGTGACAGACTGCCAGGCGTGAGGCGTTGCCTTTTCTTTGCGTTGTGTACTAATTTTCAGTTTTTTCTTGTTTTCGTTGCCACTTGTTTGTTTCTGTAAGTCTATTCTGGGTAGATCCGAACAAAATCTTTGTTGTGGCAGCACTGGTGTCGCCAACTCTTGTCTTGCGCTTCACAATAACGAAAAATATTATTTCAGATCATAATCTCAACCAATCATGCCCGATTTGCTCAATTCCAACTTCTTTGTTTTGCGCCGATTACCACGTTCAGTGCGCGCCGGAATAAGGGAATATGATCTTACACCCAATTACCTAGGAGTGCCAGAATTGAGAAATATATCGTATTGCCGATAAAGAAAGTGGAGAGCTGAACTCACTGTTTTATACAGTGCGCGGCCGTTAGAATATTCCTTTGAGTCAGGATAGTCCCAGAACAAGTTGTGTATTCTCCGTTGATCTTTACTGCCAAGAATACCTGCAGAAATAAGTAAAGGAAGACTTCAGTTTCTCTTTACGGTGAACTACAATCTTCAGCATGCAAAATTGGGGGCGAAAAATTTATGCTGCACGAATACACTAGGATATGAATCAAGGAAATACACTGCGCAGTCCACTTAGTTTTATCTAATGAATATCATAAGTCTAGCGCAAATTACTTGAAAGTGCCACTACAGCCGTTCCATTGCGTGGCGTTCACATAAAAGAGCATTCTCTGATTTAGCTATTTCACAAGAAAGACTACGACAACTCCACTTTTTGCTCACGTAGATTTCTGCTCCGTAACCTATTTTCTACAGCGATCATGCTCAGAAGGCCTGAGCACCCAGAAGAAAGGGCTACTCATTGTTGATAGCATCTAAACATTGCAACTTCATTCCAATGTAATTAAGGAAAACCACGGACCTCAGACACTGAATATTGCATTATTCATGCTTTTTGGCGAGATAGCCTGTTGAACGTATTGAAAGTATCAGCATCGAAATGGGTTTTTAAGTGTAATATTCTCACGTCTAATGAACATTTTTCGATATAACTTTTTTGAATTAGACAACATTCGTTATTTCCATGTTTTTTTTATTTTCAATGCCTACATATCTAATAGCGCGATTATTAATAACTCCTTCTCTCTGCATTACGTATGCACTTGATGATATAATAAATAAATAAATAAATAAATAAATAAATAAATAAATAAATAAAATGGCAAACTTCTCGCGATATTCGCACCATTGTCAGCAGTGTTAAGGTTCAATGTCGTGATCTTCCAGCTATATGCGGGTGAGACGTGTCAGCGTAGCGCAGTGTGCAGATCTCGCTGTGCAGAAGGAACAGCTCCCTGGAAACTAGCTGGCGTCTTACATTGCTGGGTTGATGAAGGGCCACCATAGCAGGGTTGCGGGTGCCAAACTTCAATGTGCGTTTGGCCGTTTTGTGATGAGTGTGCGGTTAGAATTTAATTGGCGAATATGGCGACTCCTTTTTAACACTGTAAATGCGCAATGGGGACCTTGTGAGAATCGGTGAGCGAGAATGTGAAGCACAAGGCTTGTCAGAATTCTTATAAATTGAAACGTTTTCATCGACTGTATTTTTTAATAAACAGGAATGTTTTTGATTTCTTCGCGAGCAGCGAGCCGTTTTTACTGGCAATACTTTCCGAAGGTTTTCCACACCGAAACAGTTTCTTATAGAAGCGATTCAGTTGATGTTTTCAGTCAAAAGTTTGTAAACAAGCTTCGACTTCACGCTCCGCCTGTGTAGATTTCGGCAAGCTTGTATACGCGCGAGAATATGCAGAAAACTCTCGAATATTTTATTTCTTGTGGCGACAGTTTGTCTCATCATAAAAATGATACTAATAATATTTCTAATGATCGCAATTCCTGCATAGAGAACAGCGTATACTCCTGTTTAAACGCGTACTGTTGCTCGAGAACACTACCGCATCTTCAAACCAATGAACATTCAATTGCACGGCCGACACCATCGCCAAGGCATCGCGATGTTTTAGGGAACGGTTATATTTTCACGAGACCTAATTCACTTCGCGAAAACGGTATCGACTCGCCAAATAAATTCCGACAGAAACAGTGAGCAGTAGAAATTACAGGTCGAACATAATACCTCGTCGATTGTACTCTTCAAATCACTCGGACGTGTGGATTCGGCTCAAGAATTCTGGAGCGGTGCTGTTACGTGCAAACATTACCTAGGTATTAGGCCAAGTCCCTTTATCACGTTTATAACATCTATGGTGCGTTGCAGGAACAGCAGACACGGTTCAAGTCGCGGATGGTGATGATGGCTTTGAGAATGGTGGCGTCTGGGCATGTGTTTTGTTGTTTTGGAAGGCACAGTGAGCAAGACCTTTCTGACAAAGGATATATTGCGTACGTTGTAAAACGGAGACAAATTCTACTAAAAGGCACATGTGAAATAAGATATTCTCGGTAAGTACACAAACATTCCGCGTTTCTCTTATGAATTTAGTAAATATATAAACAATGGTTCTATTGTAACCTGTAGCAACAATGATGGTTCTCAAATGTATAGCAAGCTCAAAACACATTGCGTTTAATAAATATACCAATACTTTGATAATTCTGAGCTCAAGTTCAATTGCAATAGAAAACAAAAATGATATTTTAAGCGTCCACTCCATTGCTTTGTGACTGTATAATAGAACATGTGTTTGTGTTATATATAACATCGATGGAACCTCGAGAGTGACTGAGGTTGCAAACATGACACAAGACTCGATAAGCTTTGTCTTTGAGGCACAAAATGACGATTCTGAAAGGTGAAGCAGACACACGAAACGTTAGTTAGCTGCTTCGCACTGGTGGAACTCGGACTTGCTCCCGCTAAATTCCTTACCTTGCTAACGTCTGATCAGTTTCCTCAATAAATATTTATATTTTCAAGTAGGTAACGTTACTTTTGCTTGGTACTCCAATAAACTAATTGTTTTTTTTTCTTTCTTTTCATTGCAATGTTCGCACTGCACCACATTCTGTTTTCTTCATTGATCCTTGTTTGTTCTTCTACCTTAAAAATAGCATATCTTTTACACTTCCGTTGTTATTTCTGTTACACCACATGGCATTAGAGCATTGTTTGTTGGCTTTCTTTGTTTATTAACATTTGGCTATGTTGTATATAATATTTAACATCATCCACTATTATACTGCCAACAAGTGTATAATCCTGTTGCAATTCAAACATAGTATCCGGTTTTCAATATTAATACTTTGGGACCCTCGTGTGTATACTGATTTCTGAATTTGTTTTCCGTATGAATAAACTCAAACTTTATCTTCAACCTCATAGGGAAATAGTAAGGTCACTGGGGGACGCACGGTAATCGCAACTGTCAGTAAGGGCGTCATTGCAACAGCTATTATATACAGGCACTGGCACCGAATTCGACTAGGCGACAAATTTAGGGGGTGCTTTACTTCGTAATATCCTTGTGAATAGGAAATGGAAATTTATTGTTCTTCCAGGATGCAGACAGAAGGAAAAGCGTTGGCCTCAGTCAGTGCCCAGGAAAATATGAGGTAATGTTAGTTTTATGCTTACTGCCTGTTTCACTCGTACCGTAACCTATACACGCTGCAGCTCAGCAGGAACGCTTATAGTATGCGTGAGCAGAAAAGAACAGAAAAGGACATGTGCTGAGGGAGCTCCTCAGCAACACTTTGCAACGTGGTGAACTCGGTGTTCAAATGATAGATTTGGGACCTCAAAAAGGTGCGACGTTATGCTAATGCATTTTTCTCGCATTTCAGGCTAAGTCGCCGCTGAAATTTTGGATCGTTCACTGGCACAACAAACTCGCGAACGCGAAAAAGAGGGTGAAATTGCCCGTGAAACTGGATATTTCAGAAACATTCGCAGTTACGAAAAGTACCTGCACACAAGAAATAGCTGTACACAAAGTCAAACTGCGCATTTTTTTTGCGTTCGCACATCTTCTTTTATTCCGTGTCGTTGGGCCTATACCTAATGAGTGATAAATTTTTGTAAGCTTCCTACACGTGGCACCTTCACAGAAAGCTGCCCCCTTTAAGGAAGAAGTGTGCCGCAGGACCAGCTGGTTAGAAACATTGGCATGGTTAGGTGCACAATATCAACCTTCCAAAACAAGGTGATAACGACAGCAAATTTCAGTAGCATTCAAAAGGGCAAATCTCATGCCTGTTTTCCGGGAATTCTACCCTTACTGTCGGAGCTTATGACGTGGCCAAGAATCAGAGCGAGAGGTCTAGTAGTTTAAACAGTAGGCACTGTTTTATCATTTTGCACTACATTCATTCGATTATCAAAGGCCTTTGAAAGTCTTTGCACTAATCTTGGCACGTCGGCGTCGCAAAAACGAAGGCCATTTATTATTCTTTTAAGTACTCTGTTAGCCTACTAAGTGATGCTAAGCGCTTTTGGACTAGCTAGATCAGGAATACGAGCGGCTCAACGTTTCCTTTTTCCTTAGCTCCCATCGACCTAATAATAGCACAACAAAAATGTCTGTGATGCAGCTCCCGTCTTAAAATGCCTGGTGGGGGTCGGACGTGGGACCACTGCGTACAATGCCATTGAAATCAGTAGCACAAAACATCAATACCATGTTACTGTTACAGGGGAGCGCTAAAAATAAGTGATGTTCCGCATATAGATGTACCTACAAAAAATATGAATGCCACTCAGCACCGCCGCAGTAATGTAATTAGAGTGCTTTGCATCCGAAATAAATAATTAGTACTCGCTTTTGTTTCACACAATTCTGAGGGTAGCTTCGGCTGCTGCGAATTGCAGTCGGAAAGAAATAAAGAGTACTCTCTTTTTCCATACACTCTAAGCCCGGTGGATATCGTTGTATTGAATTAGAGTGTATCAGAAAATTGATGTTGGGAAAGACCTTGTCGCTGAAGTGCGAAGCATGCATGTCGTTTCTTATTGCGTCTTATGCCCACATTTTCTTCACTGCCCTAAATGACAACCACAACGGACGCTCACCTTTCTTGGTGTTCAATGGTGAAAAAGAAGGTGCTCTGTGTCAGACAGCTTCTCCTAAATGTCAGTGTAGCCTACAGAATCCTGTTTGCCAAACCATGCAGGCGCTGCTGTTCAACATGCAGCACCAGTACCACGAGCAACGAGAGAGAGAGAGACAAAGAGAGAGCAAGATCACACACACTGCTATTCGAGTGCCATGAGCACGGCCGTGGCAAATTCTTTATGGCAAGGGGTCTTAGTCTTAGCAAGGCGCAGCTACGTTGCCTGGCGGAGGTTGTCAGGTCTCGTAGTCTCATTTCGCCTGAAAATTCCTTTTTGCACGGCCTTAGGTCCTGTGGAACACCTTTGTGAAACGATTCAAAGGCGCGCATAAGCATTTAACCTGGCAGCTTCTCCTGCGGGGCAATTCCCTTATCGTCACAGTGCGGGGAAAAAGTCCGAGGACACCTAAGCGCTTCTTGTGAGTTGCGAATGCGAAAGCACTAATGTAGCAACGGCGCGCAGCTGATCGGTTCGTCGAGTTTTGAGCTGGGAGAAATGTTTGCGCTCATGCTCGTTCCGGCCGCCGTGTATTGGGAGAGCTGGCGATGATGGAAGGTTTCGCTGCTTGCCTCCGCTCCCTTACTTCGTCTGCGGTGTACTGGTGTAGCCGACCCCGTTTCGCTACTGCCGAGGTTGCGGCCGCCGACGATGTAGATGCATCAGATTACGCAGCGGTAGGCGTTGCCCGAGCCCGAAAGCTCGGGACGTGGCGTCGCAGCCAATGGGAATTTAGGCGCCGTTTCGGTGCTACGGACGCCGCCGGCTTTCTCGCCCAATGGGCCATTTGATGCTATGGCATCAAAACGCTCACATGGCGTCGATGCGCCGACCACGGCTTCCCGGAAAACATTACAAGCAGGTGACTTGCAGAAAAATAGTGTACTTATCAGGAAATGAGCCCGGTCAAAGGCAACTTACCATCCAAGGGAGCTGACTTCGAGCAGCTAGAAGACCATTGACGATTCTTGCCGTAGGACCGGCTATACCGCACTCTGTGTTTCAGAATGATAATTGTAATTATTCTTAGAATACAATTATAACCAAGGAAGTCAAGGAATATACCGAAATATAAAGAATTATGCGCGACACCGCGCATATGAATCTTAGTATTTTAAAAGAACGCTTACATGCGCTCAAAACTAGAGCAATGCTGCAAATAGAACCTACATTGCTTTTGATGATGTTGCATTGTGACGCCTCATGATCGGCACCAACCTTTTTTGCATCTTTGCTAAATCGGATAAACACATTCGTTTACTCCAATGTGAGTAATATCATTTGTAATGAAAATCTCATCATTAATAAAGAAGGGGATCCATGGTGTGACATTCCTGATAACAGCGCCGATATTCCGCTTTTATTTACCAGATATTAAATAATGTTCCTGCTTTGCTGTGTCTGCAGGTACATAGCCGCGTTTATTTCGGCACTTCCTCAATCATGCTTGCTTCCATTATTATATGCCATATCTTTGATTTAGCCATGCTATGTTGATGAGCACATTAGGCCACAATTTTTCGGTACTGAGTCTTCTTGCCCCCGCAATGAAACGAATCCACAGTTGCGTTTTTGTGTAAAGCGTTATAGGTTAAGAAGCTGCAATGGTCGTAGAAGAAATTGAATGTATTATCTGATTTCAGCTCGAAAATGAGAATTCTGCGATGTACTTCATGACGATATACTCACCATCTGAATTTATCGAGAGCTCCCCGTTGGGAAACTGAAAGCCGATGCGTGCGTCTGTTACTCCTTCAAGAAAGTAAAACAGACAAAACAATTGACATCTATGATTGGATGCGGCTAAAAAAAAAGCTACTGATAGCCTATAGCCCTTTGAATACTTCCGACTGATTTGAAATGCTGCGTTAACGCAGTGAGACTTGACTTGCCTTAGAAGAGTGCAGCGATAATACGTAACATAGTGTCATTAGCCACGAGAGAACGGTCTTCAGAAGGTAGAGCGAAGAACTGTTTTCCGCCATCCCTATACGATCACTTCTCTCAATGCGCACTTTAAATTTCAGCGCGTCCAAATAATGCTGTGGGCGAACACAAACTGGGCAAATAGCGCGAAAGAAAGCTTTGGGTGCCTCGCGATACTTATTTCTTTCTTCTGCGAAATGATAGAATTAGGAGAAAAGGGACGCGCATATGGTGGTATTGTTCAGCGTGGTTGATGTTGCTTATGTCAGTCAGATATTGCGGAGAAAACAATAAAGTACAACGATTGTAGCCCAGCAGGTGCAACATAGTTTTTTTATTTTTTTAATTCTAGAATCACAGCTGGCGACAAACTATTGCATTAAGTGCCACGCTGCTTTGAGGTCGCCTAATGCAGCATGTATTCCAGCTTATAACTATTACAGCTATTGATCAATATATCTGGTATTCCGTCCCAATCGCAGCCGATCACGTTTCGCTTCAACATGAACAATATTAAGATCATAGTTCCGTTACGTTCGATCATAGAGTCTGGATAACACAAACTTACAATCAGCTGGTCCCTACCGCGCTCTGACTCGGGTTTCAAGTCTACCAAGCCTGACCTTGGTCTGAGCCTGAGAAGCGTGACCGAATCGAACGTGCAACAGCTCGCCAAAGCAATCGGAGGCCGGAACAGGAAACACGTCAGGCGCGCAGGCGCGCTGCAGCTTGCGCGTGCATGAGCAAGCTGCAGGATCCACGTGACCGGAACTGCGTCAGTTTTTAGGTTGAAAATAAGAGTGCCTCCCAGCGCCTTTACAAACAGCGCGGCGCTCAGAGAAAAGCAGCTGAATGTGTTCCTACTGGTCAATTTCGATGAGCCGAATTTAATGCACACCGCCATGGCGCTCTGGAGTGCTCGAAACGGACCCGTCAAATGTACCATAAAACACGTCACCACCGGCTGCTGCTTGGCAGTAGAAACGACCGCACTCTACCTTATGTGAGCCGCTGCTGTAGCCATCTCATGCAAGAAGGTTATGCTTTGTTGCAGTATGGTCTTGCTGCGTGACAGCTATCGCTTTATAGGAACATCTACTTTGTAGTACTGGAGAGTGGTACACGGACTGACAGCTTGCAAACGCTGAAATGTCAGAAAATTTGGGTGAAGTCGAGAGTGGCGACTGGTGACAGTATTAAGCCGGTAAGCTAGTGCGATCGCGTCATTAAAAGCTCTTTGTTGTGCTGAGCGTTCACCCTTACTCATTTCTGAGGATTCGTTGGCGTTTCAGACTAACTATTTTCCTCTCTATTTAACAGGATTCGTAGCGTGCAGCCGCCAAATACGACCGCCCAGATTTCGGGCTCCATATACAGGAAGAAATAAATACAGATCAATTGAAAAGGCACACAAACGTCTGGTGACAATTTTTTTTGTCAAACCATGCTCAAACTACAGAAAAGCGTACGCGTACACTGTTTCACTGCCCGTGATACTGCCATGGTCAGCCCTGGACTCGGTAGTTACAGTGGTGGGTGGCGCGGACGTTGTATTTGGTGGCGCACTTCGGCTTCCGAATGATGCGATGATGTAAAGCAAGGCTCCCAGGACAAACATAAGCAATAGTGCTTTGAAGATAAGCAGCTCATTTAACATTCGGTGAATTGTGCGTCGCTGCATCTGGAAGTCTGCGCCCACGGAGTTCTCTTTTGCTATGGTTGCCTGCAGGTGGAAAGGTGCAGAGGGTTTGCAATTATGCAACAGAAGAAAGGAAGTTTGACTTGACGAACGGAAATAAATGATTGAAAATTGTTTAACAATGAAAAGAACACGCAAATATTTGTATCCATGTGGCGCATGCAGGCATGACAGTCTAGCGGAATCACATATGTTTCTGCATGACCAGTTTGGATCTGGTACACATAGATGCTCCTGATTTCGCAATGTACATGTGCGCTAGTTAAATGACGCTGATAATGGAGCATGATCCTGGTAGATCTGAACATCAAAATCGCATTCTTTGAATAGAAGAAAAGGTAGCGTACCTTTTATCAATGCTCGATCATGATTCGTGCGAGGAAGTCGAATGACCTCTATTGTATCTTGTTCTCCAGTGCGAATAACCACTAGCTCATGTTCTTTGGTACGCATGTTCATGAAAAAAATGGTTAAACAATTTTCGCAGTAAATACGCAGAAAGGACGAAGTGTCTGCAACACGATGTAACGCTTCTTGATTTTCTCGCAATGAGGGCGAGTGAAACTAACGTGTGGCGTTCCAGTGGAGTCAATGCAGAATCAACACAGGGGACATATTGCAGAAGCTCCAGCAAATGCGGCTCATGACGCGTCAGTATCCCGCCTTATACAAGTGTCACGCCGTCCCACAGGTGGTGCTACTTATAAGCCTAAGGATATAACTCTGCCTGAAGGAGAGTTTCAGACAACCCAGTATAATAACCACAGAGGCCCTTCGTCTTGAGAACTAGTAGCAACATCAGCGTACACCGCATTTCTATACCCTCTTACATCCTCAGCAACTTAGAACTATTTGTACCGAGAACTTCCAGTTTCGAATGAGGTGGACCTCGTCTACATCTTATCTGTGCGACAACACTGAAAATAGATAAACCTTCTTTTTCTCGACTGTCTGAAGCACATCACGCGTAAAGAGCGATTCGGGCAAGAGCGTCTCCGACTTCTCCCACATTGACTTGTTACACGTGCCGAGGCGTTAGAGCCATGGCCGCTAAAATAAGTGCACCGCGAAGCAATGCGTTCACTTCAACACTTCTTTAAAACACTGGTGAAAATGATGCATATTCAGTGCACCGATCTGTTTTCTCCCTGTGAGTGCCTCCATCGTGCTTCCGTGAAACACGCTTGTGTACCTGTGACATCCACACACTTAGGCAACACTTAGCTGAACACTTCCAGACTAAAGTCAATACATTTATTTTCGTTCTATTTGAATAATAACTAAAAAGCTCATTTGTATTTCTTCCTTACATATTTTGTCGTTTATTATCTAATAACCAAGTGAAGCGCGTTGCCATTGCCAGCATCGGACGGCAAAAAATCCTGTGCTTAAGCCGGAACAACAGTCCGGTGAGTAGTATCGGATACATTCATTTGTACCAAGATAAGTACTATCTCTCATACCTAGTTCACGTACTAGAAAAGTTCCTGGCACTCAGTGTTCTAATTTACACCGTCTTCAGGTTACTCGATATGTAATATAATCTACGCTGCAGGGAATTGCATGTCATACCTGTTTATTCGCTGAGTTCTTCGACCACGGTTGGAAGCATCGGTTCACTATGAATGCGTAATAGCAGCACTACGTGCGATGGCTGCAAGAAGTCTTGAGGATGTTTATTGCAGGATACTATAAAGACAGAGGACTGGGATAAGTAATTGATGTAATAGACGCCAATACAGTTAAAAATATATGGACACCTGCTGTTCTTCCGCAAACGTTCCCCCCTTCCCCCTTCCCCCGCTTTCATTAGCCTTGGGAGCAAAGAAGCGAACAATTAGGTTTTCCTGAAGAAAATGGTATCGTAAAAAGGCCTTGCTTGAAGGAGGCTATTCTCTCATGTCTCTTTATTAGGCACTCGTTTGAATATAGAAAGAAAGATAAGTACGAGTGTAATATAGTTTGTTGGAATTGTTAATGCAGGCCCTTTAGATTGTGTGCGAAGAGAAATAACACACGTTCGCAGTTTTCCACAAGATTCTTGATAAGACTTTTAATATATTAATATAAACAAATCATACAAATGTCTCCATAAAGCTGGCGCCTTTATGTGGCAGTCTCCGCGCAGCTAAATAGATGTTATAACGCCTGTCCCTACATTAGCTATAGCAGGTTTTCACGGTATACACATATGACACCCAATTACACGCATACCTTCGTTCCCATAGCAGCTCTTTACAATGCGTTTTTAAGATTCTGAATCCTCAGGCTTCGTCTTGTCCAGAACTGCTCAAAGTTCAGCCTCTAATTGTTTCTGTTTTCACGCTAAATGCACAACTCAAGTGACGTGGTTTTATCTTGTGTTGAGCCTTGCGAAAGACCGCTATGTTTCACAGCGATGTTGGTTTCTCTCACGCATAATAGTTGCATTGCGAAACCTGAGACATCAAATAGCGGCTAGGTTCAGGCCAAGTGTCTATTTTTATTTGATGCAATCACACATGCTGCATATTGTCAGGGCTCACTTGAGACAAGAGCAGAGAGCGTTATTTTAATCTAGACAATTAGAACAAGCGTTCAGTTTTAGCTTCTTCTCTAGCACGCTCGCTTGCACACACGAGGTCGTCGTTCTCGTCGTCAGCGTGGTTGGGCACAGATGGCGTCGTGGCATTTGCCCCCCTTCAGAAGGAGCATCGTCCCGATGCTTGGCGGGTAGCACCCGGTGTCCAGCCCACCAGCAAGTGTCCATGTCATTCAGCCAAATAAGGTTTCATGCGCACCACGTGCACAGTCTCAGGCAGGTCCTGACGGCGCCTCGAGCAGGATTGGCTGTCAGGAATGACTTCATAGTTGACGTCGCTAAGGCGTCGTAGAACCTTGTACGGTCCGAAGTATCGGCGCAGAAGTTTCTCCGCGAGGCCTCGGCGGCGTACTGGAGCTCAAATCCAGACTCTTTGGCCGGGCTGGTAAACGACGCATCGATGGCGTTGATTGTAACGTCGCGCATCACGGTCTTGCTGGCTAGTTATGCGAACGCGTGCGAGCTGTCTTGCTTCTTCGGCGCGCTCTGTAAAATCTGCGGCGTTATTCTCGGAATCGCTGGAATCATGAGGAAGCATAGCATCCAGCATTGTAGTCACTTCTCGACCATGGAGGAGACTGAATGGCGTCATTCTTGTTGTTTCTTGCCGAGCCGTATTGTAAGCAAACGTTACGTATGGTAATATTTGGTCCCAGTTCTTGTGTTCCACATCGACATACATGCACAACATGTCTGCGAGAGTCTTGTTGAGGCGCTCCGTAAGTCCATTGCTTTGCGGGTGATAAGCTGTCGTCCTTCTGTGTGCTGTGCCACTGAGCGTGAGTACAGTTCGCAAAAGTTCAGCCGTGAATGTGGTTCCCCTGTCGGTTACGATGACCGCTGGAGCACCGTGCCTAAGGACGACGTTTTCGATGAAGAACTGCGCGGCTTCGGCTGCTGTGCTGCTCGGAAGTGCTTTGGTTTCTGCATAACGCGTAAGGTAATCTGTCGCAACTATGATCCACTTATTTCCTGCAGTTGATATTGGGAATGGGCCCAAAAGGTCCATCCCAATTTGTGCAAACGGTGTTTCCGGCACTTGAACGGGATGCAATAGTCCGGCAGGTTTCGTAGGTGGCACTTTTCGTCGCTGACAGTCAAGGCACGTTCGAACGTAGTGCTTCACGTGTGTTGCTAGCCGTGGCCAGTAGTATTTCTCTTTGATCCGTGCTAATGTTCTTGTGTAGCCTAGGTGGCCCGACGTAGCTTCATCGTGACAGGCCTGCAAGATTTCACTGCGGAGAGTTTTAGGGATAACCAGTAGATATCTCTTCCCTGTTGAAGAGAAGTTCCTCTTAAAAAGAACACTGTTTCGTATGCAGAATGATGACAAGTTCCTTGAGAACAATCTGGGCTTGTTTGTGGTGCGGCCTTCTAAGAAATCAATTAGTGAAGCGAGCTCGTGGTCATCTTGCTGTTGTTGAGAGATGGTAGCTGCACCAACAACTCCTAAAAAGCCTGCGGATTCGTCATCATCTCGGCCTGACGACTCGATCGGTGATCTGGAAAGGCAGTCAGCGTCTAAGTGCTGTCTGCCCGATTTATAGACCACTGTCATGTCGTACTCTTGAAGCCGTAGGCTCCAGCGTGCCAAACGTGCAGATGGATCTTTCATGTTGGTCAACCAACAGAGAGAATGATGGTCACTTATGACTTGAAATGGGCGGCCATATATGTACGGGCGGAACTTGGTAACGGCCCATACTACAGCCAAGCATTCCTTCTCTGTGGTGGAGTAGTTCGACTCGGCTCGCGACAGTGTTCTACTCGCGTAAGCGATGACTCGCTCAGCGCCGTCTTGCCGCTGAACAAGGACGGCACCTAGACCCACATTGCTGGCGTCGGTATGGATCATTGTCGGCGCATCCACGTCAAAATGGGCAAGAACAGGCGGAGTTTGTAGACGGTGCCGCAACTCGTTAAATGCAGCCTCCTGTTCCTCGCCCCACATAAACGTGACATCTTCTCTGGTTAGGCAGGTGAGCGGTGAGGCGATGCGTGCAAAACCCGCAATAAATCGCCGGTAATATGAGCATAGGCCCAGGAAGCGCCTGACTGCCTTCTTGTCCGTAGGCCTTGAAAACTTTGCGACGGCTGCGATTTTCTCAGGATCAGGTCTGACACCTGTGTGACTTACAATGTGGCCCAAAAACTGTAGTTCTTGATAGCCAAAGTGGCACTTTTCAGGTTTTAAGGTAAGCCCAGCGGACCGTATGGCTTGAAGAACTGACCGGAGCCGACTGAGATGTTCATCAAATGTGGCAGAATAAACAATCACATCGTCTAGGTACACTAAGCAAGTCTTCCACTTAAGGTCTGAGAGAACAGTATCCATTAGTCTTTGGAACGTGGCTGGGGCGGAGCACAAACCAAAAGGAAGAACTTTGAATTCATAGAGCCCATCAGGCGTCACAAACGCAGTCTTTTCGCGATCCTGCTCATCGACCTCTATTTGCCAGTATCCACTTTTTAAGTCCATCGATGAGTAGTAATGTGCATGCCGCAGCCTGTCGAGGGAATCGTCGATGCGTGGTAAGGGATACACATCTTTTTTCGTAACCCGATTGAGCTTGCGATAGTCGATACAAAACCTCAGGCTGCCATCCTTCTTCTTAACGAGTACCACGGGCGATGCCCAAGGGCTTTTCGACGGCTGGATAACATCATCGTCCAGCATTTTCTTGACTTGCTGCTGTATTGCTTCACGCTCTTTCTCAGCCACGCGATACGGATGCTGTCGGATGGGTATTGCTGTTTCCTCCGTAATGATGCGGTGTTTCGTCAGTGGTGTTTGACGCACTCGGGACGTTGTAGAGAAGCAGTCTTTAAAATGGTCAATCAGTTCTCTGAGCCCTTGTTTCTGTTGCGGCGCTAAACCTGGGTCAACGTCGACGACGGGTGTAGATGGCATCGTATCGGTGGTTGATTCCTCTTTTACAGCAAAGCAGTGTTGGACGTGGTCAATTTCGTCAAAGTACGCCACAGCCGTGCCTTTACTGATGTGCCGGCGTTCATTGGTAAAATTTGTCAGTAGTACCTCTGTGCGACCACCGATTAGGCTGACGATACCCCGAGCGATGGCAATACCTTGATGGAACAGAAGTGCAGTTAGTTGATCGGCTACACCGTCCTTGTCAAACTGTTCTCCGCAACTTACGGAGACAAGACTGCATGATAGTGGTGGTATGCAGACGTCGTCGTCGGCGACACGTAACGATATACGTCGGCGCTCTTCGTCTTGGCTCGTGTCTGTACTAGTTGTCAAGGTTATCTCGCCGTCCCGTATGTTAACCACGGCGCCGTACTCCCGCAAGAAGTCCATTCCAAGGATGAGTGATCTGCAGCACTCTTTTAAAATCATAAAAGTGGCGACAAAAGCTGTATTTCCTATCTGGAGCCGTGCAGTACATTTTCCTGTAGGTACCATTATCTGGCCCCCGGCATTTCGAATATAAGGGCCCGTCCATTGCATTCTGACTTTCTTAAGCCGGTCTGCCAACTGCTCACTCATTATCGAAAAGTCTGCACCAGTATCAACTAAAGCTGTCACGTCGTGCCCATCAATTGTTAAGAGTAGGTCGGCACTTACAAATTCGTCGGCGTCCCGTTTCTCCGGTTGCTCTGCTCGTTTCTCAGTAATAATGGGGGATTTTCGGCGGTTCGACGACTTGCAACCTTCCCCCCGGAGGTCGCTGATTTCAGTTTCCCCGCCGTGGGCTTGGAGAGCGGCCTCGTACAACGTCGGCGAAACTGCGACGGTTCGGCGAAGAATAACGTAGTGGAGACGGCGAGCGCGACCGCAGATTAGCTGAGCTGCCTTGTTCCTGACTGACACTGTCGTCGAAGCGTGGATGTCTCTCTGGAAACTGGCGCGGAGTGGCAGGTGACATGTCCTGGATGCCACGCTGGCGATGAGGGCAAAAACGATAAATGTGCCCTGGTTCGCCACAGTGAAAACACAATGGTCGGCGATCAGCAGTGCGCCATACGTCGGTCCTGCGAGGCTGGGGTCGCCTGAAATGCTCCCTCTGTATCCAGGCAGCAATAGGTGGCCGCTGGTGGTACTGCTGTACCGGCATGCTGTACTGCTGTACCGGCATACGGTACTGCTGTACCGGTGGTACTGCTGTACGGACAGCGTCTGCGTAGCTATATGCGCGTGGCTCGAAGCGCGTCTCGGGACTCGGTTCAGGGAGCGGCTCAGGAGGTGCTAATGCTTGCCGAATTTCTTGGCGAACAACTTCAGCGACCGAAGCAACAGTAAACTCCTTCGGTGTCACAGTTTGCTTCGCAATCTCCTCGCGCACAATGTCTCTTATCAGTTGACGCAGCGAGGTCTCGTCTGTCACTGTGAGTACTGCGGCTCCTGCAGGCGCATCGTTAGTCAGGCGTTCGTATTGCCGACAACGCTGCTGGAGCGCCCGCTCGATTGCTGTGGCTTCCTTAATGAATTCTTCCACTGTTGTAGGCGGGTTCCGCACGAGACCAGCGAATAGCTGTTCTTTGACGCCGCGCATGAGATGGCTTAGCTTCTTCGAATCCGGCATGTTGGGATCCGCGCGACGAAACAAACGAGACATGTCCTCGGCAAACATGGAGACACTTTCATTGGGCTTCTGAATTCGCAACTCGAGAAGTCGTTGTGCATTATCTCGGCGATCAGTGCTTCCGAAGGTGTCAAGTAGCCGACGGCAAAATTCGTCCCACGTTGTCAAATGTGCCTCGCGGTTTTGGAACCACGTCCTTGCGCTACCTTCAAGAGCGAAGTACACATTGGAAAGCTTCTGCTCCGGACGCCACTGATTGACCTTAGCTACGCGTTCGTACTGGTCCAGCAAGTCTTCGGCGTCTTCGTACGTGTCACCGTGGAAGCTTGAGGGGACTAGATGGTTTTGGATAGTCACCTGTGTTGGGCTTGCAATCGCCATTTCCTGAGTCGTTGAGGTCGCTGACGAAGTTCGTTGCAAGAGACCAAATTCCGGGCACAGACCTTGCAGGCGGCGGCTTGCACGGTGCACAGGTGTCTCGACGCGTGGATGATGTCTTGAAGGGCTGGACGCAGGGCTACTCGCAGGAGTCGTCCCTATCATTAGGCGATGATGCGATACCCAGCACGTCCACCAGTGTCACGGCTCACTTGAGACAAGAGCAGAGAGCGTTATTTTAATCTAGACAATTAGAACAAGCGTTCAGTTTTAGCTTCTTCTTCTCTAGCACGCTCGCTTGCACACACGAGGTCGTCGTTCTCGTCGTCAGCGTGGTTGGGCACAGATGGCGTCGTGGCAATATTATATTTACATGTGGCGCAACTGGTTCTAAGATCAAAAGGTTAGCGATGTCTCAATAAAACTACATCCGTCAACTGAAATCTTAGCGAAACACAAGCTCTACTAGGAGTTTCTGTGACCGTTACAAATGACTTAGTAAGCGAAGTACACACGCGCAGACGCACAACATATATTTATACTGAACCTAAACAGATCTATGAAAATCTAAAAAGAACGCGTCAAGATAAACAAGAATTCAACTGAGAATGTGCTATTAATTGCCAAAATAAGGACAACTTATGGCAGACAGCACTAACATTTGATCCCTGCTTTAGGGAATGATAGCAGCACTATAACTGAAATGCAGCAAGCAATATTTCTGAAATATTTAAGAAAGCTACTTTGCAGAGGTCTATTAATGAACCGATCCTCCTCTTGCTAAATTTTTTTGCAGGGTTTAGGTAATACGAAATTAGGTAACACCAAGCCTGCTTTGAGCTAATCAGCTGTGACTTCATTTATGAGGATCGAGCATTTTCATTATCTAGATTATAGCTTATATTTTGAATATAACTACTACCTCTATAGTGTGCAGTTACACACACGCGAAACTACAGTGGCTCAACTCTTGCTTGTTCTTAAAGCGAAGCTTGAACAGCAAGCAAAAGCTCTACTCTTTTTGTTTTAAAAGCGTGAGCATTTCGATGCTAGCCAAACTAGAAAACCGTCCGTCCCTCCGTCCATCCGTCCAGCAAGACGACCGCTTTCGAGATAGCGCCCGAAACAGCGAGCTAATTCACCTTCGTGCTGCCTCTCGCATCAACTTCAACGACACTGCGAGAACACAGTGCTCACGGAGCTCTCAGCCCACGCCTCACTCTGCCACTTTTGCAGACAGCTTTCAAGATACGGGCCCGCGCCTCTCTCTTCACTGCTGAGCAAGCGGCGAGAACACAGCGCGCTAAGCTATCAGCAGTCGGCACTCTTTGTCGGCATCGCAGATCGCTTTCAAGGTGCGGCCCGCGTGGTGGTGCCATACGGAGCCGCAGCCTGAGTATGGTTGGTCGCGGTTTATAACTTCATAACAGTGCTAAAGAGGGGTAACGGCTTATAATTATCGGAACGTCATCAGCGCACCTGGTACCGCCACCTGCACTACTTCGCATTCGTCATCAATGCTCCTTGCGCCGCCGTTTGCGCTAGTGCGTATCGCCACAGCGCTGTCGTTTGTACTATCCTGATCAAGTTTTATAATATAGATCCCGACACCGGGCTGCGTGGAGATGAGCAAGTGGTACAACGCTTACGCATATTTAGGCAACTCCCACAGGAGTTTCTGTTTGAATTTTCTAAGCGAGCCTTGAAAAAACAAGGTGTACAAACTCGTGCAAAGAATAATACAAATGCGTGTAAGAGTGGCTGTGCAGGAAAAGAAAAGAAAAAATAAAGGCGAGTAACCATAGAAGCACGATGCTGATTTGGTTTTTGTTTAAGCAAATGAAATAAAAATGGGAAGTAAAGAAACAACGTGGCATACATAAGCGATAAATGCATATGGAGTAAGCGCTGACATAAGTGAACTATTGACAGGAATTTGTAATGAAATATAAACGATCAAGAATAAAGACTACGAATAAAAGGACAATCAATGTGTTTTTGCACGCATTCACGGAATTTTTTTTTTGGTCAGTAGAGATAATAAAGTGGTTACAATGGTTGCATAGCGTGGGACGACCGAGCGACAAAGACTAGACAGGACAAGCGCTTGACAAAGACTAGCCAGGATATCGCTTGTCCTGTTTAGTCTTTGCCGATCGTCTTTCCCGCGCTATGCTAAAAGTGCAACTATGTATTACCAGCCAGCCCAAGCCTATGCTCTTACAATAAGTTAGTCGGAGAGCACATTCGAAGAAAATATTGCTTCAGGGAAGAAATTGGTGGACGTGGTTGTTGTGTGACTGGGTAAACGAGCTATAAGAGAACTTTGACTTATGGAAGAGGTAGTTTGCAAAGGTGTGTTAAGCAGGTGGTGCTTTGGTAGTGAGGCTTCAGAAGAGGGACCGAAGCACCGACGTAATTCCACATGGCGTGGATTCAGTGCGCGTAGACCGCAACGACGTAATTCCACATGGCGTGGATTCAGTGTTCGTAGACCGAATGTTGGCTTTGCATAGTTGATACTAGTGTACCGTGAATTGGCAAAGTAAAGAAAGTAAATAAAGAGATGATGCAGTGGGTGGGGGTGTTTTGTACAGATTCCATTCCTGCAGCTAGGTACTCTTTAGGCGAGTGCCAGATTGCGGAAGCAAATTCAAGTTTGGAATGAACGCATGTTACGCGTTCTAAAATCTTACTTTTGTGGATGCGTTTTTAAAGCTTCTTTACAGATGCTCGTACAAGCGCGCAGCTATGGGACGGTTTGCTTTCGACTGAAGTTACCAAAAGAAAGCGCAATAACGCAATATTAAGAGCAAGGTGCTTGTACAATGAAGTATTGCTGATGTTGGCAGAGTCAATACGATAAGCAGGCGGTTAGGAACGGCCTGCAGAGGTGCCGATAGGCAACGTTTTCTCAGCCAGCTGCGAGCGTGGCGAGCCTCCCCGAAGAGACCATGGAAGCGTTCAACACCCGCTGTGGGGACTCGTTTCGTAGGGACCTCGAGGTGCCGTGTCGACACCCCCTCGGCGCCGCTATGACTAAACGCGATGGGCGGACCAACTATTCTTAGTGAACTCGCCACCACCGACCCGGACTTTCGGGAGCGAGGGAGTTCCCGAGGGAATGTATCCGGCGGCAACGTCCCACGAGTCTTTCAGGACGCAAGACAATGGAGAACCGGCGGTCACGCTGCGGGGGTCAGCTCGAGGAATCAGAGGCGCCTCCTTTGGGCAAGACACGGTTCTGCGAAGACTCGCTCAACTCGGGTTCTGGGAAGCCAAAGTGCATACGTGTGTGTGAGCCCTCCTCCTCCAAAAAAAAAGGTGAGTCGTCTATGATGTCGTTGGACGTTACGAATTGGCGGTGAACTGCCGTTTTCCCTCACCTACGGATCTAGGGAGAACGGAGTGTTTATAAGCAGCTGTTTGTCGGCTGCTAGAGTGTGCTCTGTGATTGTGCTCGTGAGCTGTGTGCTATTTCTCGACAAGCAGCGTGTTTGGAGCTTCGTGCTCGTATGCTGTATGCTTCGTCTTGCGTGCTCTATTTGGGAGCCACGCTAGGCTGTCGAATGTATCTCTTGTTCTAATGTAAACATATCTGTAAATAAATCCTGTACGCCTAGTTCCTCTCAAGTTCCTCCCTACCACCTCCAACCCTTACAAGGCTGAAGGGCACTGTGCTTTCGGATAAAAGTGTTGACTTGCATTTTTGAAAACATAACGGCCATGTACCATTTTGCGCATATTCCTGACATGGTATCGAAACCACGAAGCAGACAAACCACTTCGTTACTGCCGATAACGGCGTCCTAAACTACACAGTCGCCTACAAAAAAGATTTAGTTTACAACGTGTGCTGGCAGGTAGTAGTTCCCATATATAAAAATTATTAAATTATTAACGCATAAGAGGTTAGCAGTCGTTGTTTGTAGAAGTGTATTGTGTGCACTAGGATAGAAACAGTTTCCTTCCTGTGAATGACCTATTGTCATGATGTGCGCCAACAGCAGAAACCATTTAAATAGCGCACGATTACCGAGCCACGACTCCCATTGTCACGGAAGCGCTCAGAACACACGCCAGCCACCTTGCTTGCGCCTAGCTGCCAGAAGACCGACCACGCGTCTCCTTTTGTCAGACGACATGGTCTGATCGTGTATTCCTTTCATCAGATTATACAGCGGCTGGGAGAGTTCTGGTTCCCCCTTGGTGCTTAGCTCAACCGCATGTTTGGCTGATAGGATCATAAATACGTAAGGAGGCACAACTCTCATCAGCAGCTCTCAAGAAACTTTCTCAGTTTTACAGCGAAGCTGTATACTTCTACCGTGCAAGGAAATTTTCGCGTCGTTGTAAGCAAAAAACTCCCCATACGTGGGCCTATCCCGACGATAGTGCAAAGCCCGGCCGACCCGCGGCGCAAGTGAAGCAGGCGTTAAGAACTCCCCATAAGTTGTCCCATCCCGAAGACAGTGCAATACCGGCCCGATCTGCCACGGAGGGGAAGCAGGCGTTAAACACTTCCCATACGTGGACCGATTCCGAATAAAGTTCAATGCCGGACCGACTGACGGCGGACGTGAAGCAGGCCTTGAGCACTCCCCATACTTGGGTCGCTCCCGAAGATAGTGCATTATTGTTGACAATCATAGTGAAAGGCGTTCATACTCCCACGACCCTTATTCCACCTTGGCCTAGTGAGCCAGCCATTATAATAAATTGCCAATTCATTCATTCTTTGCATTTCGAGTGCCGATCATTTACTTTTTCTACTCTTATTCATGTTTTCGGGGTTAGCCAGTCCTGCCCTTATATAATTTTTTATGCTATATGTTACAGTATAGGTCATACTTTGTTTTATTCTGCCTTATGCAACGGCACATATTTCTGTTCATTAACAAGGAAAGCACAACTTGAGCACGGTTCACAGCGGCACCAAGCAGAACACTATTTCGAATTTATTTAGCGATTTTCTTGGAATATACCACGCGAGCCACAATCGGTAACCATCCAGATGCCACAGTCCCGTTGACAAGCTCCTCTGCGACACTTTCCTGTCGCCGAATTTCCCGACCGCCACGGTAAGCGATTGCGTAGGCGAACACCAGGGCCATGCCGACCACAAAGAGCACGAAGAAGCCGAACGAGCCCAGTGATGGGCCAAGGGCGGTGCGCAATCGCTGGTTGGACGACGATGGCGAGGCCTCCAAGGTTTCCCTTTTCTTTTTCCTTTTCCGCCTCACCTTTTTAACAGCTGCACAGAAAAAGAAAGACGGCAAAACTCCCTGTTTGGTTTGTGAACCGAGATGTGTATGCAGAGAACTTTTTGTTGCAAGGAAGTTGGATGTATGGAAGAGACAGAGCTTATGCAGATGTGCTGCTTCGCCAAGTACTCAGGCCAAGCATGTAGGAGTTTCGGTTTCAGTTTTGGTTTCGTGCAGCTTATATTGAATGAACGTAGCGTTTCACTGCTCATGAAAGTTTCGCATTTAGTAGAGAAAAACATAACGTTCAAATGTAACAGTCATAGGGGTATTCTCACTCCTACTATTATGGCTGCAGTAATAATGAAGATATGTAGTGGCTACAGCATTGCACTGCTTAACATTGGCCGTGACGGCCATGTCCCCCGTGGAACGGAATGAAAAAAAGAAGCGCTCGTGTAATATGCACTGCATGCTCGCTAAAACGCCCCACGTTGTCCAAGTTAATCCAGAGCACCCCGGTTAGGACGTTCCTCATAACCCAAGCGAATGAGAGATGGCAGGCCGATATTTTACAAAGCTATGCACTTCTACATAGCCTTTCCTTCACTGTCACAGAAACTTGTGGGAGAATGAGAGACCGTAGCGGCCCCATCGGCCAATCACAGCTGTCAAGATGGCAAATTTGACAATATGGCAGAACATGTTAATATACAGATTTGCACTCTAGGTGCCTTAGTGTGTCCTGACAGATTTAAAGTATATTTGCGTATTTTGGACGTTGTGTAAACATTTTTGAAACTTGCAAGAAGAAAAATCAATCGTTGCTTTTTTAAGAATACCGTGCACTCCAACTTTATTGATGGAAAATTAATTAGGCCCTACCTAACGACGTCAAAATCCATGACGTTATGGCTAGCCGATGCGGAAGCTTCAAGGCAACGTAGCTACTCGCCTTTTCCTTTTGTTGTCTTTTCTTGCCTACGAAGCCTCCTGTCAGGGTGAATGGGGCTTTTGTAGATATTGTAGAAGGCTAATTTAGTAGTACAGCTCCACTGGTTCCTCTTCACAGTGTTCTTTTAATAGCGGACCTAGGTTCCCCAACCAGTAGGTAGAGCGTAGACCGCTCATCGACTACCTACATCCTACTATTCAACCACGATGTTGTCTACTATTTCAGAAACACCCCACTGTCAAGAATGGCGCATCCAGCAAGAGTCCCGGCCACTGCGGAGAGCGAAGAACTTCCCGAATCACGAGCCTGTCGAATAGCAGGGATGAAATATGTGCAGCATAGTTGGTATGGACACTTGGCTATGTGTAACGCCAACAAATGTACACGAGCAAATGATTAAAAAAAGGCGAAGAGAAGCGGTATTTCCCGTAGCAGTTTCAACTCTGGTATTCTCCTAAACGAGTAAAGACCAAGGCACAATAGCCCAGTACAGAAGAAGAACACAAACGACAGGACTGTCTTGTTCTTCTGTCCTGGCCTATTGCGCCTTGGTCGTTACTCATTCAAGCATGAACCAACAACCCCCCCCCCCCCTCCCCAAGCAAGGGTTTTACTTTCTCCTAAAGCCTCAAAACAGCCCAATGACGTAATTGCTGTTCAAGTCACTTCTTAGTACCGACAGGTATGTTACGAACATGAAAAAAAGTAACTTTTTGTTTGGACTTTTTGGACCATATAATAATGAAGAGAACTTGCAACAGAGAGGGACTTTTTCTGCGTCCGAATGAGTGTGATGATCATATAAAGCGAAACCACGGAAAAAAATATTTGTCAGAAATGTGAACTTTAGTAAGCAAAGAAATGACACCCGCCACGGCTGATTCGTGGCTTTGGTGTTGCGCTGCGAAGCACGAGGTCACGGGATCAAATCCCGCGACTTGGTGATGCTCCTCCTACACCCTTAGTCAGGGGTGGGAAACGCAATAGAATCGCGTGTGCTGTGACTCCGCCCTTTTCTCGGCCTCAACTACCTCAGCAAAACGTCGTGTTTGCTTGAATTCCTCTTAAACCTTGAATCGCTTTTCAGTTTTTTTACACCCGTGTGCATATTCTGCTCTGAGAGCTACCATGCATCTTCTGACTAAAGTTAGCCGCAGGTAAAATTCTCCATGTATCCCTAAAGCGACCCGTGGGGTACTCTGCCGCCAAAGCCCGAGGTGCGAATACCTTTGCGGGCAGATGACGGTCGTCCGCTCAGGTGCAAACGGCTGACGTAGACGCCCACCGCACGCCTCCTGGACTTGGACCCTTCGCCCCGTATTGAAGCAGCACTGCTCAGCGACGTGATCTCAGAGTCCTTGGGAGGCTCGCTGAACGATACGGCTCGCTTCGGCTCAACTGGCGTCCCTACAGCTGACGACGCTGAGTTTTCCGCGGACGAGCTTCCGACGGCCTTTGCTGGTGCCCCCCGGTACTCGCCGTCGTTCAGGCCGACGAGTTCTTCCAGCTTTCGATGGTGGACGCCCATCTGCTGCAGGACGCCGTCTGTCACGACGTGAACGTCGGTGATGGCCTGTCTGCTGCAGCACGAACAGGCGGACTCCGTAGTTGATTCCTCGGTAGCATCGTGCTTTGCTTCAGACATCTTGTTCTTCTTCCGCTTCTTCCTTCAGTCGGCACACATGGCTTCATGAGGCGCATGTACATTGATTGATTGAAAACTTTATTATTCCACCGAGAAGGGGTTCCCGCCTATTACACGCTGGTAGGGGGGAGGACGAAGCAGTCCCTGCACGTTGAGGACGGTTGAGGCGCATGTACAGCCTTTAAGCGAGTGCAACTTATATACTCAGAGGAATTGGTGATTGACAGAGTATGTCAAAATAACACACGTAATATAAAGTAAATGAAAGAAAAGCCCAGATTAGTAGGTTAGAATTCATGCAAGTCATTGCTGAAAACAAATTTAGGAAAATTTAGGAACTAGTGAAAGAAAATAATAAAGCTAGTATATCTAAATTTTAGTTCTAAACGGGCATAATCTCGAAAATAAATTGCGTAGGCTCTTCGCTTATGGCTGTGCCCAGAAGTGCAGGCACACAAAAGAACCAGATTACCAACAGTCATATCCCATAACGAAATAGTGTTTGTTTTCCTTTTTTGTGTGTTTTTCAAAGAGCAAGTGCATATTTGCTTTTAAGCAAGGCTAGGTTGCCGTGAAGCGTGTGCCGCACATCACAGTTCTCGAAAGATCTTTTGTTAAAGGATCAAGCCTATAGTCGAGAAGGAAGTCTAATAAAAAAGTAATGTATATAATGCCACAAACCTGAAAAAATAAAGCAGAGGACATGAAGGCATGACGTCCTCCCCTCTTTGCGATTTAGTTGGGTGCTACATCGATTATTATTATGCCGTTGGCGTAGAAGCAATGTAGAGACACACTGTACTGTCACTTCTAAAACGTTGGCACGTAAGCGGCGTGTGCTGCAGCAGGGCGTGCCTATCGCGCTTAGATTGATGGATGGATGTTAAGAGGGTCCCCTTTGGAACGGGGCGGTTAGTTGTGCCACCAAGCTATTGCTATTATACTGTTTAATGTCCTACCTAGGTTAAAAAAGAAAAAAAAAGCACTATAAATTTTCACCACCAAATTTTCTGATCCCCTATTGCGAACTGTGGTTTTGTACGACTCCGTATTTGGCCGTTTCCCTACTTTCCTTCCACCAATCTTCCAATCGCCTCTTACTAATCTCTATTGCGGACATGTTTACTTCTACCCTGTTCTCGCTGAACCCAAGGGCTTCAAGGGGACTAGTGGTGCCTAAATCGACCACAGGGCAGGTATCTTCACATTCTAATAAAACATGCTCCATCGTTTCTCTGGCTTTATCGCCGCAAGCACATGCTTCTTCTTCCTTCTCATATCTCGCTTTATAGGTGCGTGTTCTAAGGTATCCCGATCTCGCTTAGAACAGTAATGAGCTTCCCTTTCAGTTATCATAAATTGTTTCTTTCCTGATTTCGTTTTTTCTTCTTAAGTAGTTACTCATAGGGGTTGCTCAGTAGTTACTTCCCTCTGCACATGCTGAGCCATCTCGTGGCGTTGTCACAAAGTATGTGCGTGGCGCGTGCCTGAATATCTATTCTGACAATATTACCGTAGTATACATAATGCGGTTTTGATTTCCCCCCTTGCTGGCACTGAAAAATTTCAGTTTTTTTTTCGACATATATTGTAAGCTGCACATACCTAAGGAAAAACACCTAGAGACCCGATCTCGCGTGACAGAGGTTCATTGAAGAGCGCCACATACGCAGTGTCCATACCAATTGACCTATGTAGGTACGACGGTTGCTTTCAAAACCGGTTTTCTCAGCGCAGCAGGCCGATAGCCTACACACAAGACCATGGACTTCTAGTGACCCAAGTTGCAGTGAAAAAGGTTAGAAACTGACAAACAAACACGTATGGACAGACAGTAAACAAGGTTGAATTCATAAGAATGCTAATAAGATTAAAAGTGCAATCATTTAGGTTATTTGATATTAGCAACGTGTGTGCAGGAAACGAAATTAGAATGAGTCCCGGGGGAGGACTTCTGTTCGTAAGGCCATTTTTGTGATAGATCGGAAGGCGGTGGACAACAGCGCTGCTTTCAAATTATAATGCCCTATAAATGCAATGTCATTGCTGTCATTGCGTATTAGCACGTTCGTTCCTTGAGGATAAGTGACACGATGACTCAGTGTTTTCTTCTACGATATTCAGTGGATACTGACGGAGCTCTAAGGTAACTGTGCTCGACATGGACGAGGGAAGGGACATATATAGGTCGGCTCGTTGTAGTTTCTTAGCATGCCTGCATAATAAATGACGGTACATACAAATTCGGGTAGAGCACTTTTTATCCTCTATGTAAATCGGCAAAAGGCAACGAGAATAAGCATAACAAACGAAAAGAAAAATATATTTTGCGCAAACTGTATCGGCAGTATGAGCGAAACAATAAGCCGAAATTCGGAATTGGGCTTCATGACTAGCGACCCATCGCTTTGTCTGGAATTAGTACTTACTGCAGTCCTCACACGTTAACCATGCGTGTACATTAAATTTGATCATATATGTCACCTGACTGCTGGAGGAAATCTTGCACCGGTCCGTTTCTCTGACCTAGCTTTTCAAAAGACAGCGATTCGCATGCCAAAGTTCTTCGTTATAGTTTGTTTCTGTTTTAAACCAACCAATGATACCTGCTTCCGGTTGTTCATTGTTGACCGAAAATATTTAGCCAAAAAGTCCATATTCCAAATGAAAACCGATCCAGAACAAAAATTGTTGAGTGTTCCCTAAAGAAAACGTTCTTCAAAACAATTTTCATTTGTTTTGAACAGATTTGCGTTAATTTGGAACAGATTCTGGAACAGATGTTTAGGATTACTTGGTCATAAAGTGCCCTTGAGGTACTTTTTTGCTGGCGGCGCTGTGAGGACGTGGAGCAGGCCTATAACTGTCGAGCCAGAGCGGTGGGGTGTTGTTTTCGTAATACCATTATTTTTTTAAAGCGAAGAATTCATTGCGAGCTTCAGGCGCTTTTTGAGTGTCTTTATTAATCTACTCTCCCAAGCCGCGGGTCTGGCGGTGCTTACCAATCTGACTGGCGGGGTATGTGCTCATGTTCGCGTTGCCGAGGTGGTCGCAGCATCATCGTCAGTCGAGCTCAGTCACGCAACTCTCGCCTCTCATGCTCGCGCACTACCTGCGCCGAGCTAGGTCGCACGAATACAATCTGGGCATGTCGACTGCGGAACACCAGGTGGTAGTTTCCTCTGTATTAAAAAAATTGCCTTGGTTGAAATTCGTAAACCAACTTTGTCGAGTGCTAGGGCGGTTTCGCTTGCCTTGAGAAAGGACACAGACGCTGCTCGGCGCCGTCAGCAACCCGCGCATCTACCATTGCACCACAAGATAACACACTGATGTTGCTGGGCGCGGCAGCAGCAGCGGGCGAATTAACCTTCTTGCGGCGTCTTACTCCAACGCGAACTAAAGGACTAATATTATCCAACGTAGCGTAAACGCTCGCGCATGTTACGCCACATTGGCGAGAACAACAGCGTCTAGTTCGACCGGTGATTCGACGCTCTGGTGCCGCCCATTTAATCGGACGCGGCCCAAGCGCTCCGACGCGCCCGGCGTCTACGACTCTCGTCAGCGCGCTGATAACGTCGGATTATAAACGCACCTTAAGCATCGAAAGCACAGCGCATACGAAGCTGTACAAAACTGTAAACTTCGTACACATCGCAGATCACTTTCAAGATGTGGGCGCACAAGCGGTGTACGCAGCTGCCACCGGTAGTGGCAGGCTAAGTCCCATTTTGGCCTTGGCTGAGCTTGAAGGTCAGATTTATGGAACCAGGCGTTTTCTGGAAATGTGCCAGCGGTAGTAGAGCTATCGCTCTATAGGCTATTTTCCCACCCTGTTCTCACCAACCTGTTCTTAACGCTGACATAGAAGCCCTCGGAAGAGCAGAGCATAGTTGAAAAGTACATCAACTCGGACATTGCGTTTCTCAGAGACTTATGCTTGAGCAGCTCGAGGGCAGCGTACTATTGGGGTGCTACTGTGCGCAGAGGAAGCGGAACATGTCCGCAATGATTGATCAGCTAGACAAGCCCACGCTTTTGCAGAAAAGCTGTATGCCTCTACCGTCCAAGGAAATTTTCATGTCGTTGTGAGCAAAAAACTCCACATACGTGGGCCGATCCCGGAGATAGTGCAATGCCGGGACGACCCGCGCCGGAGGGGCGGTTCACCATTAAGGGGCCCACATACACAGCTTCGCTGGTCATCTTTTCTCACAGAGTGGAGGGGCACTGAGATTTCCATTTCTGACCCTCAGCATGTCCGAGGTTCACAAAGAGCGCCTGCTAGAAGTCATGGAGATAGTCGAAGAGCCGGTGGAGGCACGCCGCCGCAGGGTCGACGCCTGTTCCGATTTCCTGTCTTGTGTGAGCATTGATCAACAGTTTTTAACACATTTTCGCTACCTTTTTATGACGCTGAAACAGATACTTCGCGATTCGCACGTGCCTTTACGTACCATCATATGGGGTCAATTTCAATGGACGTCGATGCCATATGCATTTCGATTAAAGAGGCTAATCTTTCCTCGTTGGCAGGCGTTGACCTCATAATTTACAAGTTCTTTAAGAGTACTGCAGCGTATTCTTTGCTTTTTGACATATCTTTTCGTTGAGTGTCTGCAAAGTTAAAACAATGCCAGACGACTGGAAGCCGGCGAAGGTGATTTCAGTCCATAAGACTGGCGATGTTTATGACCTATTATACCCCTGTCACACGGACACGGCTAAAGTCCTTTTAACTCCCTTCAACCAAGGACGTCTTTACCTCGAGGGAGATGCGCGTCGTGTCACACGGCAGTCCTTTAGCAATGGAATTTTAAGAAAGTTCCTACCGAAAGGAGATGGAAGATCTCCCTTGCAGACTGAAGGGAGATCCCAGCGTGCTTGAAATTCGAGTCAAGAAATTTCGGTCTTTTTTATTAAGTTCACTTTTAGCAGCAATTATAACTGTTTTTATTGCATATAATATAGTGTTTGAGCACTGACAAAGATATTTGAGTTGAGCAGCTACATTCGACTCTCGAACCGGGCGTTCTCGGAACAGCTGCTGCGTTTGCCCTGACTGCGCCATTTCTTGTTGTTTTGGTCAATGCGATCGCACGTCTCGCGCATGCGGAATGAGTGATTCACGTCTTTCCCAAGAGGAGCGCAGCAGGCCGCCTATTCCACGAACGACGTGGACCAAAGCGGCAACGTGGGCGTTAATTCGCCTTTGGGAAGACTGTTTAGAGCAACTACGAGGGGAAAACACAATGCGAAGGTGTACGATGCTATTGTGCAGGCTTTGCGCGCCAACTACATTGTAAAGACGCGGAGGCAAGTCTAGTCGAAAATCGATAACTTGACCCAAAAATACAGGTGAGCGTCGTCTTTATACGCATGCATGTGCTACCGCCCAGCGATCGGAGTTGACAGTAATGAATGCAAAGAGGGCAGATGCTGTGCCGTTTTCAAGTGCAGATGTTGGCTAAATGTCTGAGCAGTTTTCTTCCACTTGCACCTAGAGTTTAGTTTCTTGCTGTGCTAGCTGGCGTTAGTGCTGTTGTTGAAGTACATACATTGATAGAAATAACACTGTGCGGCGTTGTGTGAGCTGTACGCCTTGTATTGGCAATTCACATGCATTCTTTGTCCCATTTCTTTACTGCGCTTGCCCTTTCTTTTTAGGAAAGCGGCACGGGATAACACAACGGGCTCCGGAGCCACAACATAGATTTATTTTAGAGAGCTCCATAGATATTTAGGTAGCCATCCTGTGAACGATCGCTCTCTTGTGCAAGAGAGCGTGTGCAACCCGGAAGAAACTGTCGAACAGGTTAGACGCACTTTAACTTCCTGTTTACCTAGCGAGCAACATCAATGCAACATCGAGCAACAATATGCACCCAAGTGAAATAAATGCCAAACTTTCTTCCTTCACAGCCTCGGCATAAAGCTCATTTCTAATCACAATTTATGAGTTCAACTTTTCAAAAATCATCAAGAGCGTCGTGGTTCATTCATTGTAAGTTTGATCAAGCACCCGGCGCTATGCCTGGCTGCTTTACAATTTGCATTGTTGTAAATTAAGACTGTGTTTCAAGTCCATGCAAATGTTGCCTTTTAAAGCAAGCACATTACGTAAGTCAAACTTTTATTTGAGTCGCATGCTTTGGTGTTGCTTGGTAATCATGAAGTTACAAAATTTCGCATGCCACTAAGAACATCACCTTCATATTTTCTGAAGCCATACAAGAATCTCTCTTGATATCTTTATTTCAGATCATTTCAGGAATGCAGTCGGAAAACCAGCCATCGACGCTCATTTCAGAAATGCAGCCAGCCAGCCATCGACTAGCCAGCCAGCCATCGACATCAGATGACGAGCTTGGAAGCGTTTCAGGCGAGCCCGCTGTTGAGCGGGCTATGGAATATGGGAATATGGACCCTGAAGGCGTGATGCAGGCTACAGCAACGCCTTCAACCTCTGAACTCAGTGGAAGTTGTAGTGAACGCCAGAGGCCACACCGGAAGAGAAAACGTGTGTCCCAACAGTAGAAGTTCCAGGAAGTGCTCTTGGAACAACAAATACAACTTATTGTAGTTCTTGATGAGGCTTCGAAAGATGGGCGGGCGCTTAGGGAGAGGCAAGTAAGAGCACAAGAGAAACTGGTGGACCTCCTGGCAGATTTCTTGAACAAAACTTAAGCATGCGCTTTTACTGGCTCTGTTTAGTGCTGTCCGATTTGCTGCAAATATTTAATAACAGCATCTCTGACTTCTACTCCACTTGCAACCTGCATGTACGTTGCATGTCATGGTTGCTCACGCAGCGTGCCCTGCAGCTCTGCTTCATTCAGCCACTGCTGTGATATGCAGTCATTGAAATTTTCACAGATATTGTTCAGTACGCAGCCCGCAGGCACGCACGCACAACTGGCACATTCTTGACATCGCTTTCCATGCGCTTCATTGAGAACCTGAAACGCGTTTTTATCCTTCCAAAGGCATTCTCAACAACTCTTCTTGATTTTGAAAGTTCGTAGTTGAACGTTCTTTCCGCTTCCTTGTGTGGATTGGCAATAAGCTTTATGAGGTTGGGCGTCAAGGAAAATGCTTGGTCGCACAGGATGAGTGGCGGCACATCAGTGCCACGAACAGTAAGGCTTGGGTGCCTAAATTAAGGTCCCTCAATAACTTTCGCCAGTGCTGAGCTTTGAAACACATGGGAATCATGGCATCTTCCTGGGGAGCCAACGCTAGTGAACCTAAACTTGTACTTGTGGTCCACCAAAGCCATCAGGATCGCACTATACCTGAAAGCAAAATTGACATCGTAGTCAATGACCAATCAACCAAGTCCTGTGACAATAGCGGCAGCGTACACTTCAAAATACAGCATAAAACGCTAGTCCAGTTGACAGTTTCAGGCAAGGGCGTACACATTTCATTGGCACATGTCACGAAGAGCAGTTGAAAGCTTGTAGCTGTCGCTTCAACCTGTATATTTCTGTTGCGTGCCTAACCTTGACATATATGCAATGTCACTAACTCCATGCAAAACCATTTTACAATGCTGAGAAATTGTTTCATACAAGCTTGCACGAGAAAACTGATGTATAAAGCGAGATGCATCATTCTTCAGCACTCTTGACCATTTTGATATGTAGTAGTCCGTACAGCGTCTACCGAATAGCCGTAGGATTTTTTTATGCTGAGATTTTTAAAAGCTTCTATTGGTTCATAAGCTATTACTGAGCGTGGCTCAATATGATAAAACTAAACAGGGTCGAACCACCATGCACATCTGCCATGTGACACAGTTCTGTGTTCCGTTGATTCCAAGGCCAGTGGCAGTTTGGGCTACTTCGTTCATTGATTAATAAGTGGCACAGCAGTCCAAAAGAAAAGGATGGCAGAAAGACAACATATAACGGCTAGGTCATGCTTTGTTTGCAGAGATCTGTCGCACACAGGTGCTTTGCAGCGGAGCCCAATACTTGTTTACAGTGACCATCAAGAAAGAAGTTATAAAGCTATTGTTCGAATTAAGCACCAATGTAGTTTGACTGCACCTGTACCATTTTCAAAAGCAACACTTTCAGGTCCAGTGGGGACATGGATTTCAATACATTCGAACGGAACACGCTTCCATGTAACAATTCAGTACCTGCAAGCAAACTTAGTGGCATTATTGAATATCCATGCACACCTGTCCCTTAGGCTAAACATGAATGGAATGCAAATTGGCATTAAAGAATACTAAATTTCTTTTTCCACACTTCCTACCTTGTCTAGGAATAGGTTGCGCATGCGGCATACGTTCAGCAAGCAATAATACTCGCCCTATGTGTGTACTTACCAGCCCTTATAGTTATAATAATCACTGGCATGCTCCTTCGGTGGGGGAAACCGGCAAATGGCATCCATCCAGGGCACCTACTGTATGTGGGAAGCCACAAACAGCTTGGAACTCCCTCATATGACCGGCGACCTCACCAGGAGTCATCATCTTTACCCATTTTGCCTCCAGAACTTCCACGACGGTTTAGCAGAATTCTCTGTATATCGTGTTAACCGTCGACCTGCCCAGATCGAACAAATGAGCAATTGTCCGGTCATCAGCTGACTAACAAAGTTTATAGAGAGCCACGGCGACTCGCTTCTCTATACCAACAGCCTGCCACATATTTGTGGTTTGTCGTGTCATTGTTGGTCGGCAGACATCAACTATGTATTTGAAGGTCGTTTCCGACACTCGGAATGATTGCCGGTAGCACTCCCCTCCCAAGTTTGGCAATATCTTGTCAAACCATTGTCCATCGCGACGGTAGGCCCCGACCTGCCTTTGTGCACGGCAGGAAGATGAGGACAGTGCTGCTAGCATGTTGTTGTGGAGCAACAACTGCTTTTTGATCAGGCGCACCCTCTCTGCAGCTGCGTCGATTTCGATGTCCATCGACGAGATCGTCGCCAAAGTGAGGGCTATCTCACTCTTCTTCCTCGATTGCTCGCTCTCGTCACATAGTTGATATGATGACAAACGCGCACAATCACGCAGGCATGCAAAAGAGAAAAATTATCCCAGACCACATCACCACCACACCACAATACACAACGTTTCCGCAATACCAGCCAGCTTGACAGTAAAACAGCAGTATGCCTAGCCGATTACAGTCGTGGAACCAAGGAACAACAGACGCGAGTGTGTCGGCGATGCGTGTGCGACGCTGGCGCACGAAGGAAGAGAAACCGGCACAGGCAGCCACAACCGCGCGAACGACACGAGTAGGCACATGGTGGCCAGCAGAGCGGACAAAATCGCTGTGTATGAGGTACATGCTATGTTGAGTACATGCTCGTTTTTTTGTCTTTAAGATAGTTGATACTTTTAAAATGCAATGCATAAATAATTGTATTTTGTAAGAAAAGACAAGTGACCAAAACGTTTTAGCAATATATAACGTGTTCTTTCATGACTGCGCACGAGGTGAGCAGCGCCTAATGGGCCCCCAGCGGCAGCTTTCAAAAGCTCGCTTATAGGCCGTGTGACATGGAGCTAACTCCTTTGAGGGGAAACTCCCTTGCGGTCCTTTAAGGAAAGGAAGTTTGAAGGAGATCAGAGTTGCCCATGTGACACGGGTATTAAACTACCAGTCGCTCTCCTTAACTTCTATTCCATGCAAGCTACTCGAGCACATAATCTGCTGCAGCCTTATTGGTTTTCTGGAGTCGAATAGCTTTGTTGCGTCACAGCAGCATGGGTTTCCTGAGCGATATTCTTGTGATGGTCAATTATTAACCTGTAACTAATGATCTGTCTTCCGCATTGGATCGATTATCAGTGATTTAATACATTTTCTTTGACTTCGGGAAAGCTACTGGCGCTGTCTCGCATCGACTACTATTACTAAAAATTAGCGCAATATTACTTTTTTTTGACACATGGCTTTTCAAACTAAACATAAACTAATGTGAAGCAATGCGCGTGTCTAGAAAAAATTGACCAGTACATATCTCAGGGCGATGATCTTAACGGTTGCCCTCTTCTGTTCATCAACAGATTTAAGTATCTATTCGTCCATGTCCTGACCTGTTGTGGCAAAAACATGTCCCGCATATTTTTAACAAAGCTAACAGTATCCCTATCCTTAGGTTTCTTCGCAGAATTTTTTTTCTCGCTCCCGTTCCATTCAAACTTCTACTACATAAAAAACTCGTGCGTTCTAAACTCGAGTACGCTTCAGCCATATGGGCACCGTACACTAGCTTAACACAGTCCTTAGAATTAGTTCAGAACCATACCGCTAGATTTATCCTCTGTAACTACTATAGCTTAGCCAGCATGCCACGTATGAAGGAAAAGCTTGACCTGCAACTCCTTCCTACCAAGCGTAGCATTTCCCGCCTATGCTTAATAGAATATATCACATTTTTAATGACATGAAATTGACTTTCACCACCAAGCCATTGTTTATCCCGCGTTGATCATTATATGAAACTTGGAGTACCTCAGTGCGAGAGAAACACATACTTCAAAGCCTTCATTCCGAAAATAGGCCAAGACTGGTATCACCTTCCCGCCTCCATTGTGACCAGCACGTATTATGTAGTGTTGAAGTCAACATTTATTTCCACAGCTGGTAGAATCTACGTAATTTTTCTTCTGATCTAGCATTGGTTTACAGCTTTGAGGCGGTATAGCTAGTAAGACCCACAAAAAAAAAAAACGCGGGGGTGCACACAGCAATGACATTTCGTGCATTTATCCTGTCAAATGGATTTTATTTCCTTAGATGGTGTATACACGATTACAGGTGGAATGACGAAGTGAAGCCAATGTACAGCGAGGAGAAAGCAATCATGCTCGCTGCGTGCTAAAAATGGCTCAATTTAGTCTTTCCGAGTTGGCTGGTACGCGAGACTTTTTAGATCTCGTCAGTGGTTTGGTGCAAGGTCCATTTCACAGGAAGACGAGGTCATTGGAGACGAAGCTGTCACTTGCGTGGCTACAGGATCACCCATGAACGGGGATAGGAGGGCAGCATGGCCGCGAGAAAAATCTGCAGCCCATGTAACATGATGCGGAAAGGCGTCACCAGCGCATCGTACAATATGCGTATCCTCGCCTTATCTGCGGAAGAAGCAGGCACACTGAAGCATCAGCACCATTTCTTGACAGGACAACAATGTTTGACATAAACAAAAGTTGAATAGGCTCCATTAATAATTAATTTTTAATATTTGGGGTTTTACGTGCCAAAACCACTTTCTGATTATGAGGCACGCCGTAGTGGAGGACTCCGGAAATTTTGACCACCTGGGGTTCTTTAACGTGCACCTAAATCTAAGCACACGGGTGTTTTCGCATTTCGCCCCCATCGAAATGCGGCCGCCGTGGCCGGGATTCGATCCCGCGACCTCGTGCTCAGCAGCCCAACACCATAGCCACTGAGCAACCGCGGCGGGTGAATAGGCTCCATGTACAGCACAACTGCATAGAAGTCATGCTTTCAGAAAATGTCGGAGGACGCATACAAATGCCGGGTTTGAAACTGGTGGCGACATAAACATAAGCACTGAAACGACATGTTTAGCGTATGCAAGATGCAAGGCTCCCAGCCAATTGGTGACAAGGGGCCCAACGGCGATATGTGCGTGTGAATAAGCGCATGAAAATTAGCAAATCAGAGGGACAGAGTCAACGAAGTGCATCTCAATGAAGGTGCCACAGTGACCAGCACTTTAAGACAAGATGATAACTCATGAGGAACTTCGACAGAACGAGAGCAGGGAGGTTTAGAAAGTGAATGCAGGCAATCATTGTCCCAGACTAGATGAAGCAAGCAAATAATTTTGTACATTTACGAGAAGCAATGGGTTGTTTCAGTGAAAAGATGGCATGCGAAGGAATGACGCAAGTGCACTGGATAGAAGAAATCGAAAACCACAATTGCTAGGCACGAAACAACACAAGTGCTCGCTTCAAGGAAGTAGCCTACCCGGCAGGTCGAGATAAAAGTTCTGTTAGCAGAATTATTGAACTGGTCTTCCCCTTTATAAAGGAAATTGCGTGCGTGCAGCACAGGTACGAATACTTCTGTCTGCACACGGTCGCGACCATCACGAAAATATCGTGCTACATTAAATTCAGCAAATACATGACATGCGTGGAATAGCTCACTGCAGGAGCGCTTTTCGTCAGCGGCAGGAGCAGGTATTCGATCTGTTGTGCTTGCAGGGAGGAAGTAATCGCTGCTCCATCGCGTACTGTCGGCGGTAAAGTCACCACCACTTTTTAGTATTAGCAAAGGGCAGGCAGAAATCATGCGCTCGCTGCTTGCCCCTCACGTAGGTTACAGCCAGCACGCGCCAAAGCTTTCACATGATAAATCTGCCTAAAGAAATTCCTACAGCGAATGGTGGCGTTGCGATTGTTAAGCTACCGGTAGGGTAATTGTTACATTATTTTGTTCTTTGCCGCGCAGTATAAGCTGCACTGCTCCTCAGGTAATAGAAAAGGCGAGAGCACCTCAAGATGGGTTCATCAGCGCTGTGCCGCCTTCGAAGCCTCTACTCGCCGTCTTGTCTATACTTACTCCCTAATCGGCGAGGGAGTTGACGTAACAATTGTTTTGGCGCTCCAATCAGAGATAGTGCTTACGCGAAAGCGATAATCGGGCTTCCCTTCTATAACTGTTTTCAGCAATTCGTTACAGCCATTTAGCCATCAGAAGGTGCAAGGAGCCCCTCTGAATGTGTACCCCCCACGCCGCATTGTAAACTACGTGCCTAGTTGGCTTTTGTTTGCCATCATCACGTACCAAGGTGTAGTAAGGATCAAGGGAACAATCAGGCTGTTCCAACGCTTCGTGTTGTCAACGTTCGCGCTAAACCAAAATCAAACCACTTCTACAACCCTGTGCCACGCCTGAACTCCTAGCTGCATGAAAAAAAAAAGCTGATCACGATGAAACAAAAAAAAAAACATGTCTTATGCTTTGCCTTCAGCGCGATATGAGACTAAATGATGGCCGATTTCGCCACTTCCTTTTTTGTTGTCAGCGTGAACAGCAAGTAGCAATCGCGAATTGTGATCGAAGCGAACGATCGTTCTGCTGCTTAATCATGGTTACTAGCGGTAATCTGCACAATCCATAGCGTGCGGCGGTTACGATCGGAACTATAATCTGCGGCGCGAGGATATTGTCTCTGTACACCACGTAATTTTGGCAGTGCTGAAAATTACAAGTGGGACGGACTGCCTAATTCTTGGGTTTGCCTAACCTCTTACACCTTTTCTTGCAGGACTTTATTAGTCTATCATTCCGGGCCTTCATGCACTTGTTTTCCTAACACAGCAAGGCAATTAGCTGGGTGAATGCGTAACTACTGCGAATTTTTCCAGTTAGAAATGGGTGCGCTTTCTAAAGCGAACAATTGAGAAAGCAAAACAAGTCAGCATGACGCAATGCAAGGGAGTTCATATACTGCGTGGCATACTACGTGTAAACTAGTGCAGTTACCACACTTGCAGCACCCCCGGGAACATCAGCGCCGGAGTGTGCCAAAGTAATTTTGTAAATACCACTGAAATATATTTATCCAAGTGAGTGGAAAATCAATGTTTTGTGCCTATGAGTATAGCACAGCTGCCCGATTACCTTGAAAGCTCAAGTTAGAGGAGGTATCCCATGCCATAGGCATCGGCAACGATGGCAGAATAAATTGAAGACATAGCATGGTCTTGCAAGTGCAAGAAGCTTACAGGTTTCTCTGACGTGTTCGACGAAGGTGAGGCAGTTCTTCGCATTGCGTGCCCCCGCAACAAGCTATTTACTTGAATAAATTAAATGAACGACTGGACGAAAACAGAGAAAAAATGCTTACAAATTAAATTAGGGGGGTTTTGCGGGCAAAAACCACGAATTGATTATGAGGCACGACGTAGTGGTGGACTCCGGATCAATATTCTCTACCTGGGGTTCTTTAGCGTGCACCTACATCTAAGTAGACGGGCGTGTTTTTACTTTTCACCCCAATCGAAAGGCGACCGCTGTGCCGAGATTTGACTACGCGAACTCGACGCACAACGTGACAAGGTCATACTTGGATTGCCCCTTCTGTAGCCATCGATCCTTGAAATATAACTGCCATACCAACGCACTAGTTTCATAATGAGCGGCGGCCTTTGTCATCAGGACGTCTCTAAATATACATTTCATAGAAAGTAGCCTTACCCGTAGAAGAGACGCCTGGTTCGGCCTTGCCTGCAGGAATAACAGTACTGGAAAGGGACGACACCATCGGCTGTTTCATTTTTTAGTAACTTGCGGCATGCACTGGGACGCTAGCGTCTAGGAGGTAGTCGTCACTTGAAGTGCGAAGAATGCGGGTTTTCACGAGGTAATAGCCAAGTGCATCCGGCGAGGGGACACTTATCCTGAAGGCAGAGCGTGCGCAGTTAGCACATTGCGAGGCTGGATCTGTGCGGTGCCGTTCCATGGGGCGCCCTAGCAGAGGCTGTGTAACTGCGAGGAATTCGAAATGTATACGTAGACAAGATAAGGTGACAACTCTAAAAAATAAAAAAAAGTTTGGCAATATGATGTAGGGAGATATACCGTGTGCACTTCGTGGCCATCGTGTGTTGGCAGACCGTTTGATGCACAACTACTGTGGCACATGAACAACTTTTTCTAATGATGCGTCGCTGGCAAAGCTCGCTGTTGGATACGATGGAGAGCTAGATCTTTGAGTAGTATGGTATGCCCATTGCGCACGCGCCGGTTATTGGTTTTCACGCTACATACATGTCGAAAAAGTCAACGTTTTATCATAGTGTCATCGTAGACTGCGCTCGAGCTGAGTGGAAAGCAACCTTCTTTCTCGGCTCGGTTTCGTCTTGACAAACCTACAAACGTAACGAACAACTGATCTGAATAATAACACCAAAACGTCGCTATAGTATTTTGACCAGAACGGGATATTAGAGGATGCGAAAGCTAATTTCGCCATGTGTGCTTGCTTTCAGAACAAAGAGCAAACTGTGAGCATGAACTAGGATGGAAGCGGGTGACCTGAGCCTTTTTGTACTCTGCCACGTTACAAATTCACCAGCTGCTGTCTCCATGATAGGGCGAGGCAGGTAACTCGCATGTGCAATGGGCGTAACGGACCACCTACTGTGCTATCTTATTGCGTATGACACAGAGTTAAAGCTCCCTATCGACGTTAGATTTGTTAATGGACAATTAATTTTAAGATAATATGGAGTGCTCTTCATATGACATACCCTCCATGCGATTAAGTTTAGATGAAATTGTGGCGTCCTAAATATATTGCTATACGGTTTGACCAAAATTAAGTATTTCAGCAGTTCACCGCAGCTAGCATGAGGCGTCTACACATTTTTAATTATGAAAGTCTTTCTAGAATGCACATATCACAAAAAAGAAGAACTAAGAGTAAGAGCCTGACGTGCTAACGCGTGCATCTATAAGTTGATCCATATTTATATCCTCCGAGCAAGATCTTGCCAGTCATTTGTTAATTTTATATTGGTCTCGAATCTCCAGGCAGGGTTTTGATATAGGAACAGCAGCTACTGCCAGGGGCACCACTGCTGTTGTAGAGGCTACGATCGCTGGTGTCGTCGGCTTGCATGGGCTGTTCGAAACTGCTTTAGGCCCAATCACTCTAGACCGACACGACGATTTTGTCTGCCAACATCCTGCGGCAGCTGCGTTGTGCCGACGTCTTTGTCAGCAGGAGTGGAGTCGTCAGTCAGACAAATTTATTGCCACATTGAAGCGACACAACGGCCCCAGCGGCGACGCGATGGTCATGCAATTTACAGTGAAGCTTTAAAGGCCCAGTGAAGTTTTTACAGTGAAGTTTTTACACTGAAGCTTTTAAGGGCGTCGTCGTCTTCTTCCACAGCTGGCTATTTGCCCCCCTCGGCGCTACCGCGTGAGCGCGCTCGCGTAACTATCTTCACCCTCACGCGAAGAGTGAAACGATAAAGCACGATGCGCAGTGACACCGACCCTATCTCACCCCCACGGACTCATTGCGCTTTCATCACTGTCAACTGAAAATTGAATTGCCTTCCAACTTTAACATTTTTTTCTTCATATGGTGCCTTATCTTGCCCGCGAATCCGTATCACGCCCCGCAGTCATGCAAGATGCGCTAAACTCGTTATCGCACTAAACAGTACAGATCCAATCCAGAAGTGCGGCCGCTGCGCACGCTAGGCCTTGAGAATATAAGAAGCTCGCCGCACGATGCACTGGGCTACTTCCTTTTCAGAAACCGCACCGTTCCACTTCAAGCGGTGACTACATTCCTGCTGCTAGCGCCCCAGCGATTGCCAAATGGATGTCAGAAGAATGAATCGGCGGAATGCTGCTTTGAGAATTGCCAGGCAAAGGCAGAAAAGGCTCCGGATGCAGGAGGACGCTAACGTTGCAGCCAGGCCGGCACCTGGTTTCTCCTTTCTCGGTAAGGTTACTGTCTTTAAATTTATGGTCTAGCGCTCAGTGCATTAGCGGCGTCAGATTATAATGGAGCTCGTTAATTGGCGTGTATGTCTCATACGATGAAATATTGGCTCCGCAAAGCGTTAGACTTATCGCAGGATATGCTTGTCGTATTTCTTGTACAGTTTTCTTGGGGTTGAAATTTTTTTTATTCAAGTGGAAATACCTTCTGTCAAGGCATGCAGTGGGCAGACCTGTTTCAAATTTGTCTAAAATGGCCATAGTACCTATAAGTTCTTTCCACCTAGGAAACCATTGTGTAACATTTTCTCTTTTTTTTTCTTTGCGTCCACTGCCGGCGACTGCCTGGTGTGCTGTCCGCCGACGTAATCCTGGAAGATGAGGGGAGGGCTTTCTATCTCACGTGCTGGTTATGGTATGGGTATGGGTATCTTTCATTAATATATATATCGAAACATAGTACAGCGAAAATTTACGGCTACTACAAGGATGGCGGTTCGGCCAACACTGGAATACTTATTCGCCTAAACTTCATCCCACTGCCTTCAGACGGCTGTGCAACTTTCCCAAGTTGTTCGTTTTTAAAAATACACAGTTACAAATACAACGCGTTGCAGTGCATTGTCATGTGCGCAGATAACTGCCTTGCTTTGTTAGGAAACGCATACTTACAGATTTACAACGGGCAAAGCCACAAAGTTTCGTGAAGGGTGTCTGATGAAGGCTAAGGCAACTTTGCTTACTCTGTTCTTTCTAGCCAGTGAGTTACAGCGCTACTTAACGGAAAAGGTGTACCGAGGCAATGTCCTAGCTCAGCAGAATAGTTTTGCGCGTTACTGCTTCGTAACTGACAGCACTAGTGATATTGAACTTTGCTCCGTACATCGCACGTTACAGCAACACATTTTACGTTAGGCCCTCGGTGCGTATTCACGTCGTATACTGTGATTGCTTCTACTGTATACATGTAGGCAAGCGTGATTACGTAGAAGCATGGTCGCGATCATTAAAGCAGCCTAGACCAATCGCTTCGGTAAGAATTTGCGATTATTCCGTTACCTTCGCCCTGAAAGAAAAAAAAAAAGTTAACATCTGCCATCGCTTATTTTCGTATTGCGCTGAGGGCACACCATTAGGTATATTTTGTCAAAGACATTAGCTGGTTTTTCTTTAGCAGTTAAGCCTAGAGACGGCGCCGAGCCATAGAACTGGTTTCATGGTGACTTATAAGATAGCCGTGGTTATATGTTGACGCGCGGAGGGTTCTAAACTCCAACTTCTTCACTGCCTATTCTTTACTACTCCGCTCTAGTACGGCTTGTGTACGTGGTGACGGCCAAACGCCAAAAAGACACCGAGCAGACTATGTGGCGAGGCTAAACATATTAAAATGCATTCGCCATTACGCTTCACTAAGCGGGCTGCGAGGAAATGCTGACAGAGTTGGAACAATACCCCATCATAATGTGTACGCTGTTCCTGATTAAAGCGCCAAAACATTTCTTGCGTGGACTCACCCACTGATTTGGGGAGCACATGCTGACAGGACGGCGAGCGCTCTATGAGCGGACGAACTGTTGCGGGCGAACACATCCTCAGGGCTCTGGCTTTTCCTATGGCCGAGAAGCCTTGTGGCTTCCATTGCGTTGTACTGCCCTACTGAGATGGTGTTACCATTATGCGCATGGTAGCAAAACGATCTCAGCACCACATTTCCCTTTAGTGATTTTTACAGTAAACACTATATGCCCTGCAGCCTTAGCTCGTGCTAACCTGCGCGAGGTATGTACATGCCGCAAGAAGGCTATTTTTTTCACTTTAGCACTCGCGTAGGCCTAAAAGGCGATGGGGCGTGAACCGGTGCCGCAGCGCATAATTCCACCATGAAAACGGAAATGGCTGAACATTTGCCCCTGCCGCTAAGGCGAAGCACTTCTGCAATGAGCTGTTCTGCGCATGCTTTGTAATGCTGTATATTTCTGAACCATGCTGTGTTCTATCGTGGTAGTACTGCACCGAACGCACGTGGCCACCACTATGAAAGCCTGACGCGCAAAGGTCACGCGCAATGTCTTCTGAGAAATTCTTTCTGCCAGCTTCGCACCTTTCTTTCTGAGAGTCCTTGTGTCGCCCCTGCCGTGCACTTTCCATTGCAAATTTCGGCGTTCCAGCGCCTTTGCGACATCCCGTCGAAGGTCGTCCGTTCATTGAACACGCCACCTCTCGTGTATTACGCATTCAATTGTCTTTTTAATTCTGGCCTGTATGTGCTTAAATCCCCTTCTGCTTATAAGGCACGCCGTAATACTTCTGATCACCTCGGTTTCGTTGTGGAGCTAAATTTAAATACATTGGTGTTTTTGCTTTTCGCCCCCGTAGCATGCGGCCGCGATGTCCTGGCTTTCATACCCTGAACTCGTGCTTTGCAGCGAGACACCTATGTCATTAAGCAACCATGACGGGTCACTTACCTGCTTCAACCCATTTCTGTTTTATTTAGATGAACGCAGTGTCCCCCCGCGTTCATTATCTGACCCTTCCTGCCACCTCTTGCATACACCAAATATTTCCCTTCAATGCTTGGGTTCTTATCACCTAGAGCTTTGTGTAATTTGCGTTCGTGCTCCCACATATTTAAAAGCACTCCTTCCATGCACTTTCTTTGCCCTCGTAGCTTATTTTACTTCAGTTTATTGCCTGCTTACAGAAACGTGACAGTGGATAATCGCATCTCTAGTGCCTCGCATCCATGTGAACGACGATAATGTGCTAGGACGATTAATCGCAATAATGCACCAGGAGAGGGCAGCTGAAACGGACTCACGCGGTGGATCTAAAATGCTCGCGTATCGCACATCGCGGAAAGGAAACCTGAACGCTGCCGGCATGTGGCTCTCACGCATTCGTCAACGCAACATTCTCGCCGGAAACATATTTCAACCATATTTGGGACGATGGAATATGCGCCACATACAAACGGTGTCACATGGTGCTACAGCGGTGCGCTGAGCAATGCGACACGCTTCGGTCACGTTCACGCAAACGCGGCTTAGTAAAGTTCTTTGCCCGGTCGAGGAATGATGCTGATGCTTTGTTGTGCCTGCTTCTTCCCGCAGATATCGCAAGGGCACCCGTGCGACTCTTCCTTGATGCCCTGATGGTGCCTCTACGCTTCATGTCAGGCATGCTGCAGGAATTTTTCGTGGCCATGGTGTCATTCTACAGCCGTTCGTGGGTGATCCTGCAGGCAGACTAACAGCGCCGTCAGTGAAGAGTCACTGACTTTTCCTGTGAAATGCACCTGTAAAAAACAAAAAACAAACTACCAAGGACACCCAGAGGGTCCCAACGACTTGCAACTTTGCAAAAGTCGACTGAACCGTTTTTACCATGCGCCAATCATTTTGGTTTTAAACTCTCAGCACATTGACTTCACTTCAGCATTCACCCATTCTTGTAGACCACATGAAGCAATAAAGGTCATTTCATGGGAATTCTACACGCGATGGCGTCTTTCTGCTAATCCTCACCCAGTTCTTTAGGTCTGAATTACTATAAGGCCTCGAAGCTGCACGTCAACGCCATAACACCAATCGCTAGGCAATACGGAACCAAGAACCCCACTGCTGCGTTTCGTGTGCTTGTCTCCTCCCCCTGCGCGCAGCGCTGGCCACAATAATTTTACCGCAGAGGTGTTTATGGCCAAGTGAACATCGTTTCCGTATCTTCACAGGTCAGTCTCAAGGAATTATATATAACAGGCTATTCGAAAAAAAAGAAAACGGTGCGAGTAGTTGATCAAATAGCCAAAACAAGTGAAATATGGTTCGAGGGTGTTTTGAATTCATAAGAAGGCAAATGTAGAATTGCTTTCTTCTGTTTATAATGCGCTAGTTCGTTCTTAGCGGCCACTACCCACTACTATTTCTCCCACAAGACTTCTACGCACCTAGGCCAAGCTCGATCCAAATAGGTCCCGAAGCTTTGGGCGAAAAGCGGTTCAGTAGAAATTGTCACCGACATCAGCAAGAGTGGTTATGGGAGCAGCGATTTAAGCGCAACTATGTTAGGAGGGAACACATATTGGAAGAAAAGCATTTTTAATGGAAGCGAGACACAGATTCATTCTAGGAAAATAAAATTTTGGGTCAATTGCATATATTCGTGACAAATTAAGAAAATACAGGTTTATTTACTTTGTCAATAATAAATACATTTTCAGTGCCCATCGTTACAAGGGGCGTCGACGCCGCTATCGCTCGCAATGAGATGCAGCTCTGGAAATGCGCAGAAAGGCGCGCTCATAAAGTTCACCTATTGAAATACGACCCCCTCACCCATTGTGCTTTTTTGCTTGCCGACGTTTGTCTGAATGTAGTGACGCGGGTAGCTTCATCGCTTCTTAACCTGTTTCGTCAAATGTAGTGAGTTAGGACCCCCAGATAAATGTTCAGTTGTTTTCGTGCGACTGCGCTGGCCGACGGGCTTGGCGTCCGACGATAGGACCAGCCCTCTACACCTGAAGCTTTCGTCGGCCCCTAAAGAAAGTGTGTTCTGTGCAGGGGTGTGATTCCGACTACCATATGGCTGGCCTGCGTCGCTTACCGCGCCGAAAGCTCAAAACGCCCATCAAGTCGAATGGCGGAGCATTTCAATATATAGCTCTAAAGGTAGGCCAGCAAAACAAATTTCGCGCCTTCAAAAAGAAAATGACGTCGGTTCTGTTTTTAGTGGATAGGGAGTCACATTATTTTTCTTCCACCAGAAGTGTTCCGTCCACATACAGATAGCACTAAGCCTCATGAACCACCAATGAACCGCCATGTTTTGAATGTATGGGCTCCTATGGAAGCTTCGCTACCAGGTATATTTACTTTGCATAGGGCATGAGGGATGCAGTAATAGTGGACTCCGGATTAAATTTGACCAACTGGTATTCTTTAGGTTCCACCCGGAGCACGGTACACGAGTGTTCTTGCATTCCCCAAACCTTGGAATGTGGCCGGGATCGAACGCTTGACTTCGAGGTAGGCAATGTTAGCAAAGCTGACATCAGCAAAGCTACCACTGTGGATGAAGCTTTCTCAGTTCCTTTCTATGTAGCTCAAATATTTTTTCTTCGCGCCCAGTGCAGGCTTTGGTTCCATTTTGTTCACCTAACTTCACACTCAGCTACTTCTGTTACAGACTTTGCTTGTCTATAGCTGATATTTTTTTTTTGGAATGAACTTCACTGCTAAGTAGGTCAACACTGCTCGCTCAATGCATGGCCTTGAGCAAATTTTACTCCTTTACGTTTTTTTTCTTCGGCGTACTGAGCCGCGTCCTGCAGTATAGTCACTGCTGCCAGTCCATATCCAGCACCAGAATGGGACCAGACCATGGTAGAAGAAGTTTTTGTGTTGACATTCGCGGGTCGCTATGGCCTATGACGATATGACATGTCGTCATCGTGTTCGCAGCTGCGCTCTTGCGTATGCCGCCATGTGCTGCAGCAGCCCGCGATCTGCACCGGTACCGATCTGCGGCGCCCTGAGGCCACCGACTTCGCACTGACTCGTTATATAGTTTGCAAGTGCGAGCTCAGAACCCGCCTGGTTGCTCAGTGGCTATGGTGTTGGGCTGCTGAGCGCGAAGTTGCGGGATCGAATCCCGGCCTCAGCGGCCGCATTGCAATGGAGGCGAATACACCCGTGTGCTTAGATTTAGGTGCATGGTAAAGAACTTCAGGTGGCGAAAATTTCCGGAGTCCTCCACTACGGCGTGCCTCATCGTCAGAAAGTGAATTTGTCACGTAAAACCTTATGATTTAAGTGCGACCTCAGAAAAAACATATGGTGAAGACAACAAAGAAGTAGTGGGTTCGGCAAAAGGTGGCGTTTGGAATTGTTCTACTTGAGTTCTTTTTTTTTGCTGCCACAGTGCATGTCGGTGGGTCAATTTAAGCTTTCTTGCTCTCTGTGCTGTGGAGGGCGCCGTGTACATATTTTTGTCTTCATTTTCTTTATACTTATTTTTCTGCTGTTGTGGGCATTCGCGTCGCAGTTTGTCATCGCGAGCTTGGCTACGCAAGCTTCAGGGATTGCGCGGGCGGTGCCTGCGTACGGTTGTCGCCAAGATGTGCCTGGCTTAGGTGATGGGATGATTGTCATTTCAGCGGACCTGTGAATGCCAACGAGATCCAGAAGCTGGGCAATCGGTGCATTCGGGCACCATAGCGAGAGGCACGCCGGTCGAAAAATGCAACTCAGGATTGGGCTTGTGTGTGCTGCAAGCAAAGCCCGGGAACGACTGGACTCGTTGTAATTGAACGCCAAGACCCAGCGAGACCCGCAGGTAACGTCCACCTTCCAGAAGCGTTGGGATAAGCTGCAAAGACTATCTGGTAGCCCTGACCGCCCAGTCCGAAACCTAGATTGCTTAGACACCGTGATCCAGAGAAATGGACTCATCACCAAGACCGGAAACTCCGTTCGACAACGACAACTTGGGCAGAAATAAAGCTTACGTATCTCGCTTTTGATACTTGTCGATCCGGGCACCTATCACGTAGCACATACCCATTCCGGGAGATTGGGCAGGGAATTTCATACGTCCTGTGGCGCATAATCAGCTGTACACAACCGGTGTCGCAAGTTGTCGATTCGGACACATAACCAATGGCACCTTTCCAGTCGCAGACACCCAATTACCCTAGTTCTTGAATCAGCAACGCAACCGGGCCCAGCACACGTAATGTGGGCAGCAACCGCAAAGAATGCTTCGCTTTGCGCTTTCATGTAGCGACAGCTGCAAAACCTACGAATGCCGCACGAAGAAAACAGGGTGGAGCGTATTGGGTTCATAGCAAGAACACATTGATCTGGACAGATGACGTGGTTCCTAGAATTGCAGGTTGGCCACTAACGCAGCGTAATAAGTGACGAAGGAAGCGAAACGCAGTCAAGGGTACAAGCTGATTAGGGAAAGGAATGAGATAACTAATTTGGTAATTTCAGAAAGGCGTTGCATTGACCTGATATAGTTCTGTTGACCGTGGGCGTAGGTGACGGGCATTATAATTCGGCTGGAAGCCTTCGTTCAGTAGTTGACATACCTAAGTTGGATGTGGTGACGAAGAAACAGAGTAAACCAAGGTCCCATATGGCGTGTCTCAAGTACGATACTCAAGCAAAATACTTAATGTACCGTATTTTCCAGCATTTACTGCAGAAACGTCTAAAACAACAGACAGCATAGGAGACATAGGGAAACACTTACTGGTCAATGAGGTGAAAAATTTGCCGGAGCCGGCGTTCTGCCCGTTGCACATACAAGTGGAGAAGAGCAGAGGAGCCAGCAGTTGCCCATGCATTCCGGCTTTCAGTCTCGTTCTGACTTTAAGATCTTTGCTGATGTTTGTTTTCAACGAGAGAGACCGAAACTTAGCACTTAGCTGGCTCCGGGAGCGAAGGTATTCCCGATACAAAAAGAATCGGAGCTCACACGACAAGTTGAAACAGTTATGACATTCGCAATTGTAGAAAGCTTCGAATTGTCCCAAAAATAGGGGCCATTTGTACTGGAAATAAAATGTGCAAGTGTTGCGTATCGACCTTGATTTATAATTTTTTTTCTGTTTCTTAGCGCAGAAACTTCCGAAACAACAGACAGCACCGGATACATACACAAGGGCTTGTGTGCGCAGAAACTCGATGTTTCGAAACTTCAAGAAGCAAACAAAGCACGCGAACACTCCATATGTTCAGTATACGCAATTTACAAACATTGCAGCTCATAATATTGTACACATGTTAATGTGGTTGCAGCGTACGCACACAATACGAACTCAGCTGATGCACTTAGTAGTTTCTTTAAACTTTAGTTCAAATGCATTTATTCTTGAGAAGGAGTCGAGAGAAAAAGCAGTGAATCTAGATTTGTACACAATCTGTGCACATTTTCGTACGCAAAAGGACGCATATATAATAGAATTTGTACTGTATGCACTGTACGTAATGACTGCATTGCTGCTCCTGCCGCATTTTCTTAGGCGGCCATGGCCCCTCTCAGGCTGTAATCACTGCTTTCTGCCTCGGCTGCTCCTTTTAGAAATAATAGACAGATCGCGAAAAAGAAATTAGTAAATTAATCTGCTGCGGATGTACGATTCGCGTGCTCATATCGCTGTCACTTTATTCCGTGTCTACTAGGTTCTCTCATGATTAGCTAGAGAACATGCGCGCTGCACTTGCGGCTTACTTCTACGAAGCCTGGTGTGCTTCAATAACACCCTATATTGTGTCGTCCAATTTTTCAGCCTTCCTTTTGTTTCTTATCTTCTCTACTTATTCATCTCGTATCTCACGCGGGCACACTGGTTTTATTTGTCACTGCAGGAACTGCACCCAGCCAAGCCCGAGCTGTTCTAACTGCGCGTGCTCAGCCTTCATGATATAACAACCGAGGAACTGGATGCACTTGGCTACTTCCTTCGCATAACCCGTACAGGTAACTCTTCGGAGAGCAACTTCAGTCTTTGAGCAGGCGTCCCAGGGGAAGCCACACGCTACCTAAAAGAATGCCTAATCGGCGGGCGCTGCCGCCGATCCGTGGGAAATCCAGGTCTTCCTTGCCTCCGGGAAAATGGGTCAGCTTCATCAGCTTTATCGGTAAATTTACTTTCTTGACGCTAATGCTGTTGTGGCGCGAATAGTGTCGAGGCTGTGGGTTATACAGCCACTCGTCCGTTGCTTACTCGAAGCCCTGATGGCTAGGGCAATGTAATGGGGACACCGAAATATGTGCTTGTCAGAACGTATTTCGTTGGACTGTCCTGGCGCTCTTTATTCATACTTAGTCCGCGCGCCATAAGACCCTCCACAGTATCTTTATTTCGTTATTTTTATTTGTTGGGGCATATAATTTGGTGATGTGTGACTAGCATGCGGCTGGACATGTAGGTTGCAGAAGGGCTTGGCAGCCTAAAACGGCAGAGCGACCTGTGAGCTCTGTGCACTTGCGAACCGTGCATCCAGTCCTTTCTTTTACTTTATTTTCTTGCCAGCGCAACTTCGATTTCAGCTTAGAAGATAATTAGGGAGCTTTACTCAATGCCCCTGCAGTGCTGGAGGCAGGCTTGGCCGAGCCTTTCGCGGGCGCCTACAAGATATTCCCACAGCGGCCACTGGGCTCTAGGGCTCACGGAACGTGCAAGTTTGCTTGCTATACTACATTGCAATCGAGGGCACTATTTCGGGTTACGCTATTACAGCGGTGCGTATTTCGTCCGTTCAATGGGCTCTCTAACAATGCACTGCGTACTCCACCCGCCGAGGAGGACGGCTCTCTTTTGCAATAATGTCGATTTGAACACAAGGCTAAAAAGAAAAACGCGGCAGAACCCACGCCCTGTGGAAATCGATGTTATGCGAGGCAGTCTGCGAGGAGCCTGCCAAGGTAACAAAGCGACCATGAGAGCACAAAGACGTAGGCGACTGCTTCATGATGCACGTGTCAACATATTCATGTCATGGCCGATCGTTTGTGTTCGTCATACTCTTGTAATACTACGCCAATTTGGGTACATGTCACGTTAACGAAACAACCATGACAATACCAGGACGTAGGCGGCTAGATAGTCTGATCGATGCTGTCAAAATGGTAAATTTGTGCGAAGACATGCTTCGAATTTGAAAACTCATCCTGTGGGCAGGTGTACTAGCATGGAGGGACGAGCATGCGCAAGGACATGCATCGACAGAACTTCTTCTTTCTTTGATCGATGCATTTCCTTTAAATAAGATCTGTTCTCCATCGATCTGGGCTAAACACTGCCCACATGCTGTTTGCCACATGCTCTCACATCCCTTTTTTACTTCCGCCTACGAAGGTAACGTTGTCGCAATCTGCTGTCTGCACATGTTTGATATTCCGTTGCCTCGATGAAGGCGCTCCCATATCATGTTGGTAACGGTGTTCAGTCGAAAGAAGTCTTACCTAGGCAGTAGGGGTACAATAGCCTTTTTAAGACGGATGAGGATTGCAATGGCCACGAACAGTGCGTTATTCAATGCACTAGTCAGTGAGCTAGGCTCAGTTACTACGTAAAATATCTGAGTCGTTATTTGCTTCTTTAGCGCTTGTGCGTCTTGTCTTCGCTTGGGACATTGCTTTATCACACTGCATATCCACTGTTACTCATTACATGACCTATACCAATTGGCTTCATATGTGTCGTCACCACCACCTAATAAACGAAGGGCTCTCGTTTTCTGTCCCCTAGAGCCAGCCTCGATCCTCTTGTGCCTCATGTTTACGAAGGCGTCCCACACTGATTGCGATTCGCTTTTACTATAGGCTTACACATTTCTGGCAAGGTTTAACGCATCCTGTCTACGTTTGGGGAATGGCGAAAGCGCATGCGCTCCTAGCATGTTTTGCATACGCCTATTATAGCAGACAATAGATGCACATGGTTGTTAGTCACTCTGCTTCGGATCGTAGCTATCAACGCACACACAATGGGCTTAAACTGCACATTCTCGTCCTGTATGGAAAAGGAGGCTTCTAGCTTACAATTTATATTTCTACCGACTCGCGATATAAGGCAACGCAATGAAACTGCAACGGTAACAAGATTGACGCCAAGCTTTGCCCAGCGTGGGCATTACCATCGGTATGCTTTCGTCATTATCCTGACGTATATGGCTTTGGCGTCATGTCCTAGATGTGTTTAATTACACGCATTCTTCTTTTTTCGTCCTCTCAGTGTACGCAAGTACCGTAGGACTGTGCATTATTGGTCGTAACTCGACTTGCAGGCAGCACCGCTCCTCTCATTCGCCACGTTCTCTCTCTCCTTCTAATGCGTCGGTTCACATCGCGCACACTTGGTACCATTTGCACGCTTGTTCCCACATCTTTTTCATACGTTGGCAGACGCACAGCTCTCAGTGTCTCTTCCAGTTCTGTTTATTGTAATAGTTGTCATGCCCAGTATTAGTCCTGATGCTTGCATGTGCCCGTTTCTTCCCACAGATTTCCTATGCTTATGCATCTGCGTCCTCTATATTGCGTTTTGCCTGGAATGTTACCTCATTTTCTATGGGATTCGGTGTTTCGTGGCATGGCTTCGTTCACCGCCGCGCCATGACTCGCCACGGCGTCGTCTATGATTCCCCCCCGTATCTCCTGCGAAATGCATCTCGAACCGAAACGACCGAAGACATCCAGAGGTTCTGGCCTACCTGCAGCCACAAGACACACGGACAAAATTCGGCCAATTTTAGCATGCACTGATCACAACGCTTTTAACCTCGCACTGCATTTGAAAGAGGTCGCACATTTCAGCATTCTGTAGGCCCAATTGGCAAATAAACACAACTTCAAGGGAATTTCATGCGTAATACCATTTCTTCCGGTTCGCCTTGTGCCACACTGCGTGGCTATCACAGAGGCAACGGACTTCCCCCCCCCCCTTGTTCTTCTGAACTGGTTGCCCTTGTGCTAAGCTTCGAACATCCTCCGGCGATCTTGACATTTTCATGTCAAGGTTGCCAGAGGAATTCTGAAGCTTAACACGAGGGCAACTAGCCCAAGCGTGTGTGTGTGTACTGACCTACAAAGTCCCACGAAACTGCGGACCCCTTTCCGTGAGCCGAACTCAGGAATCCGGCGGCGCGCTTGACCAAGGCTGCTCACGTGAGGAAAACGTCACTACACCTCCGCCGCTCTTCGTTCCTGCCGACGACGGGTCGCCAAAGGGATTTCCGGCAGAGCCTGCTCATTGTTAAGCGAGTCACCACCAGTGGCCTCATCGGTCACGTGCGCTCTGGCCGCTAATTGTACGCTATTTTTGCTATAGGTGTATATATATATATACACAAACTTTTCATCTGCTCCGAGAGTGTCTTTCGTCCTCGACCCCGAAGTCCCAATAGCCTACCTCTAACTTATTTGGCTTCGAAGCTGTATACCAACGTTAAATACCAACGATTTTGTTATCACTTAAGCAAGAACCCCACTGGTACGATTAGTTCAACGCTGCTCCACAACCTAAACAGCATTCCTCCAAGCAACTTTTTACCAAGGACTGCTTATGACTACATGATGACTTGAGTTTGTGTGTATGTATTCCCCGCAAGTCTATTCCTAATAAGACTATCTCAAAATTTAATCTTTTTGATCAAGATATTGCGAATAATTAAGAGTGCCCTTAGAGGTAATTTTGTCTTTCTGTAAATAACAGTATCCACTTTATAATGCAATAGTTTGGCGCTTAGCGATGCCTACACGCTAAGACTTCTCCCACGAAACTGTAGAGTGGGCAATGAGGAATGGTTCCGAGAGGAACTCGGAAATAATTTCAAACATTCACCTAAATTAATGCGCAAGTTGCATTTTCAATGTGACCGCCTTTGCCATGTATAGAAGATGTCCAAGACGGGACGTTGCCGTCAGCAGTGGAATGCCGTAGCCGCTGGCCCCAGTGCGGCGGGTGTTTTCGGCAGTTTGGCTTTATGGACTCATGTGTACTGTTATGGGAATTTCGCTGAGTGAATGTCCACACTCTAGACACCGAAGTCACGTGTATAAAAAATGGCCGTTTTTCAGTTACGGTCGATCAATTTCCCTGATATCGGGGTGAGGTCACCGTCTTTCACTCAGTCAAGAATGCAGAATTGTTACGCTTGATGTGTATCCCACGTGTTTTTATATTATGGTGCTGGCCACAAGGAGAGTGTTAGGCTGCCTTCGGCTTCTTTCGGTGAGCACTGGGAAGTGGCGTTGCTCAAGCGGGCAGTTCGCATCTAAATTCATTACGCCACATAAAGCAGCCCCTCGAGAGCGGTGACTCGATAGAGGGTGCGAACAAAATCGGCAGGCAGGTGACGAACGGATAAAGTTTAGTCTGAGCCTTATTTCTGACATTGGTCTAGTGGTAATCGCCACCCTCCTTTCAATGTGTGGCAACGCGTGGCTAGGTGAGTGCGTTGTTTCTTAGTGTTATATGCGAAAGGTCTATTGTAGCCGCGCACTGAATTGGGAAGACCACGGACCAGGAAAAATGCGGATCTTGGAACTAGCTAACGAAACGTTTCGCTTCTAAGTGCTGCTAACGTTCTTCCATGCGACTTTGGCTAGATACTTATCAAGCACTTCAGCTTACAGGAAAAACTTGTTGATAACAGTTGTAGCTAGCCTGTGTTGCGTTTCGCCTGCGACACGTGGTTTTGCCGGCGCGACTGCGGCGGGGCGGCAGACATTTTGGCCCGATCGTCGTCGCCGCAACACTCATCGCCAGGTGTTTCCAGGCGCGACTGCGGCGATGCGACCGCCTAGGGATCATCCTCGCATTCCAGTCATTGTGCCCGAAACAGGCGATGCCAAAGCAGGGATCTCATTCCAGTTATTGGGCCCGAAACAGGCGATGCCAAAGCAGGGATCTCATTCCAGTTATTGGGCCCGAAACAGGCGATGCCAAAGCAGGGATCTCGTTCCAGTCATTGTGCCCGAAACAGGCGATGCCAAAGCAGGGATCTCATTCCAGTTATTGGGCCCGAAACAGGCGATGCCAAAGCAGGGATCTCGTTCCAGTCATTATGCCCGAAACAGGCGATGCCAAAGCAGGGACCACCCTCTCATTACAGTTATTGTGTCCGACCGGCAGCGCCACGACAGGGTGCTACGAGATCGTGCTCAACATGGTGCTACGGCAGCGCTATGACAGTGTGCGTCACCATTAGCCCATTGTACATTCACGTGCTCGTCTTTTGAGGGGTTCCTTCTTGCCCTCAACTGCGAGAGTATAAAAACAGCTGCCCCCGGACGCCAAAAGGAGGGCTCCGATTTCTTCTGTTGAGTGAAGTGCTCTCCCGTCTCTCTACTTCGGTCAAACCTGACCGCCAACTCTTTGCGATGTTAAAATAAACAAGTTGTTTCGTTGTTACCAGTCGACTCATGCTTTGCCGGGACCTTCGGATGCTTCCAGTTGTACCCCAGGCCGCCAGGCCAACGCTACCCTTGGGGCTTGCGACCCAGGTACAACCACGGGCGTCAGCGCCGAGTTCCCAACAGATCGTACCAGCAGTCCGATCCGAAACATCTGGTTGCCAGCGGTGAGATCGCCTCCGACTTCAAACAACTGTCTGCCAGCGGTGAGATCGCGACAACGGAGGCCAGCAGCGAAGAGATGCAGTTGACTGTATGCTGAGCAGCTCAACGACGATCCGGGAGCAGTGCAACGAGCCCTGTGTGACGACTGGTTGCCTGCAGCGGAACGACTGCGCGGAATTCCTGCCTGCGAGGTTTGGTGAGTGCGGGACTTTCTTCTTCTGAGCTTTGCCAGGCTTTTTGTTAGTGTCAGAAACAGAGCTGGTAATTGTGGTTGTCGTTGCTGCCGGGTTAGTTTGCGGCAAGACAATAGTAAGCAGTAGAGAAAGCAGCATTCAGAGCAGCCATGGATTTGAAGTCGTTGCGCAAACCGAAATTGTTGGAGCTTGCAAGAGAGTTGGGTCTGGATGTCTCAGACAAACTAAGAAAACCTGAACTGTTAAGGGCTATTCTTGAGTTAGAGGCTGAGGATGACGAGCTGTCGGAATGCCTTGAGACTATTGAGGAGAGGTCAAAAAGACAGGAGCGCGAACTTAAAGAGCAAAAAGAGAAATATGAGCGCGAACTTAAAGAGCAAAAAGAGAAACAGGAGCGCGAACTTAAAGAACAGAAAGAAAAAGAAGAGCGTGAACGTAAAGAACAGAAAGAGCGAGAGCAACAAGAGAAAAAAGAAGAGCGCGAACACGCTTTGGAAATGAAGCGTCTTGAGGTAGAGATGGAACGCGCTCGTAATGGAAGTCAGGCACACGGTGCAGGAGAACGCGTATTGTTCAAAATGACTGACCTGATGCGGCCGTTTAAGCTTGGAGAGGACATTGGTTTGTTCCTGGTTAACTTTGAGCGAACGTGCGAGAAGCAGGGGTTCTCTCGGGAAACGTGGCCACAGCGCTTGCTCACTTTGTTACCCGGCGAGGCGGCCGACGTAGTCGCTCGCTTGGATAGAGAGGAAGCAGAGGATTTCGACAAAGTAAAATCGAGTCTGCTAAAAAAGTACCGGCTGTCTGCGGAGGCGTTCCGTCGGAAGTTTCGGGAAAATGAGAAAGGCAGAAGTGAGTCATATACAGAGTTTGCGTATAGGCTTATGTCGAACATGCAGGAGTGGCTCAAAGAAGAGAAAGCGTTTGGTGACCACGATAAAGTTCTGCAGTGTTTCGGGCTAGAACAGTTTTATAGTCGGTTACCGGAGAACGTGCGATACTGGGTCTTGGATAGGCCAGACGTGAGTACGGTGGCTAGAGCCGCTGAGCTAGCCGAGGAGTTTGTGACGCGTCGAGCTCGCGGAGCTAAGGACGGTCAAAAGGGTGAATTTGGCTCGAAGTTTGAGAGGCCGAAGTTCACACCCATGAGAGCAAAGGGGAACACGCGTAGTGCGGATGCGAGTGGAAGCAGTGCGACCGAACCTAAGGAGACGGCGGCAGCCGAAGCCGAACGCAGAAAGCGGTTCGAGATGAGGCGAGCGGGCGTTTGTTATACGTGCCAGAAGCCGGGTCACTTTTCGGCGCAGTGTCCGGAAACAACACCAAAAGTTGTGTTTTTTTCATTAGGCAGCACTGACGAGAACATGAAGCTTCTCGAGCCTTACATGCGAGACCTCCTCGTGAACGGGAAAGAGTGCCGAGTGCTTCGCGATTCCGCAGCTACGATGGATGTAGTTCACCCGTCTTACGTAGAACCCCATATGTTCACGGGCGAGTGCGCATGGATCAAGCAAGCCGTGGAAGCTCATAGCGTGTGTCTGCCGGTAGCAAAAGTGCTTATTGAAGGACCTTTCGGAGCGCTTGAGACAGAGGCGGCAGTGTCATCTATGCTGCCACCCCAGTACCCGTACCTATTTTCAAACAGGTCCGATCACCTCCTGCGCGAGAAGGGGCTTTTGTTTGGTGAAGCTAGTGTTCAGGCCTTAACCAGATCGAAGGTTCGGGAGCTCGCTGAAAAGGCGGTAGTTGCGGGGCCGACGTTATCAAACAACGAAAAGGGGTCAGAGGCGCAGCAAGCTGATATTCAGAGCACGCCCGAACTGAATAAAATTGAGTCTGTAGCGTTGAAGGCGCCAGATACTGGAGAGGAAAATCCCGACGCGGGAAAGTTAGAAGAGCTATCTACTGATTTGCTCATCGCGCCGACGTCAGACGGACTTGATAGGTTGCTAAAAGTCAGCCGGACGGCTTTGATAGCCGAGCAAAAAAAGGATGGCAGCCTGGAAAACGTGCGCTGCAATGTCAAAGAAGGTATCGCCAGGAAAACTGCGCGTTTTGTGGAAAGGGGTGGAGTCCTGTACCGGAAGTATCTAGACCGAAGAGGAGTGGAGTTCGATCAGCTGGTCGTGCCTCAATGCTATCGTCAGGATCTGTTGCGCTTGTCACATGGGGGTTCGTGGTCCGGACACCTAGGAGTTAAGAAAACTAAGGACCGTCTCTTGCAAGAGTACTATTGGCCAGGGTGTTTTCGGGACGCAGACCATTTCGTGAGGACATGTGACACTTGTCAGCGGGTGGGCAAACCAGGGGACAAATCAAGGGCGCCGTTGAAATTGGTACCTATCATTACGGAGCCTTTTAGACGGCTCGTTATTGATACTGTGGGACCTCTGCCGGTAACAGCCACGGGGTACAGACACATTTTGACTGTGATCTGCCCAGCGACAAAGTTCCCTGAAGCAGTGCCGCTTAAAGAACTCAGCTCAGTTGAGATAGTCAATGCACTACTGTCCATATTTGCGCGAGTTGGTTTTCCTGCAGAAATTCAATCAGATCAGGGCACAGTGTTTACTAGCGCTTTGACGACAACTTTTCTCGAAAGGTGTGGGGTAAAGCTGCTACACAGCTCAGTGTACCACCCACAGTCGAATTCCGTTGAGAAGCTCCACTCCGTCATGAAGCGCGTGTTGAGAGCCTTGTGTTTTGAACATCAAACTGACTGGGAGCTGTGTCTGCCTGGGGTGATGTTTGCTTTAAGGACCGCGCCGCATGCGGCTACGGGGTTTTCGCCAGCTGAACTGGTGTACGGTCGCTCGCTTCGATCTCCGCTTCGCATGCTTCGAGAATCATGGGAAGGTAGGGGCGACGACCCAGTCGTGGTGGAGTACGTACTTAAGCTCCTCGAACGCTTAAGAAGGGCACAGGAGTTGTCAGGTGAAGCAATGACAAAGGCCCAGCAGAGGGCCAAGGTTTATTATGATCGGACAGCCAGGGCCCGTCGTTTTGAGGTTGGCGATGAGGTCATGATATTGCGCACATCGCTAAACAACAAACTAGACGTGCAGTGGGAGGGCCCAGCACGAATTGTTCAGAAACTGTCGGACGTTAACTACGTGGTAAGTCTGCCAGGAAAGCGGAAAGCACAGCAAGTTTACCACTGTAATCTGCTCAAACCTTATAGACAAAGGGAAGCAGTGGTGTGCCTGATGGTAAACGTTCCTGAAGAGCTTCCGGTCGAGCTTCCGGGACTAGGCTCAGTGACGAACAGGGAAGACACCGGTCAAGTCATTAGTGACCTTATCAGTAAAGCACCGCTGTCGCCCGAGCAGAAGACCGAACTACACCAGCTATTACAAGAGTTTCAAGGTCTGTTCTCTGAGAGGCCTGGTAGGACTTCTGTACTTACTCATGATATAGAACTTACCTCCCCAGAGCCAGTACGATCCAAGGCGTATCGGGTGTCACCCCGCCAGAGCGATATTATGGAGGCTGAGGTAAAGAAAATGCTACAGCTCGGTGTTATTGAGGCAGGTGAGAGTGATTATACCTCCCCTTTGATTTTAGTTGAGGTACCGGGCAAGGAACCTCGTCCTTGCGTCGACTACCGCAGGCTTAATTCCATCACTAAGGATCAAATTTATCCGATCCCTAACATCGAGGAGCGCCTTGAGAAAGTTAGTAGCGCTCAGTTTATTTCCACCCTAGATCTTGTCAGGGGTTATTGGCAGGTTCCACTTACAGAAGAGGCTAGTAGGTATGCGGCGTTCATTTCACCAATGGGAACATTCCGTCCTAAAGTGTTGAGTTTTGGTTTGAAGAACGCGCCATACTGTTTTTCAAGTCTCATGGATAAAGTGTTGCGGGGACAGCAAGAATTCGCTTTACCGTATCTAGACGACGTAGCGATATTCTCCGCATCCTGGTCTGAGCATATGACACACTTGCGGGCAGTGCTAACCCGCCTGCGCGAAGCGGGCTTGACAGTCAAGGCTCCTAAGTGCCAGATAGCACAGGCCGAGGTTGTCTACCTCGGTCACGTGATTGGTCAGGGTCGTCGCCGCCCCTCTGAAATAAAAGTGGCCGCTGTGCGAGACTTTCCGCAACCGCGCACCAAGACCGATATTCGGTCGTTCTTGGGTGTCGCCGGCTACTATCAGAGGTACATCCCTAGGTACTCTGATATCGCGGCTCCCCTGACGGATGCTCTAAGAAAAACAGAGCCTCAAACAGTCGTCTGGGACGAGACAAAGGAAAGAGCTTTTAGCGCCCTAAAGAGTGCCCTAACAAGCCAGCCTGTGCTACGATCGCCAGACTATACAAAAGGGTTCATTGTTCAGTGCGATGCTAGTGAGCGAGGCATGGGCGTTGTACTGTGCCAACGGGAAAATGGAGAAGTAGAACACCCCGTCCTGTATGCTAGTCGTAAGCTGACCAGTCGTGAGCAGGCGTATAGCGCCACCGAGAAAGAGTGTGCGTGTCTCGTGTGGGCCGTTCAGAAATTGTCATGCTATCTAGCCGGCTCGAGGTTTATCATTGAGACGGATCACTGCCCTCTCCAATGGCTGCAGACCATCTCTCCCAAAAATGGCCGCCTCCTGCGCTGGAGCCTCGCTTTACAACAATATTCCTTTGAGGTGCGTTACAAAAAGGGGAGTCTCAACGGTAACGCCGATGGCTTAAGTCGAAGCCCCTAACGTAGGAATCAGCCTCAAAATTGTTTGTTACTGATGTTTTTCTTCCTGAGGCAGGATTTTTTTTAACATATTGCTTTTGTTTAGTGTTTCAAAGTGATGATATGCTTTCTAGTGCAATTTTTCAATTTGTGGACGCGTTCTGAGTGATGCTAGACTACTGTAAGGAACTAGGCAGTGGTATAAAAAGGGGAAAGAGCCTGGCAGGGCTTAGTGAGGGTTGTGCCGTGCTTGCTGACTGAGCGGTTGAGTTTCAGCGTAGTTCTAACGCTTGCCGGGAACGAGAACAAAAATGTGAACTCTCCCGAAGTCACTTTGCAGTGTCCCGTGCGAACCTGAACAAGAGAACGAGGCCTTCTCTGTGCGCTGCGCTCAAGAAACGTCAAGGGACGCCCGACTTCGGTTATGAGCATCATCGAGCGACATCCCTCCGGACAGCGGATGCAGTCCCCTGTCCATCGGGATCTCCTTCCCCCGGCGGGGCGGTCTGTTGCGTTTCGCCTGCGACACGTGGTTTTGCCGGCGCGACTGCGGCGGGGCGGCAGACATTTTGGCCCGATCGTCGTCGCCGCAACACTCATCGCCAGGTGTTTCCAGGCGCGACTGCGGCGATGCGACCGCCTAGGGATCATCCTCGCATTCCAGTCATTGTGCCCGAAACAGGCGATGCCAAAGCAGGGATCTCATTCCAGTTATTGGGCCCGAAACAGGCGATGCCAAAGCAGGGATCTCATTCCAGTTATTGGGCCCGAAACAGGCGATGCCAAAGCAGGGATCTCGTTCCAGTCATTGTGCCCGAAACAGGCGATGCCAAAGCAGGGATCTCATTCCAGTTATTGGGCCCGAAACAGGCGATGCCAAAGCAGGGATCTCGTTCCAGTCATTATGCCCGAAACAGGCGATGCCAAAGCAGGGACCACCCTCTCATTACAGTTATTGTGTCCGACCGGCAGCGCCACGACAGGGTGCTACGAGATCGTGCTCAACATGGTGCTACGGCAGCGCTATGACAGTGTGCGTCACCATTAGCCCATTGTACATTCACGTGCTCGTCTTTTGAGGGGTTCCTTCTTGCCCTCAACTGCGAGAGTATAAAAACAGCTGCCCCCGGACGCCAAAAGGAGGGCTCCGATTTCTTCTGTTGAGTGAAGTGCTCTCCCGTCTCTCTACTTCGGTCAAACCTGACCGCCAACTCTTTGCGATGTTAAAATAAACAAGTTGTTTCGTTGTTACCAGTCGACTCATGCTTTGCCGGGACCTTCGGATGCTTCCAGTTGTACCCCAGGCCGCCAGGCCAACGCTACCCTTGGGGCTTGCGACCCAGGTACAACCACGGGCGTCAGCGCCGAGTTCCCAACAGATCGTACCAGCAGTCCGATCCGAAACATCTGGTTGCCAGCGGTGAGATCGCCTCCGACTTCAAACAACTGTCTGCCAGCGGTGAGATCGCGACAACGGAGGCCAGCAGCGAAGAGATGCAGTTGACTGTATGCTGAGCAGCTCAACGACGATCCGGGAGCAGTGCAACGAGCCCTGTGTGACGACTGGTTGCCTGCAGCGGAACGACTGCGCGGAATTCCTGCCTGCGAGGTTTGGTGAGTGCGGGACTTTCTTCTTCTGAGCTTTGCCAGGCTTTTTGTTAGTGTCAGAAACAGAGCTGGTAATTGTGGTTGTCGTTGCTGCCGGGTTAGTTTGCGGCAAGACAATAGTAAGCAGTAGAGAAAGCAGCATTCAGAGCAGCCATGGATTTGAAGTCGTTGCGCAAACCGAAATTGTTGGAGCTTGCAAGAGAGTTGGGTCTGGATGTCTCAGACAAACTAAGAAAACCTGAACTGTTAAGGGCTATTCTTGAGTTAGAGGCTGAGGATGACGAGCTGTCGGAATGCCTTGAGACTATTGAGGAGAGGTCAAAAAGACAGGAGCGCGAACTTAAAGAGCAAAAAGAGAAATATGAGCGCGAACTTAAAGAGCAAAAAGAGAAACAGGAGCGCGAACTTAAAGAACAGAAAGAAAAAGAAGAGCGTGAACGTAAAGAACAGAAAGAGCGAGAGCAACAAGAGAAAAAAGAAGAGCGCGAACACGCTTTGGAAATGAAGCGTCTTGAGGTAGAGATGGAACGCGCTCGTAATGGAAGTCAGGCACACGGTGCAGGAGAACGCGTATTGTTCAAAATGACTGACCTGATGCGGCCGTTTAAGCTTGGAGAGGACATTGGTTTGTTCCTGGTTAACTTTGAGCGAACGTGCGAGAAGCAGGGGTTCTCTCGGGAAACGTGGCCACAGCGCTTGCTCACTTTGTTACCCGGCGAGGCGGCCGACGTAGTCGCTCGCTTGGATAGAGAGGAAGCAGAGGATTTCGACAAAGTAAAATCGAGTCTGCTAAAAAAGTACCGGCTGTCTGCGGAGGCGTTCCGTCGGAAGTTTCGGGAAAATGAGAAAGGCAGAAGTGAGTCATATACAGAGTTTGCGTATAGGCTTATGTCGAACATGCAGGAGTGGCTCAAAGAAGAGAAAGCGTTTGGTGACCACGATAAAGTTCTGCAGTGTTTCGGGCTAGAACAGTTTTATAGTCGGTTACCGGAGAACGTGCGATACTGGGTCTTGGATAGGCCAGACGTGAGTACGGTGGCTAGAGCCGCTGAGCTAGCCGAGGAGTTTGTGACGCGTCGAGCTCGCGGAGCTAAGGACGGTCAAAAGGGTGAATTTGGCTCGAAGTTTGAGAGGCCGAAGTTCACACCCATGAGAGCAAAGGGGAACACGCGTAGTGCGGATGCGAGTGGAAGCAGTGCGACCGAACCTAAGGAGACGGCGGCAGCCGAAGCCGAACGCAGAAAGCGGTTCGAGATGAGGCGAGCGGGCGTTTGTTATACGTGCCAGAAGCCGGGTCACTTTTCGGCGCAGTGTCCGGAAACAACACCAAAAGTTGTGTTTTTTTCATTAGGCAGCACTGACGAGAACATGAAGCTTCTCGAGCCTTACATGCGAGACCTCCTCGTGAACGGGAAAGAGTGCCGAGTGCTTCGCGATTCCGCAGCTACGATGGATGTAGTTCACCCGTCTTACGTAGAACCCCATATGTTCACGGGCGAGTGCGCATGGATCAAGCAAGCCGTGGAAGCTCATAGCGTGTGTCTGCCGGTAGCAAAAGTGCTTATTGAAGGACCTTTCGGAGCGCTTGAGACAGAGGCGGCAGTGTCATCTATGCTGCCACCCCAGTACCCGTACCTATTTTCAAACAGGTCCGATCACCTCCTGCGCGAGAAGGGGCTTTTGTTTGGTGAAGCTAGTGTTCAGGCCTTAACCAGATCGAAGGTTCGGGAGCTCGCTGAAAAGGCGGTAGTTGCGGGGCCGACGTTATCAAACAACGAAAAGGGGTCAGAGGCGCAGCAAGCTGATATTCAGAGCACGCCCGAACTGAATAAAATTGAGTCTGTAGCGTTGAAGGCGCCAGATACTGGAGAGGAAAATCCCGACGCGGGAAAGTTAGAAGAGCTATCTACTGATTTGCTCATCGCGCCGACGTCAGACGGACTTGATAGGTTGCTAAAAGTCAGCCGGACGGCTTTGATAGCCGAGCAAAAAAAGGATGGCAGCCTGGAAAACGTGCGCTGCAATGTCAAAGAAGGTATCGCCAGGAAAACTGCGCGTTTTGTGGAAAGGGGTGGAGTCCTGTACCGGAAGTATCTAGACCGAAGAGGAGTGGAGTTCGATCAGCTGGTCGTGCCTCAATGCTATCGTCAGGATCTGTTGCGCTTGTCACATGGGGGTTCGTGGTCCGGACACCTAGGAGTTAAGAAAACTAAGGACCGTCTCTTGCAAGAGTACTATTGGCCAGGGTGTTTTCGGGACGCAGACCATTTCGTGAGGACATGTGACACTTGTCAGCGGGTGGGCAAACCAGGGGACAAATCAAGGGCGCCGTTGAAATTGGTACCTATCATTACGGAGCCTTTTAGACGGCTCGTTATTGATACTGTGGGACCTCTGCCGGTAACAGCCACGGGGTACAGACACATTTTGACTGTGATCTGCCCAGCGACAAAGTTCCCTGAAGCAGTGCCGCTTAAAGAACTCAGCTCAGTTGAGATAGTCAATGCACTACTGTCCATATTTGCGCGAGTTGGTTTTCCTGCAGAAATTCAATCAGATCAGGGCACAGTGTTTACTAGCGCTTTGACGACAACTTTTCTCGAAAGGTGTGGGGTAAAGCTGCTACACAGCTCAGTGTACCACCCACAGTCGAATTCCGTTGAGAAGCTCCACTCCGTCATGAAGCGCGTGTTGAGAGCCTTGTGTTTTGAACATCAAACTGACTGGGAGCTGTGTCTGCCTGGGGTGATGTTTGCTTTAAGGACCGCGCCGCATGCGGCTACGGGGTTTTCGCCAGCTGAACTGGTGTACGGTCGCTCGCTTCGATCTCCGCTTCGCATGCTTCGAGAATCATGGGAAGGTAGGGGCGACGACCCAGTCGTGGTGGAGTACGTACTTAAGCTCCTCGAACGCTTAAGAAGGGCACAGGAGTTGTCAGGTGAAGCAATGACAAAGGCCCAGCAGAGGGCCAAGGTTTATTATGATCGGACAGCCAGGGCCCGTCGTTTTGAGGTTGGCGATGAGGTCATGATATTGCGCACATCGCTAAACAACAAACTAGACGTGCAGTGGGAGGGCCCAGCACGAATTGTTCAGAAACTGTCGGACGTTAACTACGTGGTAAGTCTGCCAGGAAAGCGGAAAGCACAGCAAGTTTACCACTGTAATCTGCTCAAACCTTATAGACAAAGGGAAGCAGTGGTGTGCCTGATGGTAAACGTTCCTGAAGAGCTTCCGGTCGAGCTTCCGGGACTAGGCTCAGTGACGAACAGGGAAGACACCGGTCAAGTCATTAGTGACCTTATCAGTAAAGCACCGCTGTCGCCCGAGCAGAAGACCGAACTACACCAGCTATTACAAGAGTTTCAAGGTCTGTTCTCTGAGAGGCCTGGTAGGACTTCTGTACTTACTCATGATATAGAACTTACCTCCCCAGAGCCAGTACGATCCAAGGCGTATCGGGTGTCACCCCGCCAGAGCGATATTATGGAGGCTGAGGTAAAGAAAATGCTACAGCTCGGTGTTATTGAGGCAGGTGAGAGTGATTATACCTCCCCTTTGATTTTAGTTGAGGTACCGGGCAAGGAACCTCGTCCTTGCGTCGACTACCGCAGGCTTAATTCCATCACTAAGGATCAAATTTATCCGATCCCTAACATCGAGGAGCGCCTTGAGAAAGTTAGTAGCGCTCAGTTTATTTCCACCCTAGATCTTGTCAGGGGTTATTGGCAGGTTCCACTTACAGAAGAGGCTAGTAGGTATGCGGCGTTCATTTCACCAATGGGAACATTCCGTCCTAAAGTGTTGAGTTTTGGTTTGAAGAACGCGCCATACTGTTTTTCAAGTCTCATGGATAAAGTGTTGCGGGGACAGCAAGAATTCGCTTTACCGTATCTAGACGACGTAGCGATATTCTCCGCATCCTGGTCTGAGCATATGACACACTTGCGGGCAGTGCTAACCCGCCTGCGCGAAGCGGGCTTGACAGTCAAGGCTCCTAAGTGCCAGATAGCACAGGCCGAGGTTGTCTACCTCGGTCACGTGATTGGTCAGGGTCGTCGCCGCCCCTCTGAAATAAAAGTGGCCGCTGTGCGAGACTTTCCGCAACCGCGCACCAAGACCGATATTCGGTCGTTCTTGGGTGTCGCCGGCTACTATCAGAGGTACATCCCTAGGTACTCTGATATCGCGGCTCCCCTGACGGATGCTCTAAGAAAAACAGAGCCTCAAACAGTCGTCTGGGACGAGACAAAGGAAAGAGCTTTTAGCGCCCTAAAGAGTGCCCTAACAAGCCAGCCTGTGCTACGATCGCCAGACTATACAAAAGGGTTCATTGTTCAGTGCGATGCTAGTGAGCGAGGCATGGGCGTTGTACTGTGCCAACGGGAAAATGGAGAAGTAGAACACCCCGTCCTGTATGCTAGTCGTAAGCTGACCAGTCGTGAGCAGGCGTATAGCGCCACCGAGAAAGAGTGTGCGTGTCTCGTGTGGGCCGTTCAGAAATTGTCATGCTATCTAGCCGGCTCGAGGTTTATCATTGAGACGGATCACTGCCCTCTCCAATGGCTGCAGACCATCTCTCCCAAAAATGGCCGCCTCCTGCGCTGGAGCCTCGCTTTACAACAATATTCCTTTGAGGTGCGTTACAAAAAGGGGAGTCTCAACGGTAACGCCGATGGCTTAAGTCGAAGCCCCTAACGTAGGAATCAGCCTCAAAATTGTTTGTTACTGATGTTTTTCTTCCTGAGGCAGGATTTTTTTTAACATATTGCTTTTGTTTAGTGTTTCAAAGTGATGATATGCTTTCTAGTGCAATTTTTCAATTTGTGGACGCGTTCTGAGTGATGCTAGACTACTGTAAGGAACTAGGCAGTGGTATAAAAAGGGGAAAGAGCCTGGCAGGGCTTAGTGAGGGTTGTGCCGTGCTTGCTGACTGAGCGGTTGAGTTTCAGCGTAGTTCTAACGCTTGCCGGGAACGAGAACAAAAATGTGAACTCTCCCGAAGTCACTTTGCAGTGTCCCGTGCGAACCTGAACAAGAGAACGAGGCCTTCTCTGTGCGCTGCGCTCAAGAAACGTCAAGGGACGCCCGACTTCGGTTATGAGCATCATCGAGCGACATCCCTCCGGACAGCGGATGCAGTCCCCTGTCCATCGGGATCTCCTTCCCCCGGCGGGGCGGTCTGTTGCGTTTCGCCTGCGACACGTGGTTTTGCCGGCGCGACTGCGGCGGGGCGGCAGACATTTTGGCCCGATCGTCGTCGCCGCAACACTCATCGCCAGGTGTTTCCAGGCGCGACTGCGGCGATGCGACCGCCTAGGGATCATCCTCGCATTCCAGTCATTGTGCCCGAAACAGGCGATGCCAAAGCAGGGATCTCATTCCAGTTATTGGGCCCGAAACAGGCGATGCCAAAGCAGGGATCTCATTCCAGTTATTGGGCCCGAAACAGGCGATGCCAAAGCAGGGATCTCGTTCCAGTCATTGTGCCCGAAACAGGCGATGCCAAAGCAGGGATCTCATTCCAGTTATTGGGCCCGAAACAGGCGATGCCAAAGCAGGGATCTCGTTCCAGTCATTATGCCCGAAACAGGCGATGCCAAAGCAGGGACCACCCTCTCATTACAGTTATTGTGTCCGACCGGCAGCGCCACGACAGGGTGCTACGAGATCGTGCTCAACATGGTGCTACGGCAGCGCTATGACAGTGTGCGTCACCATTAGCCCATTGTACATTCACGTGCTCGTCTTTTGAGGGGTTCCTTCTTGCCCTCAACTGCGAGAGTATAAAAACAGCTGCCCCCGGACGCCAAAAGGAGGGCTCCGATTTCTTCTGTTGAGTGAAGTGCTCTCCCGTCTCTCTACTTCGGTCAAACCTGACCGCCAACTCTTTGCGATGTTAAAATAAACAAGTTGTTTCGTTGTTACCAGTCGACTCATGCTTTGCCGGGACCTTCGGATGCTTCCAGTTGTACCCCAGGCCGCCAGGCCAACGCTACCCTTGGGGCTTGCGACCCAGGTACAACCACGGGCGTCAGCGCCGAGTTCCCAACAGATCGTACCAGCAGTCCGATCCGAAACATCTGGTTGCCAGCGGTGAGATCGCCTCCGACTTCAAACAACTGTCTGCCAGCGGTGAGATCGCGACAACGGAGGCCAGCAGCGAAGAGATGCAGTTGACTGTATGCTGAGCAGCTCAACGACGATCCGGGAGCAGTGCAACGAGCCCTGTGTGACGACTGGTTGCCTGCAGCGGAACGACTGCGCGGAATTCCTGCCTGCGAGGTTTGGTGAGTGCGGGACTTTCTTCTTCTGAGCTTTGCCAGGCTTTTTGTTAGTGTCAGAAACAGAGCTGGTAATTGTGGTTGTCGTTGCTGCCGGGTTAGTTTGCGGCAAGACAATAGTAAGCAGTAGAGAAAGCAGCATTCAGAGCAGCCATGGATTTGAAGTCGTTGCGCAAACCGAAATTGTTGGAGCTTGCAAGAGAGTTGGGTCTGGATGTCTCAGACAAACTAAGAAAACCTGAACTGTTAAGGGCTATTCTTGAGTTAGAGGCTGAGGATGACGAGCTGTCGGAATGCCTTGAGACTATTGAGGAGAGGTCAAAAAGACAGGAGCGCGAACTTAAAGAGCAAAAAGAGAAATATGAGCGCGAACTTAAAGAGCAAAAAGAGAAACAGGAGCGCGAACTTAAAGAACAGAAAGAAAAAGAAGAGCGTGAACGTAAAGAACAGAAAGAGCGAGAGCAACAAGAGAAAAAAGAAGAGCGCGAACACGCTTTGGAAATGAAGCGTCTTGAGGTAGAGATGGAACGCGCTCGTAATGGAAGTCAGGCACACGGTGCAGGAGAACGCGTATTGTTCAAAATGACTGACCTGATGCGGCCGTTTAAGCTTGGAGAGGACATTGGTTTGTTCCTGGTTAACTTTGAGCGAACGTGCGAGAAGCAGGGGTTCTCTCGGGAAACGTGGCCACAGCGCTTGCTCACTTTGTTACCCGGCGAGGCGGCCGACGTAGTCGCTCGCTTGGATAGAGAGGAAGCAGAGGATTTCGACAAAGTAAAATCGAGTCTGCTAAAAAAGTACCGGCTGTCTGCGGAGGCGTTCCGTCGGAAGTTTCGGGAAAATGAGAAAGGCAGAAGTGAGTCATATACAGAGTTTGCGTATAGGCTTATGTCGAACATGCAGGAGTGGCTCAAAGAAGAGAAAGCGTTTGGTGACCACGATAAAGTTCTGCAGTGTTTCGGGCTAGAACAGTTTTATAGTCGGTTACCGGAGAACGTGCGATACTGGGTCTTGGATAGGCCAGACGTGAGTACGGTGGCTAGAGCCGCTGAGCTAGCCGAGGAGTTTGTGACGCGTCGAGCTCGCGGAGCTAAGGACGGTCAAAAGGGTGAATTTGGCTCGAAGTTTGAGAGGCCGAAGTTCACACCCATGAGAGCAAAGGGGAACACGCGTAGTGCGGATGCGAGTGGAAGCAGTGCGACCGAACCTAAGGAGACGGCGGCAGCCGAAGCCGAACGCAGAAAGCGGTTCGAGATGAGGCGAGCGGGCGTTTGTTATACGTGCCAGAAGCCGGGTCACTTTTCGGCGCAGTGTCCGGAAACAACACCAAAAGTTGTGTTTTTTTCATTAGGCAGCACTGACGAGAACATGAAGCTTCTCGAGCCTTACATGCGAGACCTCCTCGTGAACGGGAAAGAGTGCCGAGTGCTTCGCGATTCCGCAGCTACGATGGATGTAGTTCACCCGTCTTACGTAGAACCCCATATGTTCACGGGCGAGTGCGCATGGATCAAGCAAGCCGTGGAAGCTCATAGCGTGTGTCTGCCGGTAGCAAAAGTGCTTATTGAAGGACCTTTCGGAGCGCTTGAGACAGAGGCGGCAGTGTCATCTATGCTGCCACCCCAGTACCCGTACCTATTTTCAAACAGGTCCGATCACCTCCTGCGCGAGAAGGGGCTTTTGTTTGGTGAAGCTAGTGTTCAGGCCTTAACCAGATCGAAGGTTCGGGAGCTCGCTGAAAAGGCGGTAGTTGCGGGGCCGACGTTATCAAACAACGAAAAGGGGTCAGAGGCGCAGCAAGCTGATATTCAGAGCACGCCCGAACTGAATAAAATTGAGTCTGTAGCGTTGAAGGCGCCAGATACTGGAGAGGAAAATCCCGACGCGGGAAAGTTAGAAGAGCTATCTACTGATTTGCTCATCGCGCCGACGTCAGACGGACTTGATAGGTTGCTAAAAGTCAGCCGGACGGCTTTGATAGCCGAGCAAAAAAAGGATGGCAGCCTGGAAAACGTGCGCTGCAATGTCAAAGAAGGTATCGCCAGGAAAACTGCGCGTTTTGTGGAAAGGGGTGGAGTCCTGTACCGGAAGTATCTAGACCGAAGAGGAGTGGAGTTCGATCAGCTGGTCGTGCCTCAATGCTATCGTCAGGATCTGTTGCGCTTGTCACATGGGGGTTCGTGGTCCGGACACCTAGGAGTTAAGAAAACTAAGGACCGTCTCTTGCAAGAGTACTATTGGCCAGGGTGTTTTCGGGACGCAGACCATTTCGTGAGGACATGTGACACTTGTCAGCGGGTGGGCAAACCAGGGGACAAATCAAGGGCGCCGTTGAAATTGGTACCTATCATTACGGAGCCTTTTAGACGGCTCGTTATTGATACTGTGGGACCTCTGCCGGTAACAGCCACGGGGTACAGACACATTTTGACTGTGATCTGCCCAGCGACAAAGTTCCCTGAAGCAGTGCCGCTTAAAGAACTCAGCTCAGTTGAGATAGTCAATGCACTACTGTCCATATTTGCGCGAGTTGGTTTTCCTGCAGAAATTCAATCAGATCAGGGCACAGTGTTTACTAGCGCTTTGACGACAACTTTTCTCGAAAGGTGTGGGGTAAAGCTGCTACACAGCTCAGTGTACCACCCACAGTCGAATTCCGTTGAGAAGCTCCACTCCGTCATGAAGCGCGTGTTGAGAGCCTTGTGTTTTGAACATCAAACTGACTGGGAGCTGTGTCTGCCTGGGGTGATGTTTGCTTTAAGGACCGCGCCGCATGCGGCTACGGGGTTTTCGCCAGCTGAACTGGTGTACGGTCGCTCGCTTCGATCTCCGCTTCGCATGCTTCGAGAATCATGGGAAGGTAGGGGCGACGACCCAGTCGTGGTGGAGTACGTACTTAAGCTCCTCGAACGCTTAAGAAGGGCACAGGAGTTGTCAGGTGAAGCAATGACAAAGGCCCAGCAGAGGGCCAAGGTTTATTATGATCGGACAGCCAGGGCCCGTCGTTTTGAGGTTGGCGATGAGGTCATGATATTGCGCACATCGCTAAACAACAAACTAGACGTGCAGTGGGAGGGCCCAGCACGAATTGTTCAGAAACTGTCGGACGTTAACTACGTGGTAAGTCTGCCAGGAAAGCGGAAAGCACAGCAAGTTTACCACTGTAATCTGCTCAAACCTTATAGACAAAGGGAAGCAGTGGTGTGCCTGATGGTAAACGTTCCTGAAGAGCTTCCGGTCGAGCTTCCGGGACTAGGCTCAGTGACGAACAGGGAAGACACCGGTCAAGTCATTAGTGACCTTATCAGTAAAGCACCGCTGTCGCCCGAGCAGAAGACCGAACTACACCAGCTATTACAAGAGTTTCAAGGTCTGTTCTCTGAGAGGCCTGGTAGGACTTCTGTACTTACTCATGATATAGAACTTACCTCCCCAGAGCCAGTACGATCCAAGGCGTATCGGGTGTCACCCCGCCAGAGCGATATTATGGAGGCTGAGGTAAAGAAAATGCTACAGCTCGGTGTTATTGAGGCAGGTGAGAGTGATTATACCTCCCCTTTGATTTTAGTTGAGGTACCGGGCAAGGAACCTCGTCCTTGCGTCGACTACCGCAGGCTTAATTCCATCACTAAGGATCAAATTTATCCGATCCCTAACATCGAGGAGCGCCTTGAGAAAGTTAGTAGCGCTCAGTTTATTTCCACCCTAGATCTTGTCAGGGGTTATTGGCAGGTTCCACTTACAGAAGAGGCTAGTAGGTATGCGGCGTTCATTTCACCAATGGGAACATTCCGTCCTAAAGTGTTGAGTTTTGGTTTGAAGAACGCGCCATACTGTTTTTCAAGTCTCATGGATAAAGTGTTGCGGGGACAGCAAGAATTCGCTTTACCGTATCTAGACGACGTAGCGATATTCTCCGCATCCTGGTCTGAGCATATGACACACTTGCGGGCAGTGCTAACCCGCCTGCGCGAAGCGGGCTTGACAGTCAAGGCTCCTAAGTGCCAGATAGCACAGGCCGAGGTTGTCTACCTCGGTCACGTGATTGGTCAGGGTCGTCGCCGCCCCTCTGAAATAAAAGTGGCCGCTGTGCGAGACTTTCCGCAACCGCGCACCAAGACCGATATTCGGTCGTTCTTGGGTGTCGCCGGCTACTATCAGAGGTACATCCCTAGGTACTCTGATATCGCGGCTCCCCTGACGGATGCTCTAAGAAAAACAGAGCCTCAAACAGTCGTCTGGGACGAGACAAAGGAAAGAGCTTTTAGCGCCCTAAAGAGTGCCCTAACAAGCCAGCCTGTGCTACGATCGCCAGACTATACAAAAGGGTTCATTGTTCAGTGCGATGCTAGTGAGCGAGGCATGGGCGTTGTACTGTGCCAACGGGAAAATGGAGAAGTAGAACACCCCGTCCTGTATGCTAGTCGTAAGCTGACCAGTCGTGAGCAGGCGTATAGCGCCACCGAGAAAGAGTGTGCGTGTCTCGTGTGGGCCGTTCAGAAATTGTCATGCTATCTAGCCGGCTCGAGGTTTATCATTGAGACGGATCACTGCCCTCTCCAATGGCTGCAGACCATCTCTCCCAAAAATGGCCGCCTCCTGCGCTGGAGCCTCGCTTTACAACAATATTCCTTTGAGGTGCGTTACAAAAAGGGGAGTCTCAACGGTAACGCCGATGGCTTAAGTCGAAGCCCCTAACGTAGGAATCAGCCTCAAAATTGTTTGTTACTGATGTTTTTCTTCCTGAGGCAGGATTTTTTTTAACATATTGCTTTTGTTTAGTGTTTCAAAGTGATGATATGCTTTCTAGTGCAATTTTTCAATTTGTGGACGCGTTCTGAGTGATGCTAGACTACTGTAAGGAACTAGGCAGTGGTATAAAAAGGGGAAAGAGCCTGGCAGGGCTTAGTGAGGGTTGTGCCGTGCTTGCTGACTGAGCGGTTGAGTTTCAGCGTAGTTCTAACGCTTGCCGGGAACGAGAACAAAAATGTGAACTCTCCCGAAGTCACTTTGCAGTGTCCCGTGCGAACCTGAACAAGAGAACGAGGCCTTCTCTGTGCGCTGCGCTCAAGAAACGTCAAGGGACGCCCGACTTCGGTTATGAGCATCATCGAGCGACATCCCTCCGGACAGCGGATGCAGTCCCCTGTCCATCGGGATCTCCTTCCCCCGGCGGGGCGGTCTGTTGCGTTTCGCCTGCGACACGTGGTTTTGCCGGCGCGACTGCGGCGGGGCGGCAGACATTTTGGCCCGATCGTCGTCGCCGCAACACTCATCGCCAGGTGTTTCCAGGCGCGACTGCGGCGATGCGACCGCCTAGGGATCATCCTCGCATTCCAGTCATTGTGCCCGAAACAGGCGATGCCAAAGCAGGGATCTCATTCCAGTTATTGGGCCCGAAACAGGCGATGCCAAAGCAGGGATCTCATTCCAGTTATTGGGCCCGAAACAGGCGATGCCAAAGCAGGGATCTCGTTCCAGTCATTGTGCCCGAAACAGGCGATGCCAAAGCAGGGATCTCATTCCAGTTATTGGGCCCGAAACAGGCGATGCCAAAGCAGGGATCTCGTTCCAGTCATTATGCCCGAAACAGGCGATGCCAAAGCAGGGACCACCCTCTCATTACAGTTATTGTGTCCGACCGGCAGCGCCACGACAGGGTGCTACGAGATCGTGCTCAACATGGTGCTATGGCAGCGCTATGACAGTGTGCGTCACCATTAGCCCATTGTACATTCACGTGCTCGTCTTTTGAGGGGTTCCTTCTTGCCCTCAACTGCGAGAGTATAAAAACAGCTGCCCCCGGACGCCAAAAGGAGGGCTCCGATTTCTTCTGTTGAGTGAAGTGCTCTCCCGTCTCTCTACTTCGGTCAAACCTGACCGCCAACTCTTTGCGATGTTAAAATAAACAAGTTGTTTCGTTGTTACCAGTCGACTCATGCTTTGCCGGGACCTTCGGATGCTTCCAGTTGTACCCCAGGCCGCCAGGCCAACGCTACCCTTGGGGCTTGCGACCCAGGTACAACCACGGGCGTCAGCGCCGAGTTCCCAACAGATCGTACCAGCAGTCCGATCCAAACACCTGTCAGCTTTGTTGCGAATGTATGCCCTTGTTTCCGACGCACAGTGATGCCAGCAAGGCATAGAGGTTCCAAGCTGGAAACCTTTTTCAGAACAGGGCTAAGCAACCTGCATTCTCTTCCCTCTTTTTTTTTTCCCGTGAGCTTGGCTTTCGCTTTCGCTGCCACTGCGCGCTTCGTAGACGTGGCACAATACAAACGAGAACACCGGTTCAACTCTCGGCTTACGCACGCGTGTAGTGTCAGCACTTAATACCCACAAACAGCGAAAGTGGTTGCGCTTGCTTACCGACAACCTCTGCGAGGTAGTTCTTAGCGACTCACAATCCGCAGTTCGTAACTACGCGTGGAGGCACATTTCTTCCGAAGCTCTCCAGTCCTTAAGGAAAACTCGTCGACAGCACTTCGATAGCACCACGGTTATGTAGTTCGCAGCTCACGTCGCCACCTCCGACGACGAAAGCTTTCGTGACTTGAACGAGGTAGCACGCGACTGCCCGCGAGAACTGAACCGCCGCGCAGAAGCGGACACCCCCTCGTCAAATTCGCAACTCCTCGTTCGAAGCTCGCGAGAACGCTTAGTTAGATGCAACGACATCTCCAAGCACTACCAGATAGGCAAGCGGATATTGCCCCCCCCCCAAACTGAAATGTCTCCATGCAGCCGTGTGGCGATAATTGCAGACACAAACAATCCCCAGTCTGGGGCGATTGCGGCACATTTTCCCCGCGCAATACCCGAGTGCTCTTTGGAAGTTATGTTAGGAAACCAGAGCGACGCTCTCACATATGTTGTTGGAGTGTCCTGTTATATAAGCTAAAATGGCAGTAGCTCCGAAGGCTCTTGCATCGAAGTGGGCCGCCGCTCTTCGCAGCTCCAACCTCAAGGCACAAGAGTGGACAGTCCAGTAGGCCCGACAGGCAGCGACGAGGCAAGGCCTCGAAGCCCCTCATAGGAGACCTGAGCCCGCGTCGTTAAACTTTGCCACCCCATCAGGGGCTTAACGCGCTCCATTTCATTATGGGCCTATAAAGTTGTTTCTCTTCTCTCTCTCCCTCTCTCGCCGGATTTAAAATAAAGTAGTTCCCATTAATACATTCTCGACAGTACAGACTGGGGACATTTCAAAGCTTGGCATCCCATGAACAAGTACTCCCCTGTTTCAAAGAATATTTGAATGAAGCCAGTCAATGAATGCTTCAAGTTTTATCCCTCAGTCACCATTTAAAGACTGCAAAATCCAGTAAATCGTCCAAGGTTTGCGGTATATGTGAGGACCATGCACGTATTTCTGCAGCCCCAATGAGAACATGGCTCAGTCTTTATAGGGAAAGGCTAGTGGGAAGAAAGCGGATAAAAGAATGAGGGATCAGTTAGAGGGGGACTTGGCGTCAGCCGTCTCGGTGCTCGGCGTTCGTTCGCCTCTGTCACGTGAGCACGTAGGCGAGCAAGCTTTCTCCCTCTCACTGCCGATACCCTCCCCATTGGCGCCCCTTCGGCCTAGCCGCGTAATCCTCTAGAAGGCCTGTAGACACTACGCCAGTACCGAATGTCACATTGGTGCTCTTGTTCTAGTTTAAGAACACCATGAACTCCAGCTTATGAGGACTCTCCTCTTTTCTTTGACGCGCTGTTGATGCAGCACGCGCCGTACAAGGTATGGTACTAGAGGTGAAATAATTGCAGGAGGCAGGCAAGCGAGACAACGAGCAACAGCGGGCTTGCGACTGCTTGGCATAGGCGCGCTAGCAGACAAATTGGAGCCTGCATCCCAGGTTGCGTTCCCTGTTAGGAAAAACGTTTATTTATAATAGTTACAAAAATAGGAATAAGAGACGTATGGACATGACTTCGCGCACAGGTAATTCATATGCAGTGCCTGCTAAACAGGTACTATAGATGAACAAGTATCAATGAAATTAAACAATAGTAAAAGTGATATGGAAGAAAATACGAGAAGTTCCAGCTGCTCCTTGATTGACATTTGATGGCAGCATCACCAGTAAGTTTAACACCCGCAGCAGTACATACTTTTGGGATACGCTCGCAGTTTTGTTGGCGAGAGCTGTTATTCCACCGGCAAATACATTACACTTTATACTTCTTTCTGTCGCGAAATTGTGGCTTATTCTGCATTGACGTGGTCGCATTTTTAACATTCACAGAAGCGAAGTTCACAAACGCAGCTGTGTAAGCTGGAATATGTATGATTTAGTTGGTGGGAATATTTATGCACCTATGCTTTCTAATGCAATGTTAACTGTTCACAGGGGCATGCCCCTGGGCTCATGCCGCAGTGCATGCAGATATCATGCCCGCCGAGAGCATGCCACAGTACAGAAACGCGGGACCGACGCAAGGCGAGAAAGACGTTTCTTGCCGCAATTGAACACTCACAAAAGAAAGACACATAAAGACAACACAGGCGGCACTTCCAACTGATTTATTTTGGGCTGTGACCCAAGAATATATATATACATACACGCATGCGCTGGCTGTTCACATATCTACGCTACCCAGCGGTCAGACAATCTAGTTTACTAGATTGTTCGACTAGGTAGATAGATAGACTAGATACTAGATTTTTTGACCGCTGGGTAGCGTAGATCTGTGAACAGCCAGCGCATGCGTGTATGTACATATATATATTCTTGGGTCACAGCCCAAGATAAATCAGTTGGAAGTGCCGCCTGTGTTGTCTTTATGTGTCTTTCTCTTGTGAGTGTTCAATTGCGGCCAAAAACATGTCTTTTAGCAAGCAGCAACTGGGCCAACAAGCAGTTCTGTTGCAAGGCGAGAACGCACACAGTGCGACGAAGCTCTTCCTAGCCGATGCTGTTCGCGGTGATCGACTCCTTCCTGCGCATGCGCGTCTGCGCACGTCACGCTACGCGTCTTTACGTGGCCGGCTTGTGATTGCTGCAATTCGTACCGCCACCAAAGGGACGAGCCTTACTTTGTGTATTGCTCCAACATGGCGCTATTGCACTCATCGCTTCGTCCATACGCCGAAATCGGTATTTTGCGAAAATAAACCAATACGTAAGATTATCGAACGGCCGGATTCGAACGCAGGACGCCTAGCGCAGAAGCCTGATACTGCAGCCATTGGGCCATGGACATTTCTCCTTCATGAAGACGTGCCTCGTAATTGCATCGTAGTTTTTACACGCTACAATCCCAGAAATAATTTAAAATTTATTAACGTGTCGTCCTAAGTCAAAATGTGGGACGATCTCGAAGACGATCTCAAAGGGAACAGTGGATCACTGTTTCTTCCGCCCCTATCTATCCCTCGGATAAGAAAGGCTGTCTTTCGACGACTTCAATTGGAGTTTGAATCGCCTTCCAGCTTTTTATTAACACATGCAACCTTAGTAAGCCCGTAAAACGTAAAAAAAATATTTGTTAACACTCGCTTTTCATGACACTGGCACTTACAGTAATAACATTTTATGTATTTGGAGTCAACGAAGTATGCCGCAAACTTCAGCAGAGGACCTAGCTTTACTTGGTACCACGGGCACATGCACATCGCCACGCAGGCAAACCCGGAAAGGCGCGCATGTATCTACAACAAATGTGTGTCAAGCAACAGAAAAGCCCCTAGGCCTCGTTACGTCACACGTCGCTCTTGAACCATGGGAGGTATTCCGTAAGAGCCCACCTAGTAGACATGTGCACTTCGCCTGTTGCTGGAGGGCTGATTGGCTGTGGCGCCTGGTTGCTGCGGATGCGTAGCCCAGCGCAGCCAATCGGCACATCAGCGGCAGACGAAGCTGGCATGTCCACTAGGCGGACTCTTACAGTATGCCTCCCCAGTACAGGCGGCGCAGCTAGCTCCGGGTGACAGTAACAAGTTTGCGCGCCATCTCTGATTTACGCCACAACGCAGCGGACCCGCGGAACACAAGTCAGAACGCTTTATCAGGCGAGTCCGAGCTCCTGTTAATTTTACTTCGTGGGCCAAACCGTGGGATAGCAGGCGAAGAAAAAAGAAAGCCACAGGCCTGCGTGGCGCATGCACCACAGTCACAGCGTAGGCTAGAGGAGCGACTACATAGGAACTTCATTTTCGGCACCACGCACAACAGGTCTTCGCGGCGAACTATATTCGCGTCGTTTTCCGGAGAACAATATGAACTGTCCGCATGGCGTCGACACTAAGCAGCGACTGGTACAGCTGTCTGCACACAGCGGATTTCCAGCCCGATGTTGCTTGTTGTAGCCGCGTTATTTTATGGCTTGGGTATAACTACATTACTGGCGCTTTATTGTGTGTGTATTACAGTACGTTAAGATTCCAAATGTACTAATCAAAACATACAAAGCACATCTGGTTTGCTTGCTTCTAGCTATTGCTATGTATTTGGCGTGCTTCGGCATTGTCATAAGTCATCTCAACCAACTTCTTTTACAGCGAAGCTGTTTATGCGGACGCTGGGCCGTCGTTGTAAGACTTCGCTAAAAAAGGGACCACGTGACCTAGCGGGAGAGCAAAAGAAGAGTTAAACAGGGGTAAAGTAGTTAGTCCCCCCTCTCCACGTGTCAGATTACGCGAATCTTGTACGGTTGTCACACGGTGCGTTTTCGGCCATCGAGCCAGATTGGCATCGAATTTATCGATGACTGACACCATCCTGCCACGAAAGAAACAAATGTTATGCTGGCGGTTTGCGGCCAACGAACAGTGACCGGCGATTGAAACGCGATACTTGGAGCGCGTGGCTGCCGGCACTTCTTGCTGCCGCACTTCTTACAGCCCCGTCAATCGTCAGACATGCGACGAAACGTCAAAACGATTGCAGCGCCCGCATATTCAGTGGTGTGCCTTGCGCTAACATACGGAGTTTGTATTAGTGGTTCCGTACATTCCATCCCAGCTACAACTACGGGGAGACCACGAGTAGTAAGCACTCCTGAGGAAGAAGGTTTCTACCGCGAGCATCAGCGCGAGAAATGGCGGAGAAACTTAGACGCAAAAAAGAAACAACTGGGAGAATCGCGAGAAAAAAGTACTCCTAAGGCATACTCGCCACTCAAAGCACTCAAAAGGGAACATGAGGTGAAAGAATGGTGAAACAAAAGATGTAGACTGCTTGCGAAGTTTCACTTGCACAGTTTAACGCTCGGTGTAACCAACACAGCTTCGCTGTTCAATCATCTTCACAAACTTGAAGGAGCCGCGATCTTTTTTTTTTCGCTGTTTCGATTTCTCTTGTCAGCGTATTCATTTCGAATGTCCCGCAGCCAGACAGGTTGTGCTAGACTCGTATTGCACGTAACTGCACAACGCCCAGCCAGAATGACCTAACTGCGCATGCTCGCCTTTAGGATATAAGAGCATCGCACCGGGATGTAGTTGGCTTCTTTGTTCTAATGACCCGCACGCTTAACGCATCATGACTCGGATGCGGACTTACCGCAAGCGTCACGCTGCCTGGCGCCAGTTCACAAGAAGAATCGCACGGCAGCTGGCCTCGTCCAAGCGTGCAAGGAAGTGCATGCCCACTACTGCAGGCAGGAAGACGCATGCCGGCTCCTTTCTAGGTAAATTGACCGTCCTTAAGATAATGTTGTAGCGGCGTGTAGACTTTCAAAAGCCGTCGGTCATGTCGAAACTGGTTCGTAGGTTTGGCAGTTTCATTTGAAGAATATTGTTTGCAGCGGACTCATAGGGGCACCGAATGATGCGATTGTCGCATTGAATTTTATTCCGTGTTGGTACAATTGTTTGATAAGGTGCACATATCTTTGGGCAGGCCGTGCGTTATGCAGAAATAATTAAACGTTGCACTTACGGAATTTACCACTTACCAAACCCTACTGTCATACTTTTTTTTTCGTATTACCACTACTGTCAATGCATCCTACCAGACGATGCCTGATCTGTTTTAAGCTTCGAAGACAATAGGAGAGAGAAGCCCGATACGATCGCGTAGGCTGAAAAATAGCGGGGTCCTTATCGCTCACGTGGTTTGCGGTGGCGCGGTGCTTATTTTTTCCCATCAAAAGCGCCATGCTGAACACTTGCTTTTGTAGCTAAGGAAAAAAAAATTACAGCCTTCAAGTGCATTCAAGTACAGCCTTCAAGGCATCTATAATTGGATCACGAGTGCGATTATCACATTGTTTTTTCGGAAGCGTTATTATTGACCTGTCAGCTATGCTGCCTTCATCGAGAGCATTTCTGCCGTTACACACCGCTCGGACGATGTTCTGAATTTTGCATTTAGCAGTGGCCTTGAGTAATCCCTCTACTTGCGGCCTATTGCTTGAGCTAACACACCGCATCTCATACATTACGCATTGCATGATCTTCCCGAATCCATTTCCGTTTTATCGCAGTTGGATAGTTCTATAGTCGGAATGCAGTCACTGTCTCTTTGATGTTTATGTGAGTCTTTGTGCTGCACTCTGTATTTATCAAGCGTATTCCGCTGTTTCGTCATCCCGTCCCTTGTGACCACGTGGAGCTTAAGTCGCAGGCAGCGCCGCAAAGAATTCGAGGAGGAGGAGGAGGAATAAACTTTTATTCTAGAACCAGCACTTTATGATGGCCGGGCCTAAGCCTCCCACGAAGGGACGTCGAGGGCTTGCCTCGCCTCCGCATCGCGGGCGTGCTGGGTCGCCCAGGTTTGGTCGTCGAGGGCGGAGCTCCGCAGAGCCTCATGCAACCTCGACGAGAGAGTCATGGTGTTAGTCTGGGTGTACTGTGCTGGGCACTCCCATAGCATATGCGGAAGCGTAGCCGGGTGAATTCCACAGCACCGGCAGTTGGGGGTAGTGTAGACGTCCGGAAATATAAGGTGGAGGCGGGCGGGTGAAGGGTACGTGTTTGTTTGTAGTAGACGCAGGGTGGTAGCCTGCGCCCGGCTGAACTTTGGGTGAGGCGGGGGGAAGATTCGGCGACTGAGGTGAAATGCCTTAACGAGATCGTTACAAGTTGTCAGACTTTCCCTGGTGTCCAACTCATCTCCAGTGACTCCGGCGCGGTTGACTAGACCTCGCGCAATGGAGTGGGTGACCTCGTTGAGATTGGGGAGGTGTGGGTGGACAGGGCCCGCATGGGCCGGGATCCATGTTAGGGAGATTATGCTGTCTTTAGAGTGTGGTGCCTGGCAGAGGATGCGAAGAGCTTGGGGAGAAATACGGCCTTTGCTGAAGTTAGTAACGGCTGAGCGAGAGTCACACACTATGGTGTGACAGGTGGGATCTAAAGTGGCCAGGGCGATGGCCACTTCTTCAGCCGTCTCGGAAGTGGGGGTAGTGACGCTGCAGGCGTGGCGTAGGGCTCCATCGCGTGTGGCGACGGCCACAAATCGTGTGCCATGGGAGTATTGGGCTGCATCAACAAATGTGACGCCAGGTACGTGGGCAAGGGCTTTTATGATAGCTCCGGCCCGAGCTTGGCGCCGGGCCCTGTTGTATTCAGGGTGCATATTTCTAGGGATAGGGTCTATGTAGATCCAGCTACGTATGTCGGTCGGGATCGGCTGTTTGGGGCCCTGTTGCTGATGGTAGGTGAAGCCAAGCGTGGACAGAATAAAGCGCCCCGTTTCAGTAAGGGTGAGCCGTTCAAGCTGGGAGCGTTGTTGGGCTTCAATGAGTTCGGTAAGGTTGTTGTGAACTCCCAGTTGGTTGAAGAGTTCAGTGCTGGTGCAATGCGGGAGCCCAAGTGCTTGCTTGTAGACCCCGCGTATGAGGGTGTCAAGCTTGTTTTGCTCAGCCCGGTACCAGTTGAGGTACGCAGCAACGTACGTAATGTGGCATATGACAAAGGATTGGACGAGTCGGAGAAGGCTTTCTTCTTTGAGTCCTCCTCGACGGTTACATATACGTTTAAGAAGTCGTAGGGTGTTTTGCGATTGGGCACAGATCTTGTTGAGAGCCAAGGCGTTGGAGCCGTTGGTAGAGTAGGTGAGACCGAGAACCCGGATACTAGGGACGTGTGGGATAGGACTGCCATCTTGAAGGCGTAGGGTGATGGCGTCACAGGGTCGGTGATCAGATTGGTGTTTGGGAGGGCGACCCCGCTGAATGGGCTTGTATAACAGAAGCTCCGATTTAGCCGGCGAACAGCGCAGTCCGGTCCCTTGGAGATAGGCTTCAACCGTGTCAATCGCCGTTTGGAGGGCTGATTCCACTTGACCATCACTGCCTCGGTACGACCAGATGGTGATGTCGTCGGCGTAGATGGTATGGTTGATATTGTCGACTTGCTGTAGGTGCTTGGCAAGGCCAATCATGACTAAGTTAAAGTTTATGGGAGAGATAACTGAACCTTGCGGGGTGCCTTTGCTGCCAAGGGGAAGCTTGTCTGATCGTAAATCCCCGGCCGAGAGGGTAGCCGTGCGATTGGAGAGAAAGTCACGGATGTAATTGTAGGCTCGCTCTCCCAGGTGGAGGTTGGAGACCTGGTCAAGGATAGCTGCATGGGAAATGTTATCAAAGGCTTCGAGTTTCGCGCTATTTTCACGCGTATTGTGACTCTTTTTATTTATCTTTCTGAAAGCTTTCTCCGCACACCATGCTAAAGCTGCATGCGGTAACATTGTACTGACTCTTTTAATTTACCTTAGGCTAAGCAGTTACGTCCTCAAAGGATTCTACTGATGCATTATTGTGCTTGCTTCTTTCCACAGACATGGCAACCGGGCTTGTGCGGTTCAGCTGTGTTGCAGTGGCGCTGCCATTCCGCATCCTTTTAAATGGGATGCGCATTGTCACAGCCATGCTGTCATCTCTGAAGACCGCACTTTTCCTATGAGTACAACCTGGAATCCAGACAGCCGACAACATCCATAGATCTCGCCTCGCCTGCCAGCAACCTTGAATATGACAATATGGAGCCTGTTTTAAAATTCACCGATCATGACAATTTCAACCTCGCAGTGCATTGGCATCATGTTACGCATTCAAACAGTCTTGTAGACAATATGAATGAATAAACATCATTTCATGGGAATCTAATAGGCGACATTTTGTTCAGCGTACTCGGACCCACTTTCCTAGGTATGACTGGCTATCTGGCCCCGAAGAATTGTATCAAAGAGTCGTTTGTTAAATCCATTCTCGTAATGAAACAATTTGTTATTATCAAACCAAGAGCCCCAATAATTTGATACACGAGATAAGCACTGCTCGCAAGGTGCGCTGAGTTGCTCACAAAAACATTACCGGAGAGGTGGGTTTTGGGTGATTATTTCGCACAGCTCTGCTTCAAATAGGCAGTAATATGTTCCAAGAGATCAGAAAAAATGACAAGTTCCCTAAATTTTAGTGGTAATATTTTCACGTATCGTAACAGTTCATTTTGGGAAAATTTGGCTTACTAAAATCACAATAGGAAATATTCAAAATGTCAAAGTGCCATTTATCGACCTTCCAGAAAGCATCGTCTGCCATCTTGGTAACGACATGGCGAAACGCAACTGCTCTCTTGAACGCATAGGTGCTGCTTTTACTCGAAGTTGTGGTGTCCTATCACAGCTGTTGGCTGCTATGGGAAAAATAAACTTTACGTGCAACACCGGCAACGATCTAAGGTTTCTTGTTTTCAATAGTAGAAACAACATAATTTGCGAATAAATTCCGCATACATTCTAAACAGTCGGACACCGTCGCTGATGATGTTGCAGACTAGGTGTCACTGCTAGCAGATAAAACTAGCACCTAACAGATATGTTTTCATTGTCTTTACTGCGACAACTAAAAAACCCAACTGCCTTTCCCCCAACATATTATTTGTTTGTATTTCCACCGCAACGCATCTTTGTTTATACTTGCGCTGACAGGGTAAAGCTAGTCTTGATGTGGCTCTGAGTAGTATGATACTAGAAAACTTAAAGAAAAATATTTCCTGAGAGAAACATTGAAACAAGGGGACATTCTCAAAGTAATGTATAGCAATATTGAACAAGCAACTAGCCCTTATATGTCATACTGCAGGATAAATGTGGTACCACCCATACGACGCAGAACCACACACCCCGAATGCAAGGACGATATGTTGGAGTGTGGGGCCACCTCGTTGTGCAGCGCGCGTTAGCAATTGACGAAGCGAGCTAGCCGTTGAGGCGCCGTTTTGTAGCAGGTGGCTGCAGTTGAAACCGTTTCTTCTGCTGCTAGAATCCAGTCGCTGATCGGACCGTGAAAACAATTCATTTGGTCAACAGTGCTACCCGGAGCGCCGACTAGAGCAGCCTGCGATCGAAGGCGAAAAAATTTGCCTTCGATTTCATGGCATTCTACGACGATGAGAAGACATGATACAGCAGGCATCAAATTCTGCGTTTGACATTGAAACCCTAATTTTCTTCGTTTCTTGAACTTCACAACTTGAAGGTATTGAAGGCGCTTCAGACAAGGTGCTCACGGCGCAGTTCGCCACCTCATCTCCCTTTCAGTGCTTAGGTTCTTGTTACAGAGTAAACTTTGCAGCATTTGTACGTGTTCTGATATTCTCAAAAAAATTTCGATGCTTTCCTTACACAACAAACTTAAACTATCAAGTGGGCTCGGTGCTTATTGCAATTAATTTTCTTGTGATGCGAAGGCTTGATCTTGATGCTTACATTCTTGCCCTTTTCCACAGGCGTAGCCAGAGCACCTCTGCGCTTTTTCCAGATAGCACATACGCTGCTACTGCGCGTCATTTCCCGTGGAACGGGGATTAGGGCGGCATTGCTTCCTTCCTACCTCTGCTCATGGAAGAACCTGTAGACAGAGTTGTCACAACATCGTCTTCCAATAGGTCGCCTTTACTGTGAAATGCACGCGGAATCACAAGAACCTCAGACATATCCAGAGAGTCTCGCCGACCTGCAACTTCGGAAATTAAATAACGGAGCCATTTTTAGATTGCAGCGATCATGATTGTTTTAACGTAAGTCAATTCACATTCCATGATGCATTCAAGCATGCAGTCTTGTAGGCCACATGAAGCAGTAAACATTATATCGTAATTGTATGGGCTATAACATTGACTTGCCTACCTCGATCCACTTTCATGGACCTCACTGACTACCGATCTTCGAACCTATGAGGCAACTTAGGAAAAACAAATGTATTGTTTAATACGATCAGTGTAACGGCGCAGTTGGAATAACGTATCACTTGAAAGCTAAAGTCTTTGAGGTAATCAAAATTGAGATTAGCCAGCGACGATTTGTTCAAACTTGATGTTCATGCGCAAGAGTGGTAACACCTCAAACGTTCCGCCAAGAATTGATGGCCACAAAAAATTTTTCACAGTATATCTGTCATCTGCGCCCACGTCTATTTCTTCAGTTTGCCCCTTGTCCTCTCTATGCACCTCGTATGCCGCGCAGTTATACGAATAGTTTAATGTAAGCTTATATGACGCAGAATATCTACCGAAACGTTTCCTGTTTGTGTAGTGTCTGCGTAGTTGAACATTAAACTGCTAGTTTAGTAGCAAGACACTGTAACAATATGTAAAAATAGTAAGACTATGGTTTTCAAGATCAATACATGTTCACAGGTCGAATCCTGTGATTACTTTCAAATGGTAGGTTTAAGTGTCACGCGCGGTTAAAAAGCACGGGTCACTTGGTTTTGCTAACGTAAAAATACACTTGGTTCACGTTATGTCGGCATGTTTTCTTAGTTTCCTTATTATGTGATTTTACGAACCAAAAACACTTTCTGATTATGAGGCACGCCGTAGTGGGGGACTCCGGAAATTTGGAGCACCTGGCGTTCTTAAACATACACCTAAATCGAAGTACACAGGTGTTTTCGCATTTCGTCCCCATAGAAATGCGGGCGCCTTGGCCGGGATTCATTCCCCCGACCTCGTGATTAGCAGCCCAACACCATAGCAACTAAGCATTTCTTAGTTTCGTTTGCTAATGAAAGAAGTAAATTAGACAACATGATCTTGGTCTTGTAAATGCGGAAAAAAGAATTGCGTCCCCATTATAAAAATGAAATGCTACATTGCCACCTCTTAATTCACCTGAAAGCTCATGTAGTATAGATTTGCCTTAAAACCACAAGAACCATGCACGGGTCGTTCAGAATACGTGAATGGGCCCAGTCGCTACCACATGTCCGCCATCCTACATTTGATATGTTCTATGGGTTGCCTACTGCATTTTAAACCTCAATATAAAGTTTAGTGCAGTAATTTTTTGGCAACTTACTTTACTGCGACGCTAGGGAAACTCCCTCAAGGAAACGTGCTTAGTAAAACTGCAGCACCCGGAGCCTTAAGTCCCATTTTAATGGGTTCTTTAAAAGAAATCGCGCATTTCCTAAGCGCCATGCGAAGCCTTTTTTTTACGGATAGCAAGTAACCACAATGTATCTATCGCCTGCGTAACCACTCTTTATCATCGTAACAAATCCGATTTTGGGCGCCTCTTTCTTAGCCTGTGAACAATAAAAGTCGTTGGAAAAAGTTGTTTTTGCAAAATTTCCTTCACGCTTTAAAAATCGTGGCCAGTCGCTAAAATATTGTCGCTAAACAGATAAAAATGTCGGGAAATCTAGCGACAAAGCAGTAAAATTGCAGCACTGCTAGAAACGCGCTAACTTCGAATCCTCGACTTCAGGGTTATCAGAGTCCCGTGCACGGCTGCGCTTTTCTACGTACTTCTCGTAACCCACACAGTTCATACTTCATGCAGCGAGTGAAGCCTAAGTGCAGGTGTCGGTGTGCGTACTTCAAGGCCCTGAAAAGAAAGGCGAAGCGGATGACCTCGTCCATATGGGTGAGAAATATGAGGCCCTTTACGGCAGGCTTGGCGGCGCTTGGCGTGCCTCTGGGTGAGTTTATTTTCTGTACGGTAACTTTTTAGTAGCGTGCAGTGTGTGAATGCCGTTGGACGTAATTGAATTGGTTCGTCGTTTATATGAAAAATAATTGCTACGGAAGAGTGGCGGGGCCACCGACAGCTATGCGTCAAGCATTGTACGCTTGTTTTTCCTGCTGGTATTACATTTGCTTTGATAACGTAGAAATAACTTTGGGCCGCACGTACACGGCACATAGCGGCTTAGCGTTTGTCTAAAACAGCAGCGGGACGTACGAACGCCCTTCGACTAAACCGTGGTGCCAATTTGTATATTTTTTTCTTTGTCTTCTGGTTCCCTTACCAGCGCAGCCGATCTATGCTCGCGGGACGGCCATCCTGATCTGACAGTCTTTGAAGACAACCGAAGAGCTTTACCTGATTCAAAAGTTAAAAGCAAGGAAACTCAGCCCGTAGCGTTAGCGGTTACTGCTAACGACTACCCAGAAAGTTAGCTACAAAAATTGCTATAGGGATCGCTGGCACAGGCGATTAGAAAGTTGTAATTATTGCAGTTCAGACCACATGTGGATGATGTCCGGTAAAAAATTTCGCTACCGTTGACCTTCACGGCTTCAGACGATTCTGTGACACTGTAAGTTAATAATTTTCAAGGACACCTTGCCATACGTGAAACAATTCGCAAGGACTGTGCAGGTGCGCAGATGCGAATTTGCGTATCTGTCTGCGCAGACCTTGCTGAGATTGGAAAACCGCGAGTACTTGAAGATATAGAAGAATAAAGCGTAATGAACTCTATCAAGAACGCCTCAAGCCGTAAGCCCGAAGATCAGACACAACCAAGTACTATCAACCGTACCCATATTGCTGAACATTTGATGTGCAAGAGTTCCCTTTAGTAATTTTAAGTAAATTATATGCTCTACGAGCTTTGGTATGGGCTGGCTATGCCCCGTTAGGCACACGTAGTCGAAAACATTTGCCGCTCACAGCTCGCGGCGGCGCACTGGACATATATGTCCTCTCAGCAAAAGCATCATTTTGAGCTGCTCATTTGCCGCTAAGGTGAGAAGAACGGCAATGTTCTGTTTTGCGATTGCTTTATATTGCCCTGACCTGTATGAAGCACACAATGCTGCCTTGTCGTGGTCGCAACGATGTCACTCAGAAGCAAGGTTACTTAAGCATAGCGCACACGTTACGAAAGGGTCAGCCAACTGCTCCGAACACTAATCGAAATGACTCCGTTGATGGAATGATTTCTTACCGTAGTGGCAAGAATGAGCCATGTTGTCCTCATTAAACGCGGATTTATATTTTTAATTCATCACTAAGAGTCCGCAAAAAAGAATTTTGGCGCGCCACGCGGCAAGAACTAGAGACTACAGAAGAGGTCCGCCATGTGACCTCCTATACTTGCATACGGGGTTCCTTGTCTTTGTAGTAGTATTGAAATGCAGTATAATTCTCATTATTATAAGGTTTTCCAGACTTACAATAGCAGATTAGACTTCCTTTGTAATGTAGGGGGGGAAACGCGGCACAGATATAAGAGATGTCTGTAGATGTAATTTATTGCACTAGCTTTTTATTCCCAAATTGGTTGAAAAGGTCGAAATGTAGGTGGTTAACTACAGTTACACTCACTCCTATGAAAGGAGAACAATCGGTGGCTTTCGAAATTTGCGAAGCGGGCTATCGACATCGCTCTCACGTCTCAGCGTTGCAGGAGGAGGGACTCTTACTTTATTTCAGGGGCTGCTCAGATCGAAAAATTTTACCTAATAAATATTCACGTGCTTTTGGAAGTAACCGCTGCAGATGTGAACACTTCCGAGGGTCACTTCTGCCTTGCGCCAAAAAACAAAAACAAAAAAAAAGTAGGTCCTTGAAAATTGGTTGTCAGTCCTCTTAAATCCACGCTGTCCTATCGGAAGAGCTATCTCTGCCGAAATCTGTTCCTTTCCACGAGAAGGTATTTCTCATTGCTTCCATGAACATTTGTTTTTAACTTTCATCTTTCTAGTTCATCGATTCACTTGTCACTGATTCCTGAGCCTAAGACACGTTATCTCATGCATTCCAGGTTGCATGACCTGCGAAATCCACCTAATCTGTTTCACATCTGCATGTACTTTCGTCACCTGCGTTCACTCTATCGTTCCTGCCTTCATTCGGTCAGTCAAGCGTACAATTTGCTCTTTTTGATTGGTTATATCCAAGTTTTGGTCCGTATGGGTATTACTGTCACAATACAGTCATTGACTATCTCTGATTGGATATGCAATTGTTACCGTGAAAATAAGACTGTCTGTGATGTTTGTTACACGCTGTGTTTAGCCATGCGCCCTACTTGCCTATCCACATTCAAGCCTCATGTGAACACTCGACATCTAAAGCCTTAGAACAGTGCTCGAACGCATGGGACGCACTCCATTCGCAGGGTGCTCCGAACACTCAAGGCTAAGCGAAATGTTCATTCTCGTGAATGCTAATGTTCATATAGTATAATAAATCTTGCAGCGTTGGCGCACGTATAACTGCGACAAAGATATCACAACCGAATACATTAAAGCTACAATGTGGTTGGTGGTTGCATTACACTGTGTCGATTCTATTTTAGTTTATGGTGAAACATATTGTCATGCCAAACATTCAGGCTCATGCATCACTTTGCCTGCTTCCTTCCGCAGACATGGCTACAGCACTCGTGCGCTACTGCTATCTTGCGCCGATGCTGCCGTTCCGCATCGTTTCGCACGTAATGCGGATCACTGCGGCCATGCTGCCCACCTGGCTCCTTCCATGGGTGATCCAGTAGGCAGACTCGTCACTGAGCCGTCTCTGAAGCCAGCGATATTCCTGTGAAATGGATCTGGAGCCATTTCAGCCCACGATACTCAGGTGGTATCACCGACGTGCAGCATTAGGGGGGGGGGGGAGAAGCTGACCCTTTTTTATCATGAAGCAATCCTGGCTGTTTAAACGTCACAGCGCATTGACATGGCGTTGCGCATTCAGGCAGTCTTGTAGACCCCTTCGGGAAATAAACACTTCATAGAAATTTTATAAGGTATAATTTTTTGGTTACGCTGACCACATCCCTGCTTTTGCTGAGCTATCCTGCTTCGAGGGTGAACTTACGTAAAAATTGCGATTGTTTTGCGAGAGCGAGGATATTGACACTCCAAGCAAATTTTTGAGGTCGCGGTGAGGTTCCGTATATACTTAGTTGCACGTATGTTATGTACCATTCCAGGTTATACGACACGCGATATGCGGGTTATATTGCCTCGTCAATCTATCAACAAGCTTAAAAATTAAGTTATGCAATTTTACGTGTCAAAACCACTTTCTGATTAGGAGGCAGGCCATAGTGGAGGACGCCGGAAATTGTGACCTCTTTGGGTTCTTTAACATGCACCTAAATTTAAGAACACGGGTGTTTTCGAATTTCGCCCCCATCTAAATGCGGCCGCCATGACCGAGATTTGATCCCGCGACTTCGTGCTCAGCAGCCCAACACCATAGCCACAGACCAAGCACGGCGGGTTATCAATAAAGTTGCTCATATATCAGGCCTTCCATTCTTGAAGAAAAAATATATTCCTCGGAATTTTGCGAATGGTTACCCACCACAGCTGTCATGAAACAGAACACCGACAGCGCGTGCCTTTTATCTTCAGTTTTCTAGTTCGGAACAATAACAGATTCCGCACCTGCAAATGTTCGAAGTACATTGGTGTGGCTGTGCACAACCTCGGGAATCGGCGCAGTGAAGAGGTTTCAAACTTACTTATATGGAAATGTACTGGTAAAGTCGCCAAGAAAGACTTTGGCTTTAATTAGTAAACACAAATGAAATTATCCGATGGCAGGATTCCAACAAAGGACCCATAGCACGACAGCTCATTTTAGAGCGCATTCTTTGGCACCCGTACCTGGGTTGAGCGTCGGCGTCCCTCGGCGTAACCGTGTGAGCGTACTCGCGTCACCGCTCGCGTGTTCGTAGTCGTCTTCCACAGCTGGCTCCGAAGCCGCTCATTATTTCGCGTTGCCATACTGCCCCTTATGCTCGTGCTACTGCTTGCTATAGCTGGCTCCGACGCCTCTCACCATGCCGGTGTTCCCATACTGCCCCTTTCTCTGTAAAGGCACTGACGCGACTGGTCCACTGTCAGGCGGTGCGGTGATTTGGGTCTGATATTCTTGCTTCACTATATCGCGCAATGAAAACACGCATTGTTACCGCGCACTGGCCGGCTAAGCCGCTCTTCTAAAGCTACGAACACACAGCACATACCTTTGAAGGTACCCTAATTTCTAGCTCCCCCATTGCTCGTAGTTTGCACTGTTACACGCACAAGCGTTCATCGCTGAGTCAGGATGCACAAGACGTGCACGTGGCCAGAAGGAGTGCATACTCTAGTAAAAATATTTCTTGTATTATTGAAGAGTTCGCTAGGGGCATATAAGCCCGTTGGTGTGTATGGTGCAGAAAATCCAGAAGAAAACATGTCACGATGAATGTCGACGTTAATGTATTAGCACTGAAATTATGTAGCGACACACCTTATTGAAAACGCCGAAAGGTGTATGGAAACGGACGCCTTTGTAGAATGGACGCTATATGGGCGTCCCATTTAAGACGGTGCGCTGGCTTGCGCCACCAAGTTCTTGTTCTTATTTTGCACAATGTACTACCTATCCTTTTAAAAAGAAGAACAGACGAAGAACTCCCAGTATCAAACTTTCTGAACAATAATTTGTAACTTTGTTATTGTAGGCCTCCATTGTTTGTGGTTTCCTTACTTCCTTGCCACCAAACCTCCAATCGCCTCTTGCCAATCTATATTGCGGCCATGTTTACTTTTCCCTTACTATCGCTGAAACTAAGAGCTTCAATGAGGCCGGATGAGCCTAAACCAATAGCTGGGCAGATATTTTCACATTCTAATAAAGTATGTTCCATCGTTTCCAGCTCCTCTTTCCCCTGCCCCATCTGTCCGCCGTGGTTGCTCATTGGCTGCTGAACACGAGGTCGCGGGGTGGAATCCCGGCCACGGCAGCCCCATTTCCATGGGGGCGAAATGCGAAAACACCCGTGTACTCAGATTTAGGTGCACGTTAAAAAAACCCAGGTGGTCAAAATTTCCGGGGTCCCCCACTACCGCGTGCCTCATAATCAGAAAGTGGTTTTGGCGCCTAAAACCCCATAATTTTTTTTAACGAATGCCCCATCTATTCACGCGGCCGTAAAGTTCATGCATGGCACGAGTTTGCTATGGCCGTGCACGGGAGAAACTTAAAGATCATTTTTGTCCGCGTAGATTGGGACGTACAGGCGCCCAAATCTTTAACTGGCGTGCGCGAGCGGCGACTTTTCCGTGCGTCAGCGCCGTATGACGGGGCGCGGCTGGAAAGAGTCTGACGCTAAGCGCATGCGGACAAAGCGCGCTCAGCTGGGCCCATCGTCTGCTAAGCTGTTTCCAGCCTCGCCCCGTCATACGGCGCTGACGCACGGAAAAGTCGCCGCTCGCGCACGCCAGTTAAAGATTTGGGCGCCTGTACCGAGTGGCATATACTTATACTTAAGTAAACGTTAAAGTCGTCACTTGAATAGCGGCACCGACCTACTGGCGCATAACCAGTGACCCAAGTCGGTATTAAAGATATTCATGAAGAGCAGCAATCCACCGTGGTGGTGCAGTGGCTGTGGCGTTGCGCTGCTAAACTTGAAGGCCAGGTGTCAAAACCCCGCTGCAGCGGTCGCATTTCCATGGGTTCGAAATGCAAATATGCCCGTTATTCTTGCATTGAAGGCATGTTCAGCAACTCTAGGTGGTAAAAATGTTTGAGTCCGCCGCTATACGGCATACCTAGTGATCGTATTGTGGTTTTGTTAAGCAAAACTAAATAATTTTTTAAAGCGTTAGCATCCTTAGGTTACTTCAGGCATTTTCTAGTTGCTATCTATCCAACACACACACGCGCACGCGCACACACGCACACGCGCGCACACACGCGCACACACACACACACACACACACACATACACACACACACACACACACACACACACACACACACACACACACACACACACACACACACACACACACACACACACACACACACACACACACATTATATGTGTGTGTGTGTGCGTGTGTGTGCGCGCGTGTGCGTGTGTGCGCGTGCGCGTGTGTGTGTTGGATAGATAGCAACTAGAAAATGCCTGAAGTAACCTAAGGATGCTAACGCTTTAAAAAAATTATTTACTTTTACTTAACAACACCACAATACGATCACTAGGTATGCCGTATAGTGGCGGACTCAAACATTTTTACCACCTAGAGTAAAACATTTTTACCACCACACACACACACACATTATGTGTGTGTGGGCGTGTGCGTGTGCGTGTGCGTGTGCGTGCGTGTGTGTGTGCGTGCGTGTGTGTGTGTGTGTGTGTGTGTGTGCGTGTGTGTGTGTGTGTGTGTGTGAATAAACTTTTATTTGGTCCAGCAAAGCGCGATAAAAGGCGCACCTGGCTAATCCCACGACAGGACTGACAGATCTAGTCTGCCGGCCCGATCGCGGGCGCGCGGGACGGCCAGGATTTGATCCTCAAAGACGGGACTTGTCTGTTTGCATTTATCAATCTATTTGTGGTGGGGGGTATCTAACCGCCTTTGCGCCTACCAGGGTCACTGGGTAGTCCGTCGCCCAATGGTTAGCTTGTTTGGGCTCCTGTGCTGAAGCAACAGAGTTCGAAACTAATTATGGGATCAACTTGGGTCACCGAGTATGTGTCAATGTGTACATACGTGGCTTTCTTCAACGAAGCTTTTTCATGATGACATGAGTTATTGGAGATGCGGGACTGGGTAAGCACCGCTTTTGAAACACTGACGCTCACTTGGTGTATTGGGTATTTGTCATTCGGTCTGTGCTGGTATTCAATGAACCTCTTTGAACCTTTTCTTCCTTTCTTCTGAGGCCAACTTGGGTCACTGGGAATGTACTTGTAGGTGTGTGTGGCTCTTTATAGAACGTCTTTGGCGCCAACTTCGGTACTACACGTCCGCGGCACCGGTAATGCGTCGCCCTAAGATGATGAAAATATCCCCTGCATATATCCAGTGCTTAGCGGAATTGACCCACGTCACAAGGCTTCCTGAAGGACAATAACCCGATGCAATTGTAGGCTGTCCAACAAATGCATTGTCTATGAGCAGCTCTACTATGAAAGTCTCGCCAACTTGGGTCACCGAGTATGCGCAACTGAGTGTGTGGCAAGTGACGAAAAATTCTCACGGTTCGCAGGCACCGGCGTGCCACACTTCTCATCTTGGAGGCCATGCGTGGACCTCTCGGCAACACCAATAGATGGCGCAGCGTACTCGGAAATAAGCGCGAGAGAGGAGCTCAGTAGTCTCATTATTCATCTGTCAGCGTTCGCATGCACCAGCGCGTTATGCATTTCGGATGCCATACCGGGCTTGGCGCTAGATGGCGCCAAGTGTTCCTAGAGAAGCGCGAAAGAGAAGTCACGCTTAAGTACACGCCTGATACGTAGCTGTTTTAGACGGTGGCAGTACCCTGTGTGGCTTTACTGATTCAATGCTAACGCATTAGCGCCGAGAGTGATCGCAAGATAGGGTCTTTTTGTTTCTTTTTTTCTTTTTGTTTAAATCTTGTTTCAATCCCAGATTGCTTTTTGTTTCAGTCGAAGAGCAAGACAATCTAAGTGGCACATCATGACCTCCGATATTTCCGCGGGCCAATCTAAACTATCGGCCCAATCGCACTGAGAGACGGAGAGTGCACAAAAACTAGCGAAGCGGTGAACTGGGCCATTGGTACATTGTAAAACAGATATAAACCAACGGAAGCACACGAGAGACCAGATGAAGCAGACTACGGGACAAGTTCAAATTCAGCTAGACCCGGCGTCTTTTTTCATCCGGTCTCTCGTGTGCTTCCGGTGGTGTTTTACCCGTTTTACATCGTAATAAGATAAGAGATTTAACGGTGCGTACATTTCTCCTCCTGTACTGCCTGGCTTCTGTCGCGTGTAGCGCAATGCAGTTCCCATCGGTAGCTAAAAAGCCCAATTTCAGCCCTGCTTAGACGTTCTGCGAGCGCACTGGGCTTCCATATTCTCCACGTTTTTCTACATCTTGCACGTAACACGTTTAGTTCTTTAATGGTATTTTACTGTACACTTCAGCTCAATATGTATTTCCACTGAATAACAGAATAGCCTTAACGTGCTTTATTTTTTATGGTTCTGTGCTCTTTTCCCACCGTTTTTCCCATTTAGGCTGATGGGCCATACAATAAAAGAAATGACCACATTAATTCAATGTAATTTTCGTTCATTGGATTTTGAATGCCAAGGTCTTCCACCTTTCCACAGTTCTCTCTTCTTGTTCGAACTTAAGCGTTCCACTTCATATACGACTTGTCTTATGTACCATGCACCGTCCCCTTCTTGTACCGAATGACAACAAAGCTGAACTTGAGCTCGTTGCTCAGCGGCGCCAAGCAGACCAATATTTCGAATTTATTGCGCAGCCATTATCGATGCCATCACGCAAGCCACCGTCCGTAGTCATCCGGACGTCTGAGTCACGTTGGCGGGCCTTGCTGCGATACCCTCCGGTCGCCGAACTGCCCGTCTAGTACGAAAGATGATCGCGTAAGCGAGCAACAAGACAACGCCCACCAAAATGAGCACGAGGAACCCAAACGAGCCCAGCGATGGACCGAGGGCAGAGCGCATTCGATTGCTCGACGACGACTGAGAGGACTGGGAGTTTCTTTTCTTCTTTGTCCTCTTGTGGCTCACAGTTTTATGGCCTGCGGAGTAGAACCATAAAAGAAGATCAGGGCGTTACTTGATCTCTTAACTGATATATACTCCCAGACAACTTTCTGTGGTAAGGAAATGAAAACTGCAGGGGGCGGAGCTTTCGCACATGCGTCCCTGCGCGAAGTAGTCTGTATTAGCTTTAGAGAGCATTCTGTCTCGATTTCTCGGAGCAGATTTGGAATCGGCGTGGCCTTTTACTGCTTGCGGCGGTTTTGCATTTGCCAAAGCGGTAAAGGGGCGAACAAAACAAATGACGTCGAAATTTAACACTGAGTGGAACATTCCATGCCATGTTGTCAGTGTTGTGAGACTGAGGCCGAACGAAATTTTTTAGTTAGATTGTATGTATTTTTCATGATCGTAGACCTCTACTTTTCCACGGGCGCTTTCAAAGAGCTACGGAATAAAGTTCTGGTTCGCCCTCTGGCTCACAATGTGCCTGCTGTAGTATGTAAAATGCAATCTGTTTGTCGGCGTAAAGAATAACGCTGGGGAATTCGTGCTTGCAGACACGATCATCAATGTCTGACCAGCGCACCATGCTTGTCCGTTTGCGTTGCCCAAACCTGGTTAGGGACTCTTTGAGCAACAATGCTGCACCGAAACTCACGGACACGGCTCAACCCGTCGGCGTGGCCGATAGACTATTGCGTTGCGCTGGTGAGCAGCAGATTGCGGGCTCTACTTCCGGGCGTGGTTGCCCAACTTCACGAGGGCGAATCGCAAAAAATGGCAAAAAAAATTATCGCGAAGCCGTCCACTACGGTACACTACATACAAGCATCAAGCGTAGCGCAATGGCACAGAAGAGCGAGAGTGTCACTCTTCTGTTCTGTGTTGATTCGCTAAACCTATGGATTTTAGTATGACGCACCAAAAAGCACAAAGCGCAAGCGTAGACCACTGAGGCATCTCTCACTACCCGCTGCGCAGCTTCGGAAAGTTGAACCCCATAATTTGAAAAAGCTGGAAAGTTTTAGCTAAAGAGTGAATAAGTGTTGGTGTTGGCGAGCTGGGATAGCGAATCGATGGCAGCTATCAGCGCATAATATGCGCACGAAGAAAAAAAAAAATTAAAACCACTTTCCTAAAGATAGACGGTTGAACGCGAAGCTTTCCCACAACGCGAACTGAATCAAAGTCCGAAGCCAAGACCACGCAACGAACCTAAGTAATACTGAGTGACCCGTAGCAATGCATATGTGATGTGATCGCTTGTTTAGGATACTATTTTTTGAACGTTGAAGGTGAATGAAGACACATTTCGCTGAGTTGTATAGCCTCTATTATATATTATGTAGCCATTGATTACACGCACACACTCATACATTCACGGAAGACTTTACACTTGCACAGCATTTCCTTGTGACCACCACGGTAGACGGTCAGAGACTCTGCCGTGATAACGTAACGCAGCCTGCTTTCAAACGTGAGACAAGATGCAGAAACGGTGTTGCGTCGTAGGTCTTTGTAGCGTCTTCAGTTTCAACGAGTAGCGTTCTAGCATGAAACTCTCGACCCATTTACCATGCTCTTTCGCCACATCGACGTTAAAGTCATCGCATACGAGGATCGGCCTACTATGTGGCTTTGAGGTCTTCATCATTTTTGCCAGGAACGTTTACGAGTTATAAAGAGACGTGTTCGCTCCGATGTACGCGATGACGATCCCAAGACCAGTAGGCATCTTACTGCCCAAGCGTCTCCAACGAGGCTTCCGCATGCCGTTGCCGATACACGGGATCGGCCTTACGGGCACGATCGCGCTTGCGCTTACGTTCGCGTGCGGCAGCCTCTTCGTCTACTGTGTGCTACACCCGCGCCCTACCCATGGTGGCGGCTGGGAAGGCGTTGTGTGTCGCGCGTAATGCAATGCAGATATTAACGCGATAGCGTTAAGGAGCTCGTGTCGCAGAAAAGCCGGTGTCGGCGTCGGCGTCCGCGGCGTTGGCCGTGAGCGATAAATCACGGCAGGCACTTCATAAATAAAAAGCAACTTCCAAGATGGGCTGGGTGGGAATCGAACCAGGGTCTCCGGAGTGTGAGACGGAGACGTTACCACTGAGCCACGAGTTCGATGCTTCAAAGCGGTACAAAAGCGCCTCTAGTGAACGCGGTGTTACCTTAGAAGGCTCAGGCGTGCGTCGCTTGCTGAGGCGCGCATTTCGTTGTCGCGCCGAACGCTGCGTTGCTTGACGCTCACCGCGTCCGATGCGGGGCGCGTTGTCGCTGCGCCGTAGCCCAATACCCCTTGGCGGGTCGACGGGAACGCTGTCGCGTTCCACTCTTGAAGGCGAAGCTTAAGCGTCCTCCAATTTTTTCCACTTCGTCTGGTAGCGTGGCGTTCAACCATCTTTCTTTAAGAAAGGGGCTTAGATTTTTTGTTCCGGATCATAAGAGGAGCCCGCGTTCATGCCCACTTGCTGTCTCCGATAAGCAGGGAAGCTCAGTTAATCGCGACAGGGGTGTTGTCATGCCTAGCAGACGCAGCTTGCGCTTCCAGTGAACTTTGCGCGCATGCGCTACTCTTGCTGAGCTCGTCGCTTCGCGCCGTTATCAGGCGACCGGCCAGTCGACGCTGGCGCGTTACTGCAATTGTAAACTGCAGTGTTCTACGCAGATGTGTGTGTTGGCTTCCCTGCAGTGCGTTTTCGGCGCTCACGGACGAATCAGTGAAACATAGAAAGCTTCGCTTTAATACGACTCGAACGTTGACAGAGCATTGAAACAGAATAAGAAATCTTAACCTCAGACAAAATTATTGGTGCACCCAAAGCGGCCCGTCGTGTTTGGTCTATGCGCGAAACGCAAATACCTTGGCTGCTAGACGACCGTCGTCGGCCCAGATGGAGGCGGCGGAGATAACGGCTCAGCGAGAACATTCGGGGCCTCGACTCTTCGGCCCGCCTTGAAGCAGCCCTGTCCTTTGTCGTGCACTCGTTATCCTTTGCAGGCTCGCTGATTGAGACGGCTTGATTCAGCTCAAGTGGCGTGCCTACAGCCGGTGCTGCACCATTTTGCGCGGGCGTGCTTTCGACGGCCCTGGCGGGCGTTTGGAATTCGCCTTCATTCTGCAGCACGGTTTGCTCCAGATTTCGATGGTGGACACCCATCTCCTGCAGTACGTCGTGGCTTACGATGTCGACGCCAGCGTTGCTGCTGGAATGTCTGCTCGAGCGTGAACAGATGGACTCCGTCGTGGATTCTTCGCTAGCATCAGACTTTCCTTCAGACATTTTGTTCTTCTTCTGCTTTTTCGTTCACTGAGCACACATGGTTTTCTCATGCATATGTAAAGCCTTCGCGCTAGTGGCAGTTACCCACTCGGCCAGACAGGCTAAAAACTAAATACTTTAACGCACAATAAAAAAAACCAGAATACACAATAGTTGAGAATAAACATGTTAGAATTTAAATGAAGAGTTTGGTAAGATCAAATTTACGAAAACGACAGCATAAAGTTTAGAAATAAAATCTACAGGACTAGGTATTAAAAAGGAAGAGAAAGGGCAGACTTTGGAGTTTTATTCGCATTGACCGTACAAGAGAAACCTCGATGGGCGCGCTAACATTCCAGCCACTGTTCCATCACCGTAAAAAAAAATATCACCAGATACGCGCCAGGAACGCCGTCGCCGGTAAAGCGAGTGAGACAGCACGACACTTCCAAGCACTATAATCTTCACTACCTTCATAGATGTCAAAGCTGCCGGCTATATTTTCTACATAAATATTCAGTGACAAAAGCAATTGTACGTAAGTTATCATATTGTAAGAACATACGTCACCAAGAGCGCAATTTCTTCAATAAATGAAGTCTTTCGATGTTTCCTATGCATACTTTCCTAAGCATTAGGTAGGCACAAAATTAAAAAGTATTGTAATCTCGCGGATTCGCGTGATAGAGTTGTGGTGGAGCCCGGCGCAAAATACATTAGCGTTAAAAAACAGTGAAATTGCAAGAAAAAAGGGGCTAGTGAGTAGTTATCTTGCGTTGTTATGGTTTGTGTGCGTATATTGCTGTAGGTATATTCTGTGTGTAATATGTGCCTATGGGGATAAACATTCAACAAGTAAAGCGCGCTTGTTGTTAGTGTGCTTTTATAAAGTGCTGTGTTTCTCGCCTGCTTCAGTACAGCCATCTATTTACAGACATTGTCTATCTTGGAAAGTTGCCCCGCTCTTTGTCGCGTTTTTCGCCTTTTCCGTTGGTGGATAATGGGATAAGCCGCTTTCAAAATGTGTGCCCATCTCGAAGATAGAGCTGGTACCTGTATATTCCTAGTTGTAGACACCGTACCAGTGTTGCTGTCATTACAAAAGGTATTGATCGTATCGGTACCTGTGGTACCAGTGCTAAGTGGAGCAGTCTCGCTTTCTGCCTCGCCCGTTGTCGCTGTCGTTGACACGCAGCGCCTCGGGTGAAAGACAGAGACACCGTTATTTCAAACGCTGCAGCCCTCGAATAAAGTGCATGGTTCATAGTCCCACACCCCGTCAAGCAAACGTGCTTAGGAAAATATTTCTTATATCGACATGAACTAGAGGTTGAATCATCCCCACTCGCTCCAACGTTTCCTTAATTCTTCGCCTCTTCCTTCGACTTTTGCACTGCTGTTTCCGCGGTCTTGCACAGCACGTCAGGGGTTGGTTTGAGCATGTGTTTATATAGAAAGAGCGCGGCACAAAGGAAAGCGACGCGGTAACCTCGTTTTGACTTTACATCGCATCGCATTTGCGCAATGCTCTATGTAGCTCCCGGGGCATCGCTACGTTAGGCTATTGACAGCTGCAATTACACGTGACACCGCGCAAAAGCGCTGCAGAAACTGCAGCGCTCATTTTTCTACTAACTAGCAAGTTTAGAGAAGAGATGAATGGAAAGTAGAGAGGAGGAAGGGACAAGAGGCAAAAAATGGGTAGAACCAGCGGACCTACTAGAAGTTTTCAAGGACTAAGCATTTTTCTTCTTTCCGACTCTGCAGTCACCACACTTTGAGCGACGGGGTTGTCAGGAGGCACTGAGGCCCAAGCCTGGCTCTTGTTGCTTATGCTGCGGCAGGAGATGCTCCACATAGACCGTCTGCCCCACACTTCGGATGGCGATGCCCCGATGCACCGACGGCACCGACAGGCAGCATCTGCGCACTACACGAGTTGGCAAGCAAGCCCCCTACAGCAGTGATACAAACCCACGTCACCAGCGGTCTCCGGAAATCCATCTCCAGCTGGAGGGGAAGCGGAAGAAGAGCTCTGCATCATGCGATTATGAGCAGGCATCACTGTCCAAGCTGCACGAACTAGATAAACATCTCCACTTCTTCACGGGCGGGTTCGTCTTTCCTGCCAATGGTTCGCCTTCCACAGGGTGCATAGTACCTGCAGCTGGAATGAGCCTGTACTGCCGCCTCCCATTTGCTGAGATATCCATAGCGGCCGAGCTAGATGTCCTCCACTTGGCAGCAGACTTCCTTGCCGAGCAACCACCGCAGGTACCCGTGGCCGTCTTCTATCCTGTCTGGCTCTCCAGGGACTACTCTAACCAGACCGACCAGGAGTCACCGTCGCTCTACTCCTGGCTAGGCTCACTGAAATACAAAGGAGTGGCATCCCCTTCTCATTCCAGGGTCTGCCTTCACACGTAGGGTTAGCTGTAAATAAAGAGGTGGATGCCGCAGCGAAAGCAGCCCACCGCGCTCCTGTTGGAGTAACTACTGCGGTAGCAGCATCCGACGTCACATGGCACCGCCTAATCAAATTGCTGACCGCAGCCCAATCGGATGAGCGTGACGCCAGCGGCAAGCCACCCCACCCCCTCCCTCACGGAGGACTCACCAGGCGAGAGCAAATACTGCTCCTACACTTCAGCACAGGCAGCGCATGTCCTGCCGGTGGGAAATTCAGCGTAGGGCGCATCTCTTCTCTTGCCTGCAAGAAACGTGGCTTCCCTGAGACCCTGGAACACATCTTGTGGCACTGTCCAGCAGTCGCTACACTACGGCAGGCGACGAGGGCTGCATACCAATGCGTCGGCCTTCCGGCCAACACGGCGGAAGGTCTACTCTTCCCACGCCTATCATCAGTCGCAGAGCGGCCTTCTTCGAGTTTGCTGCTGTGGCTGGACTCGCTATCTCCCGGCTACTTGCTGCCTTCGGTATCCTGCCATGTCATGTTGCTGCAGCTGCCCATCCCTACAACCTTCTTATTTATTCATCCTTACCTCTATTTACTCTTCCTCTTTACCGCTCCCCCTGATAGTGAGCCATGCTCCGTGAGGGTAGCAGAAAATAGCATCTTTTATCCTTCCTCGGAATCAGTATTTCCACACACACACACACACACACAGATATATATATATATATATATATATATATATATATATATATATATATATATATATTGTCCAGCAGGCCACGCTTGATTAGAGCTGGTTTGGGCCAGTGTGTGGTGCCACGCCGAACATCAATGTGGAGACAGGCTTCATGCTTGTGCTTTGCGTGATGTAGTGCTTTGTAGATTTTGACCTTCCATGTATGCTACTTGAACACGACGCGACTGTCTTTTTCGTGTTTGCTTGGTGTGCTAGAAGTGGAGCTTTGTCACGCGTATCTACCAGCAACATAGGATATGCCCCTACTGTGTGCCGAACTGTCGAGGCAACTACAACAGGGCCAAATTGTGAGTGTTTTTCCTCCCCAAATGACGATGACTGTAGAGCCAAGTGGGAGTGACCAATCCGCCGAGATGACACAGTCATTCGTACGCTACGAAATCAGCAAGCTTTGTCATCGCAGTCTTGTTGCTATTCACTCTTATTTTTCTCACAATATGCGAACCTTGTTGTACCTCCGGTAGCTGGGCTGTGGCGTTAACGATGTGGACGTCGCGATACGGCTGGGTCCTCAAGTTATTGTGTGGGTGCTACTGGTAGCGGTGAACATGAGAAGATGGGATCATGAAATATAACTTAGACCATGGAGACCCGCAATACCAACCTGTACAGTAGTCAGTTGTTTGATCTTTTATCACACGGTGTCCTAACTTTCCATGCTAAGAAAGGAGTTAATAGGATCCGGGCATTCTGTTACATGCCAGGCTGGAATTGTTTTATTCCCAGCTTATCCACTGAATATTCTGATGAAGTTTACACTTTGGTCACAACATACAAAACACTTGGATGTTGACAGCTTCATACATTTAACTTCGTATGTATTTTTGTATGTTCTGTGATCACACTGAGTACCTAATTTTTCATATGATTCAATCTTGCAGCTTGCAATCTGTTCATAATGGTTCTAATACTTTTTATACTTTTGCGGATGTGCGATGTTCACTTCAAACTAGAATGTCTAATCACCACCACCACATATACTAAACTGAGCTGCCGAATTTCAAACTTCCGTAAAAAGATCCAGTAGTTATCCCAATGATTGTTAACATGTCCATTCACCATTTAAAACGCTAAAAGTATCGCCATCTATGATATGTCCCTGCGAATTTGAGCATAATAGCAGGAGCCGTTTCGTTGCAATGTGAAGTACAGTCAATATATTTTTTGCATCTGAAAGTATATATTTGAATTTGTGCACTTTATTTTATGAACAGTATTTCTGTGTTTTTCTATTATCGGTTCATTTGATAAAGGGCTTTATTATGAAATAAATGTCTGAGAAATCAATTTCTCTAGTTGCACCTTGTTGCATATTTGATGCTTGTCTTTTTCTTTTCTTTGTTTCTTTTTTTTCTTTTGCAGAGAAGTTGTGAAGGGCTACTTTCCCTACTATCATGTCTTTGTGTAGATGAAAATCCCGAAGATCGCGCAAATCCGGGCCGATCCACAGCGGAGGTGACGCAGGCGTTAAGCACTCCCCATACGTGGCCCGACCCCGAAGATAGTACGATACTGGGCCGACCCGCGGCGGAAGTAGGCGTTAACGCTCCCCGCACGTCAGCCGATCCCGAAGATAGTGAAACAACGGCCCGACCCGCGGCGCAGGTACAGTCCGGCAATTAGGGGCCCACATACACAGCTTCGCTGGTCATCCTTGTTCGTGGAGTGAAAGGGCACGGTGTTTTTTGCTGTCTTAAAGCTGCGTATTTGTTGTGAAAGAAACTTGTAAAGCGTTGTAATAAATGCACTGAGCAAAACCCCTGAAAAGCAAATGTTCTCCGATCGATGAAAAATGCCATTCTGTTCATTCTCATAATCTCTTACGCTAATTTTGGCTGTAAGAAATGATTCTCTCACGGTGGGGACACTCAAGGCGTGGTATTTTATTTATAGGAGGTGTTGGTAGAACAGACGCAGTCGCGAAATGAGTGAATAACCGTCTTGCCACTCTCCACTCGCAGTTTCCAAACAGGGCAAGAGGGCGCGAGATGAAAAATGTGACGTGAGAAGGCAAGGAAACGGCTACTACCATAGACACGACAGCGGTAGCGGGCAAACTGAAGGTATACGGGGTCGTACGCTTCTGCCATTCCTAAAAAAGAAACACCACGCAAGTCAAACGGACACCAGACGCAGAACGCTCAAATTGAAAGCCGCTATAAAGCACCCTAGGGACAAAGCAACTCTACGGAAGCGTCACACGTCAAATCAAGACTTCTGCGCCCACCGCGGCAGCTTTGCGGCTATGGCGTTGCTGCAGCTTGCGTATTCCCCCATACCGACCGCTGCTGTCGCACTCAGGCAGGAGTGAAATACAAAAATTCGAGTGCACTTAGATTGAGGTTCTCGTTAAAGAACACAAGGGTACCCGAATTAATTCCGAGTACACCACTACAGCTGGCCTCATATACCGATTGTGATTTTCGCACGAAGAGCACCACAATTTGATTAAGAGTTAACATTTCTTCCACAGTGTGATGTGCCACTTGAGACAATGACAATGCTTACCCTCCAGAGGGTATGAACACTTGCGCACAGCAAAGCCTCAAGCTAACACGTTTAACCGTGCGTACTGTGTACTACGCAGAAAACAGCAGTGGTGCGCGCAGGGTAGCCTTTAACATCAACTCACCACCCTCGCACTTGGCAAAACGTTGAAGAAATCAAATATTCACCGCCAACATCACCGCTAACTATTGTCAGTCAAAGCAAAGGGCACAGAAAGCTGCGCTTACGTCGATTGCCGCAGTGCGCGGGATCCGCATAACTTCTCGAGCTTGCTCCTTATCTCGTCTGCGCAATCGTATGGTATGCTGCACCGTCCAGCAGGATTTTCTTTACTCGTCATTGCACGGGGCTTCACTGAGCCAAGCCAGAGATGGGCTCGCTGCGCACGCTTGTACTTCAGTACATAAGAACCCCTCGCCGGGGAAGCGCATGGCTACTTTGGCTACTTGCTTCTCGCTGACCGCTCCCTTCACACATCATGACGCTTGTGGGTTACTCGGCTAAGTTCAAGTTCGTGAAAAAGAGGGTGCGGCGGGTGGTCCTAGCTGAACGTCGGAGGGCCAGCTCTGCCTCTGCAGGTATGGCCACGCATGACGTCTCCTGTCCGGTATAAATTTACTTCCTCTATGCTAGCGCTGCGGCGCCGTAAGCGTGTCGAGGTGGTCGGGCATAGTGAAATTTGTTGGTTCGACAGCTTTATTTGAAGATTTAATGACTACGGCGCAGGGAACCGGCATTGAACAATGCGCTTGTTGCATTCTATGTTGTGGCGTTTTCTCTCCTGGATGGAAGTTAGTTTGCTTTGGATGGTGCCCAAATATATTGTGGCAGAGCGTGCGATCCGCACGACTACTTAGCCTTTGTCTAAAGCAGCAGTGGGGCATGTTGGCATCCTAAAGCTACGCAACCGTGCGGCGACGGCATTTCAGTCTTGCAAGCGACACCAATGCTCACCAAATGGGCTGCCTAATCTGAAGTTTTCAAGTTAATGTTAGAGCTTTGCTTGATTCAAAGGTAAGAAAAAAAAAACGGAAAGATTCCCTTAGCGCTATGGCTTACTGCTGAGCTCCCCGCAGACAGCTGCATACAAAAATGACTTAAGAGAACTCTAGCGCTAGTAATTATAAGGCTGTAACTATGGCCGTTCAACTGAGCGAACTATGAGCTGTACACGCCTTTGTGGAAGCTTCAAATGCCTTAGCGCCTTTACAAGCTTGTTGTATTTAAGAACACTTCGTTATAAATGCAACCATTTGCAATGATAACGCACACATCAGACATTTCATTCAGAGTGTTTAAAAAAGTAGAAGTACTGGGTGACTTCAAAGTAAGAACGTTTGGAGCCGCAAGCACGACTGTCAGGAGCGTTTACGCACTAACAAAATTTCTCACCGTAGCTCGATTGATGTACTAGAATTTCTTGTAATTTGTTTTTTCTGAAATTTGATGCCCATGGACAGTTATGGCGCGTGCTCCACCTTCTGTGTTTGGTGCACGCATTGAACACAGCGGCAGGACCATCATCCTTGATATGGCACCTTCGTCAGTAAACTATCGCAGTGCGCTAGAATGATGCGATTTCGCCAGCATTAGGGTCGTCTAGCGTTGGTGCTTGGTTGCACATAGCCTGCATCTGAGAATGCGCCGTTTCGCTGATGAAACTGCCCAAATTATTTGTCTTGCCGGTTACCGAAGCTCTAACAGTTGCGATCACCGGCGTAGGTGGCCCAGGCGTCTGAGGCAAAGGACAGCAAACGTCTTGAAGAGCGATCCCCTGAAAGTTACGATACGTGTTATCTTCACTTTTGCTCACCGATACTACAGCGCCATCACCGGCAATCGCAGGTTATCGTATTGCAGTTGAAGTCTGTGTAACTGGTAAGGCGCGAAAGAATAGTGCATTCCGTGTGGCTGCGCATGCTCAAATGCATGCCGTATCGAAGCACTTGTTATCAGTACCAGGTGCCCGTGTACCTCGAAGCACGGCGTTCGAGAACAGTATGCCATTGTGAGCCTGATATAAGTGCGGCACAGTGCCGATTTCCTCCGAGCGAAAGCAGCAGCCTAGCTCTAGGAACAAAGACAAAAGGCATTGTAATCTACAATTCTGCGCAAGCGTCACATTGCCTGACCTTTGCGAAACATTGCGCGCCCTGTCGTTGTAGTCGTTATGGTCACTCAGGAGTAGTGGTACTTACGCAGCAAGTACGCTATGGCCTCCATGAAAGTGAAGTTGAGTAGCGCGATGGTCGTGCAGTGGTCGTAGCAGAAGTGCCATCTCCGCCAGCTAGGTTTCCTTCCTTCAGAGAGTATTTTGTGCTGTTACTGTGCAAACTATGATCTCGTTTTTGCATTCACCCTTGCGTCATTGGTTCGCTTGTGTCCTATATTCTTCAAACGAACGCACATATCTTGTATCGCGCATCACATCGCCTCGCCAAATCTACTATCTTCATTTATACTCGGCTGGGAAATCGGTAGCCTGCGCTCACTCTGAGTTCTCCGGCCAGCATCCTATTCGAAGCCGAGCATTACGTGTGTTCTTGTTCTTTTGTCATTGTTCTTGGTCATTAGCTTATAAGTTTTCATCACTATTGTAATATCCGCGGAATGCAGTCCGTCTCCTTGCTCTTTATCTTCAAACCATTTTGCAGCAACTGACTATAGGCCATATATGTTATTCTTTGTTTATTGGTGCGCATTGTTTCCCGAATTCTCTTTCAACATACCGGCCCACTGTGGCCACGTTGCGTATACGGACTTAGAACACTCCTTGAACGCTTCCGGCTCCACCGACATGGAGCGCCGCCTAAACTTTACGCAAAATATTCTTAGCCTCTGAAAGCTTGCGTTCTTATGGTACACGTAGGTTTGTAGCATTTACGAGCGCATTGCCAGTTCTCTGAAAGCTGTTTTATCTGGGCATACGAAATCCAGTTTCTTACAATAATTACTACAGCAAACTTTGGTGCTGCCATCATTCAGCCAACTTGGGAGGTGGTTAGTTCAAGGATTCGCCTTATCTTCGTGCTTGTAGCTTCAGACGGTCGTTTGGTCTCGTATATTGCGCTTTATACCTGCGTTCATCTACACTACTTGTGAATGCGAAAGGCAATAAGACTCCGGATGCGCATAATAACTGCTAATTTCAGCGGTTCCGCTTGTCCGTGCGCCTGTCGTGTAATGATATGTTTATCGAGCTTCTGTTCTGGAGGTGATGTCCTCGAAACGTGTCATCACGGAACTTTAATGTTGCTTCAATTGTTCGTAACACTGTACTTTCTATAAAATAGTCAGTTGACAAAAGTTGCACAACCTTTTAATGAAAGATATACCAGATTACGACAAATGCATGTACTATCATTACAATGCTAGCGGAACCACCCTGCTTTCAGCTCCCGTAGACGCTGGCTCCACAGTTCCCTCTAGAACTTGTATGAACCTCTGTGCCCACAGCTACTATGTCGATGCGCCGCGCTCAGTGGCTATTTTACTGGCTACCGGCGACAGTTCTTATCATGCAAGTATTGGTGCTGATGCCTCTAATTTGGCTTTTTCCCCCCACAGATATGCCCCGCGTGATCGTGCGCTTCCTCGTGGTGCTGCTGCAGCTACCTTTCCGCATCACTCTGCTTGGACTGCGGATTGTCTCGGCCTTTCTGCCGTCCAGGCTCCTTTCATGGGTGACTCTGTAGGTAGCCCCCAGCCAGCGCCGTCCTTCCAGACGCCGCTTCTTCCTGTGAAATGGACTCCTAGCCAAAATGCCGACGACATTCGAAGGATATCACAGACTTGAAACCTTGAAAAGGACGAAATGGAGCTGATTGTAGCCGGAAAAATTCATTGTTTTTATCCTCACCCTGCATTGGCATCATTTACGTCACCCAGTCGAGCCGTCTTTCAGACCACATGAGACAATAAAGTCATTTCATGGGAAGTTTATATTTGATGGCACTCATTGCGTGCCCACGTTTTTTGATCTGCCTGGCTATCTGGCTTCGAGGCTGTATAGCAAAAAAAAGAAAGAAGGTATCGATTGGTACTTTCGGACCAATAATATGACAGCTGTAAAATTAATAAGCTGCTCAGCAGTGCGTCTTGCCCCAACACTTTATGGCAGGTTGCTTTATGGGTTAGCATTTCGCACAAGTTCCTTCCATGTGTGCACACATGATCCAAGGAAAACACATCTTTCTACGAAAGGAATCGCTCAAGAAGGTTTTTTCAGTCGATCGCCACATAATGTAACGTTTACGTTTCGGGTAATTTTCACGTCTTAGAAACATAAATGTGAGACAGACTTCTATGATATATTTTCAAAAGCATTTGTTGCTCCACAGGCACTTAATTTACGAGGAACGGTGACAAGTTCTGCCGTCGCGGATGACGATCCATTGCTGTCGCATGTTGCGCCACCGGTTTTTTACCAACCAAAAGATTTCCCTTGTCGCCCGGAATTCCATGCGGCGAATTTCCTCGGATTAGCATAAGTGCGCGACAATATGACAGCAACTATTCCGCCCTCCTCCGCTCACTTCGACCTGAATTTGCTCTTGCAACTTGCATTTTCCCGCGGCAGCAAGAAGTAAACAGTAAAATCGTCTATCGCTTCGTCTCATCTAAAGACAAGGCCAAAGTGTCGGTGCTGTCTTGTAGTTATTTTGAAGATCGGTTCTTTGTTTCGACACTGTTAGGCCTGAGATGGCACCGAGATCTGCGAAAGTGTTTTGAGCGTTGCTCACCAGATGGCGCGACGCCATTTCACGCTAGCCGCTTAAAACGAATTTGCACTGGTGATGACAGCATATACAAGATCTAATGCACCTTGGTTTAAACAGTGGCCTCGTGGTACGTTTAAAATTGTTTTACGTGCGTACAATGGCATTTATTCGGACAGCAACGTAAACTTATTGCAACTTTATTTGGTGATGTCATGTCGATGTTGTCGGCCCCCGACGTGACACGGTCTGGTTGTCGCTGTCGCTTGAATATCGCGTACATGTGGTTCCCGCTTTCACCCCCTATACGCCAATGTTTCGTCCGCAGAATTGCTAAGTTGGTTGTGATAGCCTCTGCGTTAACTTAAAATACCAAGGTGCTATTTGTATTGTTTTAAAGTCGAGCTTTCTTCGCTTCTTCCTTCGACTATCCCACTGCTGCTGCTGTCTAGCACACCGCGTCAGGGCATGTTCTGTGGAGTGTGTTGGTCAGGGGCATGATAGAGGTAGGAAATAGTGGAAGGTGGACCCGTGTGGCCCTGTGGCCCTGTGCTGGTTTGGGCTAGTGCACCGCGTTCAATGTGCACAATGTCCTCAGAAGCCCTCTGGGCATCGCCACATCAGCCATCAGCCTCTTGACAGCTGTAATTGTCCGTGACCTCCCGCAGAAGCGTTACAGAAAAGGCAGCGCTCACCATTCTACTAACGTGCAAGTGCAGGGGAAAGCTAGATACACTTATAGTAGAAAGGAGGGGGGAGAGGTGGCAGATAATGGGCAGAACCAACGGAGTCACGAAACGAGTGAATAACAGCCTTGCCACTCTTCGTTCGCAGTTCCCATACGGCTAGGGGTAGGATAGGAAAAAGGTGACGTGAGAAGGTAAGAAGACGGTACTACTCTAGACATGACTACGGTTCAGGGAAACATGATAAATTTAGGTTCAGGTTGTCTACGTTACGGTACGGTACGTTTGCGCTATTTCTGAAAAATAAACACCATGTAAACTTGTAAAGCGACAAATTACGCAGGGAGAGCAGAATGAGAGACGAATTTAAGTGGGCCGTAGGGTCAAAGCGACACTGCGGAAGCGGTGACAAGTCAAATCAACACTTTTGTGTCCAGGAAAAATAAACGTTAGTCGACCTATATGGTTTGTTGAATGTTGTTCTCGCAACCGCATTACCGAGCAATATTTGTCAGGTTGACGTCAGAGATGATGTATTTAGAAAGGTGTTCAATATGCCAGTTTCCCCTTCTACAAAAACTTTTTTTACAAATTGTAATCGTCCCACTTTGAAAATCACATCAGGAAAAAAATATTTTCGTTTCATTATTAAATTCCGCTTTTGTAACGTGCCTGAAACTATTGAACACTGTTTTATTGATTGCAAAGATTCCATTATATTCTGGGATGTCTACCATACACGTTTGCAGAAATATACAGATCTAAATTCTGGTAGCATACGGTATCTTGTTCCGTGTGATGGTGTACCATTCGATGTGTTTTTAATAATAGTCTTGCATATCCTAACGACAACTCGTATGCAAGACCGAAATGCAGTAAGAACAATTTCCGGAAGATTGCATTTCTCTGAAATGATTACGCACTTAAAGGATATTTACGATCAAAATGAATGTGAGCCACTTTGGTATACACTATTGATTGTTTTTGAGATGGAATATATTGCTTTGTGTAGTGTCTTCTTTGTATCTACTGCTTGTTCAGCTGCCATTCGTTAGGACCACCTGGTGCTCACAATATTGCAAATAGTTCCTCCAGATATAGCTTTGATTCACTGTAATAAATACCGCGCAAAAATAATGGTAGTCGTTTAGCCTAGTTAGTGAGACACTGGACTTGTGAGTTTGGGGTCGTAGGTTCGGAACTCACCACCGCCACCGTCTTTCCTTTCCAATTTCTTTAATTTTTTTTTATGGAGCAGATCGTGTTACGCGTTACGGACCCATAGACAAACGGACGTACAGATTTCCTGGGTTAGTGGCTTAACAATGCTTACCTGTTAAAAATAAATATTATCCGAGGTTACTTGCTGCGATACCGAAAAACACGAGAAAGCCGGCTTGCATAGACAAAAGGCAAGAGCACTCTATGCGTTCAGTATATCTAATCATGGTCGCCCATATCTCACACGCAGAACCATAAAAATATGCGCGCGCACGCCTAAGGGACATAACACAGCCACTTACTATGCAGTTCTTTTTCATTGTTCAAATGAATTCGATTTTGCATCGTTTTCAGTAGAAGACGTAGCACAATACAGAGCTTTAGATAAGGCGTACGGTACTGCGCATCCGCAGTACCGTGGCCCCCAAGCGCTTGACGGTACTCGCCTCACCCTCATAATTCGCCAGCATTTGCTGTACACTAGCCGCTGCCAGGAGCCTCACAGAGCCGAGCCAGGTATGTGCCAACTGAGCATGCTCGGTCTTCGGGTTATAAGAGCCACACGCTCGGATTAACTCGGCTGTTCAATCTCATAACCTGCGCAGTTCGTACATCATGAAGCGAATAAAAGCGAAGAGCATCAGTGACCGAGCGTACCGCAAGGCTCAGAGAAGAGCGGAGCGGCGGACGGCCCCGCCAAGACGTGGAAGGCCCTCCAGGTCCGCGACAGCAAGCTGGGTGACGCTTTGCGCTTCATTGTTTTGTAAGTTTGCTCTCTTTCACGCAATGTTGTAGTGGAGCGAAGAGTGTGAATGTCGTCGGTCGTAATGGTACTAGTTCGTTGGTACGGCAGTTTTATTTAAATGGCTGTCTACGACAGAACGACGGTGTGATTCATACTATTTTTGTTTCCTTCTGCTTTAACAGCGTGTTCATTTAGACGTGAGGGGGGGGGGATGCATCTTGCAAGCAATAGCTTCAGACAACGCGACATAGAACAACGCTTTGTCCTTTGGTTGCTTTGCGGTGTCTTGTGTCGCACTGTTTAATGTTGTTTACCTTACTTTGCTGCGCTGTCTCTTGGTAGTACATTTGGTTTGTTCAGCTATAAACTCTTATAGATAGGGCATGCATTGGCTCACAACCGCTTAGCCTGAAAATGAAGGACGCTTACGTACCTGGCGCCTTCGAAAGCGTATGCAACTTCTTGCCATAACGGCACTGTCAGTGTTCGACCGATGGATCGCTTGCTCAAAGTTAGGTTATGGAGACAATCGGAGACCTTTACCGGATTCCCTGTAGTAATACCACTTGCTCACAAGCACCTTCAAGCAGTTTTCTTATTCATTACACGAATTTTTTGCAGGTGCTTGTGAGTTGTTGTTATGACCGTTATATTAACCTGGGAATAATGACCAGTATACGTACTTGTTTACGCTTACTCCATTAGGACACAAACTGTATCGTGGCATTGGGAATTGAATACGCCAACTTTTATGAAGCGCGCTGTGCTACGTCAACAACGTTGCGGCTCCGCTACTGATACAGCACGTGTACTATGGTTTCTGCGAAACACATAGACGACAGCAAGCCCTGCAGGCAGTGGGCTATAAGAAGTGCTTGCTGCGCCTGATAGGCGCCATTCCAACAGACAGCGCTGCCTTCGATCTTTTAAGTTACCCGGCATCATACGTTCGGTTGTCAACCTTTATTAGACAGTTTTCGAATAGCGCTTGTCGGTTTACGTACGTTAAACATAAGCACCTTTTTGGGACGTTACGGTGCGTGCTCTTTTAAGTCTTTTAGTTTGCCTGACGGAAACAGAAACGTAAAGAAAACGTTATCAAACAGTGCGCCGTCTGGTGCCTCGTGCCAATCGTATCCAAGCGAAGACAATCCATTAGCAACCATCCTGCTCTTGCTATGTGGACGCGTCTCGTTAGATATACGGGTGCCAGAATCGGAGAACAATCTCAGAAAATGGACGCATTATGCGCTCATTATTAACCTTTCAGGTGAGTTTAGAGCGTGCGAAAGCTCATTACAATAGTTACCGACGATCAACGCGAGTGAGAGCGTACTCTTAGACAAAAGTACACCCTTTGGGGTGTATATATGCCACACAATAATCGCAATCTGCCTTCCTTGCTTTTCCTTTCTTCAAATGCCGCGACCGGCACTTTTCTGTCGGGAACGCTGTCATGCTGACAACGCGCATACCGTTCATTACAGAGAAGCACCGGGCTCGCCGCGATAAAGAAAATAAATGCGGACAAGACAGATGACAATTATTGTTGCGTAGCAAAAGGATGTAATTTTGCTTCAGAGTGTAGGCATCACGAGAATTCAGGCTGAAGCGGGAGCCGTGGGGGCCGCCGTGTTCTACAACGCTATTTCTTAGGGTCCGTAAACATTACGGACGTTGAACTCGCTAACTAGTAAACATTCCGAGCATGCGCAGTGAGAAGGGCGCTATTTTTTTGTAGGTAATGCTTTTACGTACGGTTGTAAACGCTAAACTAAAACTGTCTATTGTGATTTACGGCATCCAGTTGTATACGTATTGCAAGGCCCACCCAAATTCACTTCTAGGTTGGGACGTTGTCAAAACGAGGATACTAATGATTGTATGGTGAACGAAGGCAGCCAAATTCGAGTGTTTTGTCGGTTGATCGCTTATTACCACGTCGCCAAGTTCCCGTGGCATGTTACTACCGTATCACAGCCTTCATTTTTGTGAATTCTGTCGCGACACAGAATAACGAAACTACCGTGGGGTTGCGATGTGCTTTATTTTAGGAGAAAACTTTTCGTGTGGCCAAGCCCTGGTTCTGATGTATCAATGTACCCGTTTCTTTCCGCAGATTGGATGACCATGCCCATGCGCCTCTGCTATTTTGCGCTGACGGTGCCGTTCCGCATCATCTCGTATGGGATGCAGACCCTCGCGGCCGTAATTACATCCTACCCCCGTTCGTAGGAGAACCAGTAGATTGATGACGGCATTGTTTTTAGAGACCCCGCCCAGAGCTGGTGCCGAAACGACCGAAGATATCCAGAGTGCCCAACGGACCTAAAAAGGACTCGAAAAGGACAAAGCGCGACACTTTTAGCAAGCACAAATCATGCATTCTTTTAAGCTCTGTACATTGGCATCGCGTTACGAATTCTATGTTGTAGACGACATGACGCAATAAACGTACTTTCATTGGGACTTTTATAAGCGGTAGCGTTTGTTTGCGCGCTTCCACCCGAAATCTTGTCTGATTGGCTATCCTGCCTTGTAGCGTTGTACTAACGTAAAGTAGTATTAATAAAAAAGCATTTAATTTTTAATACACAACCAAGGCCTATTCTTTTGCGATATGAAGGTTTTATCAATAAGTGTTTCACACTGGCACGGTGTCACCGACAGATTTCGTCGTGGTGTCGGGTTTATGGCTAAATATTCCGCACACGTTGGTTATAAGTCAGCCTAAATCTCTTGATAACTATGAAAATCGTGACTATAAGAAGAAAAATATTTTATCCAGTTAAGATTGACAAATAAAACAGCAGCTCATTTAGATGTAATGTTGACATCTTAAGAGCACAAATGTACTTTTCCTATCGTGGATGAGTTTGCCCTAAGCAACCCCTACACATCAATGAATTTCTCGCAAAACTACAGAGATCGTTATGAGGGATTCTGAATATGTCTTCAAACATCTGGGCTTTTTATTGTGCACCCTAATTAACGCACGCAATCGTGTCGGCAATTCTCGCCAATTGCAATGCAGCTGACGTTGCTTGGAATAGAAGGCCAGATTTTGTCAGCAGTTGAGTGTCACTGAGATTGCGCTGTAGATTCTATCGGCGTCACGCATACAGATTTGGACAGTCAGACTTTTTGCGCTGTCTGTAACAATCTACACGTCAAGGTCACGTGTGCGCAAAGCAGCAAGTCCTCCTGCACAGTCGATGAATTTCACTGATATCGAGGTCACCGTATTTCATTCTGGTAAAAAACTCAGAACTGTGATACTCAGCGCACTTAGGTTTCTTTCATGGTACTAGCTAAGTAAGGCCGGGTTGCTTAGGTGGCTGCGGCAGGTAGTTTCGAGAAACACTGTAAACAAGGCAGCGTTGCGTCAAGCTGGAAGTTAGCATCTAAATTCCTCACGCGACAAAAGTATGGTCCCTTAGGTTTGCGCCAAGAATAGACAAGGGTCTTGGACGAGAATAGCAGGATTAACAAGGGATGAAGGCGGCAACGTTGGGCCGTTGAGATTGTTGACATTGGTCCAGTGGTCCCCACAGCACCAAGTTCAATGAGCGAGTACGTGAGAGCATTTCCTTTTTCCTACGCGTGCAAGGTGTATTGGTGCTGTGCACTGCATCAAGAGACAGGCGTAGTCTATGCTAAAAGAGAAGGTGCGAATTTTAGGCCAAAGTAACACGTTTTCGTTCATAGGTGCTGCTTGCATTCGCCCAGCCGCTTGCGGTCATAATGCGTCGAGCAGCCAGATTTGCAAGCAATATGCGGTGAAACACAGTTTTAGGTAGCACTTTTAGGAACTTTTTTTACGAATACAGGTCCTTGTTTTTCATGCACATGTTGTGCCAGCAAAGCATAAAGCTTCCTCCCTGGCAACGGACTTCTGCGACGGAACGGCTTTGAGAAACCCGTACTTATTTTACAGCGAAGCTGTATACCCCTACCGTTAAAGGAAATTTTCGTGTCGTAAGCAAAAAAAAAAACCAATAAGTGGGCCGACCCGGGAGATAGTGCAATACCGGGCGGACCCGCGGCTGAGGTGAAGCAGGCGTTAAGCACTCCCCATAAGTGGGCCGATACCGAAGATAGTGCAATACAGGGCCTGCCCGAGGCGGAGGTGAAGCAGGCATTAAGCACTTTCTATACGTTCGCTGATGCTGAAGATGGTGCAATACCGGCTCAACCCGGAACGGAGATAAAGCTGGCGTTAAGCACTCTTCATACGCAAGCCGATCCCGAATATTGTGCGATGCCGGGCCGACCCATGGTGGGGGGGAAGCAGGCGTTAAGCCCTCCCCATACGTGGGCCGATCCCGAAGATAGTGCAATGCCGGGCCGACCCACGGCGGAGGTGCAGTTCACCATATAGTGGCCCGCGTACACAGCTTCGCTGGCCATCGTTCTTCACAGAGTAGAAGGGCACTGAGTTTTTCTTTTTATCGTTGGTTTGTCTTGTCCTGGGAAGGTGCATTGGCGGACACGCGTGCAATAAATGAGGAGACAAAAATGAAATAAAAAACTTAGAATGGCCGCCCCTGGTTGACGTCAAGTAAACCTAAAAGCAAGGTGGGTGGAAAGGGGCAAGGTAAATTGCGGGAGCTTTTCTCTTTAAAAGCTTAGACGTAGGCTATCTTAAGCTATTTGTAAGGGAATGCAGAACCACGTGTCAGTTACCCTCAAGGAAAATCCCTTGGGGGCTTTTGTTGAAAACACAGTGGAAAGAAAAGGACTCTAAGCTGACCGATGGCACCACCGCCATGCTTTGTTTCTACAGCACTTCTGACTGTGATATTTGCCTTGGGATATCTTCAAGACTGACATTGCATTTGAGTGTATAGCAGCAAAAGTCGCTGCTTTGGCAATATGCTGTGACGAAGTGGGTGTGAGCGTAAACGGAAAGTAGGGAGGGTTGATCATAAATGTCATCCAACCCACAGAAAAATAAGGAACAAAGAAACCATGGTTGTGTTCTCTGATATATCTCGCTATACCAGATATCTTACTTGTGCCCCAAGCACTTTTGTGACTCAAAATCGCAAAAGAGCGCTGGTATGCGGAAACGCTTTAGTCGAACACAGCACCTTGACTTTTCGTTGCTGGTCTGTTTTTTTATTGCTACAGTAGGCGAATACTGCTACACGTTCCTTAGCTTATACATTGCTTTATTTTAGTTTCTGATTCCGTCCTCCATGCCTTTGTAAAAATAATTAAGAAACGCACTAAGTGCCTGATGCATCCACTGGAAGAGTAGTACACAAGCACCCATGTCAAGCGTCACGTAAATCACTTTTTTTTTTCTCCGGCTAGTCAAATGGTCCCGAAAGAAATTTCTGACGCTATGCGTAGTTAGCTAGATACGTCAGCCTTATTGATCGCGATAGCGTGTCGGAACTCAAAGCTAGCGATTGATTACAGTGGCTACCTTAACTATTAAACTATCATTGTGTCTTTTCCTCTGTGAAGGATGTATTTTGCCAAAACACAGTTGAGATATAAAAACAATTACGGCTGCAAATTGGTCTCTATGGTAGCTTATTGCTGAAAATCGAGAGCTTCTGATAAAAAGTGCAGCAATTGAACGATGGCACAATTCAATCTAAAATCAAGCACATCTTGACAACACCAAAGATTACATAGTAACAATTCAGAAATGCTTCTTTCTCGTACAGGATCAAGTGATAATACCCATGACTTCAATATTCAAGGGACGTTATAAAGAAACATAAACCCTCGTGTTCTCGACGAATCCTCGACTCGATGCATTTCGTTGAGCACACTGATGCCTCTTGACTGGAGAAGACGGTGCATGTGCCAAAAATTGCCGGAAATGATCATGAAGCGCGTGACCACATCTGCCAAGGGGTGGCACAGCAATCCCCTTTCTTGAGTCCAGGTTGAATGTTGAGTGCAGGGACGTTGTATAATATTGGGCTGTATCCGTATAGCCAGTTCAAAGACACTTTCTAAATTCTATTCCCGGTAATCTCTTGGTGATAGATTGATCATTCCTAGAGAGACTTAACATAAATGTTGCATGATTTGTATAGTGCGGTGGAATCCTAACGCGGGTACGTCAATCTGAGTCCCGTTGCTGTTCCATTGCGGCTCAATAAAGGTTTTTCGCACTTGTTATGTTCAGTAAACGACTTTTTTAAAATACAATGCTGCGGCTTTTTCAGCAAAGAAGAATGTTAACTAGGCGCGAGCACCACTCATGACGCCAAGGCGATTTGATGAGAAAACATTGATAACTGGAGAAAGCATTGGTGCATTGGAGAACGGCAATTTACTAACGCCACCTGACATTTTTTTACGTTTAGCATCCGTTTAACGTTACTTGCAAGGACCTTTCCACAGATGCCATGTTCAAAGTTGGTCATTCGCACCGAAGTTGGCCCTCAATCGCTCCACCAACGTACGATGGCTAAGAGATGCCATGCTTGCAAATGATTATCTATAGACACGGTAAACGACACTGCTGATCCCGAAATTGCGTGTGTGGGAAAACCATATGTCGATTCTTCGCACCCATCATCATGCTCTTGCGCGAAGTTTTGTTCAGACTCTACTGATTTACCGAGACCCACATAAAATACTGTAACTACGACACAGCGACTGCTGTTATCACTGTTGCGACTCCTAAAATAATTAAACGATGTGGTTTTACGTGCCAAGACGACGATTAAATTATGAGGCACGCCATAGTGGGGGACTCTGGAATAATTTTGATCACCAGGGGTTCTTTAACGTGCACGTGAATCTAAGTACACGGTTGTTTTCACATATCGCCACTGTTCTGACTCCTACAGAAGTAGACATCGCTAGAAATCGTCGTTGCTAAGTGTAATATTGTGGCACATAAGAAGAACAACTGGCGTCTTCGCACTGCTGTACAAAGCTCGAAACTTGTACAGGCTCATCAAAATTTGGTTTCTGAGACAAAATGATATTACGTCCATGTCTGCAAACCGATCCGGGCCTTGTTATGAAGCTCGAAAGGTACGAAAATCTATGTATTGCATGCTCTCCGTTAATTCAGAGTGATGCATATGATAACTTTTCTACACTCACAAAATCTTGTTTTTTCAAGCCGACATGCCCAGTAAGATTTTCAAGGCTTATTTTTTCTAACTGTTTGGTTAAAGGAGTTAAACGTATTGCTTCTATTTAAGTCATCTTTGCAACGTGAAATTTGTGGCAGAAGAGTATGGTACATTGGGTGTATTTCTTTTTAGGAAAGCAAGTCCGCAAAAGTCGCTCCTAGCCATATCAGACAAAGCAGGATAGATTCACGCCAGTGGAGCGAGTTGGGATATGAAGGTGGAGAGAGTCATCGGGGATGTGTGTGTACTGTAAGTGTTTGCCTAGTAGACTGTTCAATAATGCTGGTGCTGATTGCCTAAAGCGAGAAGGAGACTGATAGGAATGTCTCTTTGTTGTGTTACGTTCGACCGGCGGGTGCTGGCGATCTTCGGGGAAGCGATCGTCGAAAAGGCACCGCGATGTCTGCTGCGACGACTCGCTTTGAAAGCACGACATTATGTCCGTACCCAGCCCATCGGCGCCACCAGGGCTTGGGCGGCGACTCGTTTTGTAAGGAGGACAATGCGCCGCGTCCCTAACGTAATGGCACCGAGATGTCTAGATGCAGTCGGCACAGCAAGTATTGTTAGTGTGTACGCCGACACTGTCACAGTCTGTTTGGAGCAAAGGATCTCCGGGAAGATATTTTGCGATGCCTTCTCACACAGCTTAGAAGTCGTCAGTCAATGGACAGACGCGGCGGCCACTGTCTGCGGAGTCGACTCTGGGATAAGAGGCGCCTACTCGGGGCAGCACCGTCTCTGCGAGAACCCTCTCAGCTCGGTGTGGTCAGTGAAACCTGTGCGGAAGCGAGTGCGCAAACCCTCCTCCTCAAAGGCGGGTCGGCGACGATGACTTTGCACGCTCCCATCGATCGAAAGTTGAACGGCCGTTTTCCCTCACCTAGGGGTCTGGGGAGGAGAGAATGTTTATAAGCAGCTGTGGCGCGGCTGCTGAAGGTGCATTCCTTTTTCAGTCATGCTAGACTGATTAACTTTAACTTTCTCATGTAGATACTGTAAATAAATCCCACATTCCTCGTTCTCAACGAGAACGAGTCTCTCCCTTCAGCAACGTATTCAGCGTGAATAAGTTGGACGACGGCATGGGCCAGCTACCATCTATTTCATGCCCGGCCCCAACCATTACGGTCGCTGTTACTCCCTTTCCAGCCAGTCAGCTCTCTACATAGCTGTAGCCGAAATGGATATGTCGACTAGTTGAACACTTACACAATTACTACCGCAGGTGGTGCAAGTGGTTGAATCGAATGGACGGACAACGCCTCGTGTGTTGAATGTGGTTGCGGTGACTCTACAAGATATGTGTTACTGTCATACCTACACTGTAAAGAGACGGGCGCTCGAAATCGCGCTGGCGCGCCTTGGCCAAGGCCGTGATCAGAGCAAATCATTTCAGAATGCAGACCTCATAAGCTTCGCAGCCGAAGTCGACGACGGCACTGTTGCAGCTTTAAAAGGCCAACAGACCAGCACAAGCGGCTGTAGCCTGAAATGGTGTTCGCTCTGCTACAAGTGAAACTGAGCCGTCATAGTATGCGGTCATAGTGGCCGGTTGTGATAGTCTTTCTGTGCTCGATTTCTCTCTCGCTCGATACTTCATCTTTTTACCCACTCCTGCTTCCTGCGTACGGTGGCGAACCGGGTTTTCCCTTCTACTCAATCTCGCTGTTTTCCTTTTCCTCCTATATCTCTCTTTCTTGTTCCTGAACGCTGATGCGTAAGCCACTGTTGCGTCACTCATGCTATAGGTAAAATTTTTGCGGCATATGCCCTCTTAGTCTTACGCTACATAAATAAATAATGAGTTTGGTAACATATTACAAGTGTTCAAAATTTTCCACAACTTTATTTATATTTGTAACGCTCGTAACTTTTTATTCGATAGTTTGGAGCTATGTTCCAAGTTTTCTCTATGAGGCGACAAATATTTGTGCTTGTGCCGAAAAATGTCAATTCAATTGGCCCGGTGGTGGCATAATTACAATTTCTCACGACCAGATGATGGAAAAAAAAGCAAAATTGAATTTTCTCCTGTTATCGTAAGTTGTGCACCATCGCGCTGTAAATTATTTTAGCACCGAAGAATTAAAGCAACGGGCTGCAATGTTGGAAGTAAATAGTGAAAGGCAACCTAGTTAGATAATGTACGAAAATTTATTCACTTCGTCTTAGCGTAGCTGCACTGTAAAGGTACTCCTGGTTTATTCTTTCCAGCAATAACACGAGAGACAATTTAACACTTTTTAGCTTTATTTACACATATTGGCTCATGTAAGCATTCCCTATAAAAACCTTCTTTAAAACAATTGCACTTTATTACTGTGCGAATGGTTATATGTGTGTGTATATTTCACAGCACCCCGTTTTCAGACAATATTCGGCAAATTGCATACTCAAAGCCAGCACACTTCGTAGCATTCGTTCTACCGTCATCTTAATCTGGTCTTACACGGGCTTCACAGATGCGCTACCGCCAGAAGTTGAAGATGTGTCCTCAGTTTCGCCTTCACTGCTGAAGCCCTGTAATAATCAACGGCAAGAGTTCAATCGCTGTGAAATACAGTATCAACCACTCTTAAAGGTAACAATTAAAGATTTCTCGAACATTTCAGGACCATTTTTTGTTATTTGAAGGTTATGTGGCGTCCTAGGTAAACCTTTACCTGTTATAAACTTTTGCTAGAAAATTCGTGTAAAATTAAAGGTTGGTTAGTACCTAACCACCAACTTTGCGTACCCTTTAAGGGTGAAGAGCACTGTAGTTTGTTCTGAACCGGCCTTTATATGGCTTACTGCTAGACTCCAAAGTTTAGCATTTCGTTAGCGAAGTTCTCATGTGGGAAAAGCAGTCGAAAAGGGTGTACAAAACAATGCCTTTAATCTGCATTTCGCTGCTTTCGTGTGTCGTTCTCGCGCCAAGAATCTTCCCTCAGGAACGCATACCAAGTTGCGCCACTTCTGTCATCTTAGCACAAACATTGACGTTTAAGTAGTTTAACCCGCCCCTTGTACCCACATTTTTTGAAAAGGCCATGTTACTCCTAGTCGGTCTAGTCCTGCTTTCCCTAAAGATACCAATACTCGAATCGCCACCTTCTGCCAGTCCCACTAAGCTTCTGAAACCGAGACAATTACTGTAGTCCTTAAAGCAAACGAACGCTGCAAGAAAAAAATATAGCGCCAGTTAAATCGTTTTCATTCAGAGTACCGATAGAAGTTGTATATATCCATGGCATTATAACAAAAACATTATGATATAACATGGTCCTCTTTACGTTAAGCAACGTCTTACTTAAATAACGTTTACAACTAAACATCAACGAGTAAAACGTGAGTTACAACTTCATTTTAGTCGTACAGACTTAAAATATCAGCAAGGAAAACTCTCATCAAGTACTTAAGTCGAAGCTACTCCAGGCTGTTGCTACGCATGAGTAGCTTTAATCTTTTTCTTGACGGTTCTTTTATTTAAAATTACATCCGTCTTGTGCAAGACGTGCTTGGTGTGTCCTAAAGTTTGCTGGCGGTGCCCAAAGTCCACAGCTCGACAGCCTTCTTTAACTAGCTGACACGCGCGACTTGAATAGTCTTGTACTACGCTCCCTAAACTATGTGTGAGTATGATCGATTATCTTGAAACTTAAGGCGACGCACCTACAAATACACGAGCAAGTGTAACTGTGCAAAAAAATTTGACGACGGCCGACTATTGGGGTGCAAAACAGTCTTCATTTGAACGTTGTTTTGCTCTGTGGCTATCAATTGGTTGAATAAAAAAAATATGTATGCCTGGCCGAGTTTCAGCTTCTTCACCATCACAACACCATGAAGCTATTTTTTGCGCAAGAATACCCTACGCCGCCAATAAGCAGACATCGATGTGTTTTTAAGTTGCTGTTTTAAAGCGAAAGGTCTACTAAGTGCGTCGAGCCGAGTTTCGCTGTCGCCAGCAGTTTGACCATAGAGAAAGAAATTCAACAAGAGGGGACACTCTTCAAAAACTGGCAACAGGAAACACGTCACGCCTAGTTTCAACAACAACCGTCAGTTGACGCGAGCATCAGAAAAAAAAAAGAATGTGAAATAAACTTCCAGACAACGTTTTATTTTTTTTATTCCTTCCCACTAAAGTAAAAAAGTTTTGCGTGTAAATGAACTTATACTTCGCAACTTTTTGTTTCGTTGCCTAGCAACAAGCTAGCGGCACGCCAGACGCGCGTACATACGTCATGCGCCAGACAAGCCGCAGGACTGAGCGAGGCCGGCCGTACGTACGAAGCTCGCGTGCTCGCCGACCCGTCTGTTTTGGATATAGCCCATGTTTTTGGGCTCCCGGCCTTCTCTATGCTTTTCTTGCGCATCGTCTGCATTTCGACACGGCACCACTGCACTACTGGACTACGGCAAGGTGAGAAATTGTGTTTGACAGTGTGCGGCGCATTTTGAGCACATTAAGGCTTAGTTCGAGTGGCGCAGTTAGCGAAAAACAGCTCCGCCGTCCTGGCGCAGTTAATTTGAGTTAATGCCTCGTCCTGGGAGATGTTTGCGGCGCTTTCTATGAGCGCCAACATTACTGTAACTTATTTCGGTAGTTTTGGAGCACGCTTGCCGCACCCGGCTTATTGACGCAGTAAGCGAAAACCGGCTCGGCAGTGTGACGCATTTGCGCGTGTACATGCGTGTACTACGTCGTAGCGCCTAAGACAAGTTTTCGCGCATTCTGTGGCCCCCAACATTATTGTAACTAACGTCGTTATATTTGGGGTAATTTAGAAGCACGGTTGCCGCGCCCGGCTTATTGACGCAGTTAGCGAAAAGCAGCTCGGCTGTGTGCCGCAGTTTCGCGTGTACTGAATCTTACTGGTAGAAGTTCGTTACGCATTCTCTGACCCCAAAAAGTATTGTAATTTATTTGGTAACTCTTTAGGATATCTTGAGGCTTGCTCGCGGCGCCTGGGGTTGTGAAGGTGTTAGCAAAAAAGCAAGCCGGCCATAGTGAGTTGGTTTTGCGTGTACTGAATTTTAGTGGGACAAGTTTGTGACGCATTTTATAGCCCTGCAACAACATATACCTTATTTCGGTACTCACGCTTCTCGAAAACGCGACGAGCGATTGCCGAGAGATAACACGGGAGTGTTGCATGCGCCGGCAGGACGCGTAAAAGATAACAAGGAGGAGCTCAAGAACATGACATTTATGTATTCTGAGCGACTGAAAACAGGCTTTGCACCCACGAGTCTGACTTCAGTGCGATTAGAAGGCATTCTGCGAGCGTGTAACATGGTCTGGCTGAGCCTGTGTTGTAGCCACCTTTGTGTACTTGGCGTACCATCGTGTCGACTGAGGCCAAGTTGCTTTGGAAACGCGCAGTCACCCGTGTATTTGTGCACTTGAAGTGCAGGAAATAATGCCCGGGAAAGGAGGGCTGCTTGAAAATTATGTAGCATTGTTTCGGAGGAGTCTTTGCTGCGAAATATACGTAAAAGTGAATTTATCTGTAATGCCGCTCATTCACCACTTACGCACGTTTCGCCTCTACACGAAATACTCCTGTTAGGTCAATATATCAAAATGATACATGCTTGTAATTTACTTTCTTTCAGCTGATGGCATCCGGTGGAGCGTCGTACGGCAACGACTGCTGCTTACCTGGTGCCACAACTTTGGATGAATGCAGAAGCCCGGAACGAGCATTTATATAGAGCAAAATAAACATTTCATCATTTCAGAAGGCGTCTTTCGTTTTCTTTATGAAATTGCACCTGACAGATTCGGTGCAGTCTTGTAAAGGTCAATCGCAATCATTTCTACTTAATAATGAAACGATTCCACGCCAAGGCCACGCGAGGCTCAGCAGAAGCGAAAAGAAAGAAAAATGAATGCCGCGCCGAGCAGCGGAGCCGGCGCGGCGTGTACCAAGTGGTGTTCAAAACGCGCGCGCCCAAAACCGAAACCGGAAGGAGTCAACATCCGCTTGGTGTGCTACAGTCAATTCGGCCGCTGGGCTCTATGGGAGTGTCCGCTCTTGTTGAAATTTCTTTCTCTATGGTTTGACCTTCATTTAAACGCAGCTGCGCCGCAGCCTTGGCAACGCATCACGTGACTCGCCGCGGCGAGCTTCGCCGCTGCTGGCGGCTTGGCGCATGCGCTCTCCGCAGCTGTGTCGCCGCCTGATCACGTGACTCGCCGCGCGCCTTGCTTAGAGGTGCGCCGCGCTCGCCTAGTCAGCGCGAGTTTGACAATGGATGAGGGCGAGGCCAGGCCGGCTTCTCTGAGCGTTGCGCGGGGGCGGGAGGCTTTGAGCCGTCGTCGCTTAGTGGCATCTGACCACACGGCGGATGTCACCCGGCGAACTGCTTCACTGGAAAGGGTCCGGAATGCAACAGGCGTCGCACCGTCGAGATCAATGTAGCGACCGCGTTCGCTCACGGTCCGTTTGCGCTTCGACGCTGCGCATGTTCGAGGAGTCTCTTTGCATGCCTAGCACTTGCGCTTTCCCTGTGGCATAACAGGCGTCGCACCGTCGAACGATGCGTGTCGACCCAAGCCTAATCACAGTCATGTCTAATCAGCGACCTAGGCACAGCCGTCATACCTGGCTTGACGATGGTTGTATACTTAAGTATAATACTTACAGCTAAATTAAAAATCAACGAAGTGAAACCGAGACTTAACCAGGCTAAACCAAGCTTTTGATTTGCATATCCAGGGTTAACTGAGCTAAGCCGTGCCAATTTTTTGAGAGTATGCATTCCGATTCACATACCTCCAATTCTTGCAGTACTTGGTCGATGAAATCTGTGGGGTCCTTTCGGTACCTGTAGGCTGCCGAGATGGCATCTCGAAACATCTAGAGAAAAATAATAAGCACTTTATTAGAAGGGTGACGACGGGAATGCATGAGCAGGGCAGGAGGATATAATAGAAATGATGAAAAACGAAAAACCTTATGACGTAAGAAACTCAGTGTTAGAAAATGACCGTACCTAAAAAGCTTCACTACAAACAGTGCAATGTGGTGCAGTGGTGGTTGGATTTGTTGTGTTCCACTACGAAAACTGGTCACGCATTTTTGTTAAATTATTATATGCTTGCTTTCCTGCTTGTCAGACACGTGACAAAGTGTTTAAAGGAGGCCTCATCAGGTTTGATGATTCAGTGCAAGCACGCTCCGTGAGGACTGTTCAGGGAACAAAAAAGAGAAAAAGAAAGGAGTGTTGTTTGCGGCGTGTGCAAAACCAATGGTGGGAACGACTACGCTGGGGTAGGTAGCTAGTTTCCCGATGTCGTAATCTCGCCACACATAACTTCCTCCATAAAGTGTTAACTCTCTCTTTGCTGAGTTAATTGTATTTCTATTAGGTATCCGCTGTCGATACGACCTTTCAAGAATTATTCATAAAGTGCTCTTCAGAAGGCGCTGTAATACTTACACCGTTTAACTAAAATTTCCTATAGGGCCTATTGAGAGGCCCCTTAAAAACACCGCCTCGAATGAGCGACATTATGTATAAAGCAACAAAATTTATAATGCTTAGACGTTTCCGGAGGGTGTTGCGCTCACCTTGACTACGTTGGTACCGTCAGACGCGGATACAAAGTAGAACGGCATGCCGTTTTTCTTGCCGAAGTTGAAGCTCTTTTGCACCACAGTACTATCAGCTGTAAGGGGACAAACATTGTGATGTGAAAGTGTGCCTTATACTATGACGTGAGGAAAGAATACATTATATATTCACTATCTGATTTATTATCGAAATGCATTGATATAATGGTAAGGAGTTCGGCTGGCCGGGCTGTATTACACACATTATTACTTTCTAGTTTTCTGTCATTATACAACAGTTTGAGTGCGGCCTTTGGGCTCGACTGTCAAATTTAGTTATTTGCGCTTTGTGCTAATTTCACGCTGTGATGTAGTCGTTAGGTAATTGAAAAAAATTCTGAAAGCATCTTGTCCTGCAGATGCCTTGCAAGACTTAAGCATATGCAATATTATCTTCCTGTTAAATAACTCTGCAAGGCACCTTCAAAATCAGCGCCTATTCAATATATTTTTTCAAATTTTTTTCAAGCAAGGGCTTTTGTCGGCACGATTATTAATACAGATTAGCGCCAGAAGGCCTTGTTCATATAAAAACACGTTCTGGCATATACTGTTCAAACTTTGCACATCATTTGTATTTGTGAACTACAGCTGTCGCCACGTGTAATGAGGCGAAAGTTCACAGAGACAGTTGATAGTGGCCTTGGGTCATAGACAATGTGCTCCACAAGCCACTACTTCAGTACTTGCACGGAGAGAGCCTCAACATTTTCACCTAAATACGAACGTATGCCGCATGATTAGATGGCAAATTTCAAATGATGCGACAGTATTTCCTTTGATTTATCGGTTATTCCTAAAGGTATCGCCTCGTCGCACCTAGTTTAAGCTGTATTAATAATTGTGCCGACAAAAGTCTTTGCCAATGTTTCAAAAAATATATTGAATAGGCGCTGATTTTGAAGGTGCCATGCAGAGTTATTTAATAGGAGGGTTATATTGCATGCGCTTAAGTTCTGACGAAATTTTATGACTAGCTCTTCGCCGTATGAACCTGTATATCCCTTTGAATGAGGATGTAAATATGTCTATATGCGTGTGGTTTATCGCAGTTCTATCAAGTGGAGAAAAACAAAAGAAAAAAAGCTATGGACATAATTATCGGGGCAAACAGAACTTACTGCTTACTCTATGTGGCTAGATTTCACTTCCAAATGCTACGCATTTCTGCGCCCCATAGCTTTGCCGAAGGCACTTTATCATAGTTGACAAAATGTTTGACGCTTCGCACTTATGAATAGCGAGGAAGCTAATTTTGCTTGCCCCACAATGCGTGCACCGAATAAGTAACTCTTGGATTTGCTTTCAAAGCCGGCGGTTAATTTCAATTGCGAAAACACAGGGCATTACTGATGTTAACAGCAAGATCTTGTTTTCTGCCGCCTTACTGATGAGCGCAAATTGAACTAAATAAGTCAACAAATGCGTAATCATATCAGTCTCATTTTCATGAAAAGGAGTCGGAAGCGTCTCTGAACAGCGCAATGCCCCTTACGCAAGGTTATCGACAGCCAATCGTAATTCGCGAAGGAATCGGAATAACTTACGCAGTCAGTGTGTCCTTCCTTTTGCAAAGGACACAACGTACTACTCTGCAACAAGTGCGCCTGCCGCGGCTTCATCGTTTTCGTGGCCCATTTACAGACCAGACATCCTACGTTCGTTTTCAGTGTCTTTCACTATGCGCTCTCGGCTAACAACATCGAGAAAAATTATCTGCCTTTTTTATTAACTATGTTTGAGAATAGGTTTGTACCTATTTGTGACGATGGCTGTTTCTATTCTCTGATATGTCACGTCTAAATGTTAATGCTACAGATGGAAGGAAGAAAAACTAGGAGGCATCCGACTTGATACAATTGAAGCTACAAGAAATAGGCCCTACGCATGATCATGTCGTGGCATCTTCAGTTATTTTTACCACTGCTGTCAGCCTTCACCGAATGCACCTTTAAGGAGGCAATAGGTGGCGGCAGTAAAGAAGCCCACGCGCTCCCATGCGCATTCAACAAAGCGCAGACGCTACAAAGAGGCGAGTGGAGTTGACGCATATGAGAAGGAAAGGTGCACAGGGCGTTTAGCAAAGCAATCGAACGCGTGACTTACCAATTAAGATTGCAGAAACCAAAAGTGAGGAGCCGAGTACAGCGAGCGCAGGGGAGCGTGTTTGGCGGAGTTTTTGGAAAAGCGGGGGGGGGGGGGGAGGGGAGCGGAGAGGGCGGCTTCACTTAGCCTGCAAAAAAGTTGTCTGTGTGACGTAATGCTTGGTCCTAGTTTCTTTCCGTGGTACTACCTCACCGCAGTCGAGCAGGAGAGGGGGGGCGTATTCTGTAAGAGTCCACCTAGTGGACTGTGCGTTTGGCCGCTGCTGATTGGATGCAGCTGTACGAGCGAGGAGGAGACGAGCAGCCCTAGCCAATCAGCTGCGGCCGAAATGTACAGTCCACTAGGTGGACTCATACAGCATACCACACAGTGCTGCGCAACTATGGCCGATTTCTAGATCGATGGCTTTTCGGGCTGTAACTTTCAGTGGATGATGATTGGCTGAGCTAACGGGCGCCATGCCCGTCACTGTAGTGAGGCGTCATACCGGAGTCAGCGCCGCGCAGACAAAAATATTTCCCAAATTGTTCATCGAAGAATACGGCACGTTATCTTCGATTGCTTTTGGTGCAGAACGCCGAGTGCAATGGATTGGAGGCTTCGCCCAACTTCGAATGACCAAAAAAACGCGACCTGCTCACCACTCTGGAAACAATCGTACAGCGTCAGAAAGAGTTTATTGCCGGCACACACAGTTTATTGCCGGCACACAGTTTATTGCTGGCACACACAGTTCTTTGCCGGCGCACACAGTTTAGGTATTTAGTAAGTAATGTCTACGTGGTGTTAGTATAAATCTGACCATCTTGCCAGCGATTTCCATCTGTGTCCTGAAGTACTTCATCTTGACTACAAACATAAGAACAGCTAATAATTTTATTTGAGAGGTTAGTTTCAAGTCCGCTGGAACATTTAACTAGACAAAACAAAGCGTCAGAATAGTCACCAACATTAAGCGGTCCCAGAATAGGTAGCTGACCATCTTTAGCGGGTCATCCGGTCTGGTGATATAAGGAGAATGTAATTAACAGTAGCTTACCATCAATTTTGTTGGCGACACAAAGACAAGGTATTGCTGGCCTGTTCTCTCTAAGCTCCTTATGCCAGTTGGAGAGGTTCTTGTACGTGATCTTCCTCGTCACATCGAATACCTGTCGAACAACATTAGATAATTCCTCTCGCTTAAGAGTCCCAAGGATATTTCGTAACCAGCAACCCTAGGATCTGTTCGAATTTCGCGAAGGCCGAAGTAGCTTGTGTACAGAAGGGCAGCAGCTGCTCCTTGCATGCTTAAGGTAAAGCTCTCCAATAAATCATAATTAGGCAGAGCCTCGATAGGAATCATTAGCATTCCTCACACCAATAACGCATTGATACACGTATTAAAAACACAGCTTTCTTAGCTGTGTCACTCGTTTCTGTGGGGGTTGGACTTTAGTACAAACGGGCTAATGCAAGGGCCAGGTGCAATCGCACAACCGAGGGGTGTGGCACGTCCCTGGACACCTATTATTATGGTTGTTTAGTCGCACGTACTGTCGCCCGAGGGCATTGAGATGTCTAAACACATAGAGATTCGGCTGCGGTGCTCACGAATAACACCCCTCTTCTTCTCCAGCTGCCCTATCCCATTGGGGTGATTGCGGTAGAGGAGAATAGCAGTCGCCTTCCACACCGGCGCTCGCTACACTGGAGAAAAACTCATACATGACGAATTGGCCTACATGTATAGACAGCTCTACTATCGCTTCAGATGTACTGGTTAACGGCTCCGTTCTCCAATGAATTACACAGTGAAACAATAAACACTACCTCGACATGCTGACTGTAACGAATGTGCGCCTTCAAGAGCCATCGTTCTTTTCTTCTGGTAAATCGCATAGATCTCTAGAAGTGTCTGGGAATTCGCTTACATTTGCAATCATCGTCAATGAATTCGGAACAGTCTTCGTGCTATTATTCGTGTTTTTCTACATACGATCGACTCATTTAGTATAACCGCTATACTACTGAAATAAATATGGCTAAGAAAATGAGTAACTGTTCTTAAAAAAATTATTTCGCAGTGTTTCAGGAGCACGCAAGAATGGTGACAAAAAAGCAAATTGAAGCCGACGAGGCATTGCCACGGATGTTGACATAATTGGTGAAAGGATCACGTAAGCTGCTTGCCGCCATTCTATATTACCGGCCGCCTAAGCCGACGAACGGCGCTGTTCTGTGAGAGCAGGGTAAATCTTGATGCACGCTCATAAACGAGCGTGATTTGAAAGCCTCGGAACATTTCTCTGGGATTTACATAGCTTCAAAAAATTTTCGCACATGTGCACATGGTAGTGAAGAGGAAGATGTGTGAGAATGCTCACAACCATATTATATTTTTTTAGCGGCAGCCTCAACCGAGATATGGCGTCCTCATTTTCGAAGGGGAATAATACGTGTTCGTGGCTGAGAAAGGTCCGCAATTTGAATACCTCGCAAATTTTTTGCGGAGTAATACTCGCGTTTAGATAAAGTGGGCCACAAATGGCAGCGCTAGTAGGGAGTGGGGTAATGTATCACTCCTGTTTAGGCGATGGCGGCTAAAGCTTCATTCAGACAGCCGCCATCTGTCGCGTATCGCCACCGGCAGACCACCAGTTTCCATCAGAGGACAGCGTTTTTTCGCCTCTTTCTCCTCAAAAACGAGAGAACGGCGACGTTGAGAGCATGAGTCAGGGTCACCAGTATTGTGTTCCTGGTGAGAAATCGGCGAGAAAACCCTTTCTCCCGAGAGGAGCGGCTATTGGGAGGTTGATGGAAAAGGACAGATGACGGCTGTGTGAATCAGGCCTAAGGCTGAAGCACATCTAATCATAATTGTATATTCTGTCGTGTAGCCTGGATAAAATGATTGTGCTACGGTATCTAATTTGCGGCAGAGGCTACTGAAACATTTTAGAAAAAAAAAAACGTAAATGTGAGACTGTTATATTAGGACGTCAACATTATTGTTTATCTCCTTCAGGAAAAGTTAGATCATTTTATATCGGTTAAAGACGAGCCGTCATATTTGTTTTATTTTGTTACCTGTTCAGACTTTGCCTTTTTGCTTTGAAAGCGCTGTATATTTATTTTTGCTCCGGTACTTTCAAGCACGCCGCGAGAAATTCACTCGTGCGAGCGCTGTCATGATTAGCCGGTGACATTTACAAAAATTCCGACTAACGAAGTTCAAAACTTAGGCATTGAGTTAGCCGCTATTTTATTACTGCCTCTTTAGGCGGACGTATCGAGTGACCTCTCGTTATTCAGCATAATCAAATTGTCCGTTTTTATGTTATTCGCGATCCATGTCATGACCTGTGGTTTGTGAATTTGGGGGCTAAATAGTCGCTTCGCCTTCATACCTTAGAGACAATTCAGACAGTTTATTGACGCCTTCTTCTCATTACGCTTTTAAGCCCACCATAGCACCAGGAGGAAGATTGAGTGGCGTAATGAAACGGATGTGGCATTTAAAAACACAGCACAAATGACATTATTATTGCGGCCCGACAAGGACACTGCAGGAATCTTGCCTGTCAGCTCGAATGAATGCCCTGAATGTAATAATTTTCTTATGCTGTCCCGCCATAACTCGTTCACCCCAAGAAAATTGCTGTAAACACTTCCCTGCCGGCATCGCTTCTATCAGGTTACCTCAAAACTGAATGTTAGCTCAAATGCACATATTTCTTTTTTACCCGTCCTTTCTGTAACGTGTTTGGCAATGGGAGGAGCAAAATAAATAAATAAATAAATAAGTAAATAAATAAATAAATAAATAAATAAATAAGTAAATAAATAAATAAATATTATCTTGACAGGCTCAGAGCCGCGTTCCTTTACCCACTCAAAAGTACTATAGGCATGTGTTGTTACATGCTGCGGTGGCTGATGACAGTGTTCTAGTGTATATTAAAAGAACCAAGAAAAACAATACCCGGATTGTTAATTCTAAAGTGCGTTCACAGATATATTGTTTTCCTGCTACTTTCGCTAGAGTGTCTTCTGTATGCTGAAAGAAAATACTTAGCATTCAAAAATGCATCACCGTATACGCTCAGTATAGATACCAACTGACATAAGTAAACGCAACCTTACCAGAATACATGCGTCCGCCTGGTGGTAATAGGAAGGGTGAAGAGTCTTGAACCTTTCTTGGCCGGCAGTGTCCCAGAAATCTAGAACGGCGTGCGGAGTTTTGTTTCGATTGTCCGGAAAGATGGCACTGTCGACTACTTCCTGCCAGAGAAGGCAGGTACGTAAGTCTACTACGTTAAGTGGTTTTAAAACAGACCACGTAGGCCTTAAATATAGCTATTTTCTGAACAATTACGTGCCCCGGGCGTGAAGACACAGCTGGGCCTACTTCGGGAAAAAGCCACACAATGTCACTGATAATTCAATGTTAAATGACACTTTTTCCCTTGCGCTATAGAACCAAGGCCTCCAGGTCACTTGTGTTCTATCTAAATTTAAAGAAATAAGGTAAGATGCAATAGTGGTACTTACCAACTATAACTGGTTCACCATCGACTTTAGTCTTGTGCCGTAATAGCGTTAATGCGTAGGTAGAAACTTGATGAGGTTTGCTGAAAACACAAGCGTAGGGATATCGCAGTTAAGGATAAAAAAAATGTCCGTTTGCGTTCATTGGCCACAATGGGGGAAGTCATGGCGACTCCGGCAATGCTCGCCCAAAAGGATACTAAGCGTCCAGTAGAAACCGTTCCACGAGCCTGCGTAGCACAGAAAAAAAGGAAGATTACAAAGCTCAGCTTCATTGAGATTATCATGAAATCGGTAACACTGTGAATTTACTAACGTGAACGAGAGATGTAGTAGCAACATAAGTAATGTTTGAGCGCAAGCAGGATAAACGTGACCCACTGTTGTGCTTTAGTACTACGCGCTTAAGATAATTAATCATAACACGTGTTATTGCATGCAATGAATTTTTGTTTTTCCACGTGCGCTTCTAAAAAACCTTCCCGAAATTCAAATTTTCATCACAACGGCGAATCATTCAGTCGATAGCTGATAGCATCCGCGGTCATCCCACTTGCTTCACGAGAAGTGTCAACGAAGGGCACCTGCTTTTACAGATGAGAACGTTGCGTGCTGCAAGTCTCTTCATCATTTTACGGCTCTGCACCTTCGAAACTGAGAACATCACGTGACTGCCGACGCTGCACGAGCGCAAGAAAATGCATACGCCGAAACACCAGCCTTCTCGCCTGACCACTGACCATTGCCGTTCGACTCGGCGTGATCGCGCTCATACTGAAAGGCGATCCCGTGACCTCCAACACTAGGTTCGCGGGCTGAGTGGACTCGGTGGGCACGGCGATGTAGGGCTTCGCGTGAGTCGTCTCACTCGGAGCAGCGCGGTAGTGGGGACGACACGAATAATCAGGGGCACCTGCATAACTGCTATCTCAATAAAAGGAAGTTCCCGCTGATGAACAGAAGAATAAGTGTGTTCAGTGCTACTCTGTAGGGCTCACGAAAGTGCCTTAAGGACATGTGCTGGCTGCATGAGCTTCCAGGTTATTTCTTTGCCAATTCCATCACTCGTGGTCAACGCCTTGTAAGAACTGCAAAATATTTCCAAGCGCTCAATGCGTGGTGCGCTAGTATTCGGTGGCTTGACAGTGTTGGTAGGTAATTAATAAAGGGAATATGAGAGATCCACCCAATCGTAGCAATTGTTACAAAGAAAACCCATACGGGTTCATCGAAAGAAAAGCCTCGCGGTTGAAGAAAAATTCGTCCTGGTCCGAGACTCGCCCCTGGAACCACCGCCTTTCCGAGGTAGCCGCTCTACCATCTGAGCCAACCAGGCGGCTAGCTGGTGGAGGAGCAAAGTCGAACTTATCAACAAGTCTAAGGAGCCTTGCCATTTCCTGCAAAACTATTACATCAAACTTTTGCCTTTGCTTCGAGTTGTAGCATTCGTAGCAATTGCTACGATTGCGTGCCCGTTTTATTTTCCCTTTAATAATTATTTCTCTCCACATTGCTGGTTTCAGCAAAACTATTAGATGAGAGTTGGTTGATACCAGAAAGCCAAATCTGAATGCACACCAGTTGCCAGGAATGAGTCATAACGCCACTGCCAAGAGTAGTTTCTATGAAACAGGGATATTTTTGTAACTAAACGTCGTAATACTCTTACAAAGATATCAGTTATTGGTCCTTGAAAACAGCCAAAATACAAGCTTCTTGAGGCTAGCAATCACTACGCCACATTATGGAAATCCCCGCTGATGGTAATCAGTTCTTCTAACCTACTGAACACAAGAAAGCACCCAGTCGCCTCCGCTAGACGGTCTTGTTGGCAATCGCAATTCTCCTTTCTTATTGTGCTATTGACGTGTCACCCTGGGTGGCCTTCGCGAGAAGTCGGTCATAGGATATACGCACTCTCGCAGTCATGCTTGATTCTTCTCGATTATTTTGATGTTTCCGAAAGCTATCACGTAGCGCCTTGAATTTCGTGCACCGCAAGGAATTCTGATTCAGGAAAGCTCATGTATTGTAACGAAGCGTATTAACGCTCCTTGGCTGTTTCTAAACGGAAGCTTCGTAGTTATTAGGTCATGACACCCCCTATCGCAGAGACAATATGGTTAACTTGCAACGAAGTGCGCCTACTTTAATATGATAGGTGTAAATTTTGAAGGAAGAAAACGGGAAGGAAGTTCTGAAGTTGCGGATTGATTGACCCTGCTAACTCCATTTATACTCACACACCATTCGTATTCCGCGCTCTGACGAAATAAGCGTGTCTACAGTCGATATTCCGCAAGGCTTGCTTAACTCGGCGACGGCACAGAGAAAAAAGAAAGAGCAGCATGAGTGTTACAATGATTCACAGCACCGATTCACGCAAAGCAGGTCGAGGAGTGCGTGATCATCGCAACCGTTTGTCTTCGCAACGCCACTCGAACAACCTGATATAGAGCCGATCGTTATGCAGGGCGACAGAGCGAGACTCGTTCACCGAGCGAAGCAACTTGATCATTGTCAGCGCCAAATCAAACTTGAGAACTTCCTTGTGCCTGTCGTTTCACTCCATTCATTGTGTTTCACGCACGCAAATAAAGATTGAACATATGTAAAATTTACGACCGTACATGATCTGTCAATATTGCGTGAGGAAAGAGCTGTCGCCGAGAACATCAACCCTCTTGACCAACCAAAAACACGCGTCGTCTCAGCAAGGCTGAACCTCCGATCCATGAATTTGGTTCCGACATGCGGATGGTTAAATGTGATGATGCGAAGCATGGGGAGCAGAAGTTGTTGAACGGAATGAATGGGAGCCATACTTAAGGTGCTGGTCCAGCGCTTCTTCTCACCATACACTCAGTGCTACAAAAATTATATAAATAACGGACAGGAATTAAACATTTGAGAATTTCAAAGACGACATCCTGGTAGTGAGTAGGGGGCTCAGACAGTTCCAAAGTAAATAACTTTCACGTCAGAAGGTCAAATATGGCCTGCAATTTTGGAAATAGCCATTGGACTCGAGAAGAAAAATTGTCGTTGGAAATTCTTACACCATATGCGCAACAGCTAAACTGACATTGATGAAGACCTTTATATAGCACAATTTCAGTTTGTTTGGATAAGGCTGCCCATTAACTTAATTATATACTTCGTTTTCGAATACAATCATGACTGCTAAATAAGCTGCCAGGTGACCTTAATGCACACAACTTTCTAAATGTTGTTGAACATGGCTTCGAAATAATTGTTCGTCATGTGTCGCTCATATACAATTTGTCGCTGTTGGTACCCACATCTGTATGCAACTAATGTTTCCTTTGCAAAGGCATAATTATTCACCTGGGTTTCGGACCAACCGTGAGACCGCAGACTACACGCACATCTTGTGGGACTCTATTAAATATCCAGAAGACGCTAAATCAAGAACACTCCCACCGCGGCTCGAGGCAGCCGCGAAGAGCTACGACCGAGACGATCAGCTCTGGGCCGTTCAGCAAGTCTTCGAGGCGCTCGAAAGGCACGGACCCAGCGAGCCGGCAACGGCGAGCGGAGACCCACGCCGAGTAACGGTAACTTCGAGGATGACGTAGGCCCTCGTCGGGGCGCGCGAGCGCCCAACTGCCGGCATAAATAAAGTTTCTCCAATCCAATCCAATTAGCGCTGGCACGAACTCTCAGCATAAGCGGCATTCACGAGCAAAAGCGCTGACGAGGACGACCCACTAGAAAGTGCTGGAGAGGACAACCCTCTATATTGCTCCAATCCTTCTCTACACTTAGCCCCCGGAGCGAAAAGGGAGCCACCCGGCGACCCAAGAGCTTGTCGTTATGAGTGGGTCGTAGTAGGTCTTAAGGTGGTCCACGTTGACTGTATCTCGTCCACAACGGCGCATGTCCCAAGTCGGTTCAAGGGGCTCGATCCAGTAGTTGACCCGAGATGTGCGTTTGACGACGCTGTAGGAGCCTTCATACTTGGGCCTTAGTTTCGACGAGAGCGAGGATGCAGTAGAAGGGACCGAGAGCCACACAAGCGCTCCAGGGAGGAACGTGGGCGCAGAAGTGGTGTCATCACGAACGCTCTTCTGGCGCTCACGGTCATTTGTAGTAAAGGCCCACGCAAGATCGGGACCCCCTTCCGCATGTCTGGCTGTGACAGATATAGGCGCACACTGCTTGTACGGAAGTATTGTGTCGACTGTGTGCGGCGGGTGCCGGCCGTACAATAACGAAAAGAGTGAAAAGACTGTGAAGCTCCCAGTGGCGCTATTGTAGGCGTAGGTAGCGAAGGACAGAATAGCATCCCAATTTGAGTGGTGGGTGAGCATGTCGCCAAGCGTACGGCTGAAGCGTTCCGTGAAGGCGTTGGTCTGCGGATTCTAAGCCGTAGTTGTGCGGTGCCGTTTCTTTCTAATGCCAGGGCACCAAACGGTCCATTGAGCGAACAAGCCGGCGTGTGTGGTTTGTAGAACCGAAATGGCGCTTCAGTTTCAATTGGCTGCGATTGCACGTCACGTGCATTCCTGTATGGTGCAAAGCGGGCGAAAACGGACATCTGCTGCCGGGCAAGGCGTTGCGCGAGGGGAGAGGACATCGCCGCGACGCCACGTTACCCTCGGTCTCGGATGCCTGTTTACCTGCGCAAGCTCTCGCCTGCTTTGTAACTGCGCCTCGGTAATCGGTATAAAGAAAAAAATGTATATAGAAGCAGAATAAGTTTAAAAGGACAAACTTTGGCGGTAGTGAGTTTTGAATCTGCGACTCCACGCTGGGCTAAGGGAGCGCCTCCCAGATAGCAGGTGTGTGCACTCTGCTTTTTGACATCGTGCTTCTTGGGCCGAAATTCCCATTACCAAACCCGGCATGACCATAGAATGGTGACTTAAAAATCACCGCCGCTTACCCGTGAGCGTCCCCATTAAATTCTATGGCAGCCGGGCAAGGTAGCATGACGTCACTGAACAAAGTGCATCGCTGGACATGGCGGCCCATCGACGGCCCAGCCGCAAGAAAGTTTAACCGGTCCCTCGACTTTCTGTCAGCGAACGCAACAATTTGATGACCACCGGCTCACCATGCTCTTCACAGCAGGTCGAAAAGTGGGAGGCAACATTTATAGTGCTCGGATGAGACGCGCTCACAAAGTTTGTTGGTTTGCCTTGCTTGCCTTAGCCCCGAGCTTAACGTGTCGCGTTAAGCTTTCTTATGTTTTGTACTCATTGCTTTCTTATCTTTTAACCTGCGCGAGATAAGTTTCCATGTTAGTTTACCTTTTTATGTGCACCTCTCAGGCGTCTTGGCTCAAGGCACGTAAATAAACATGACGAATGTCCTAATCATCACACCCGTCTTTAACCTTGCGTTCGAAATAAAATCATCAAGGCTGTCATATGGATGCTCTGCCACTGCTCAAGAAATGCATTGCCTTGACCGCAAAAAAGGTGCTGCCATCCTGGCTTAGCAGTTATTAAAATGGCCCAATGGGTCACGATAAAAATATTATCACGAAACACAATACTTCTCCTTTACTAATGGAAATTGAAAGTGATACCTAATAGTGACCGCAACGATTGAATGAGTACTTAACGGCGGACTCACAAGACCTGCACAACAATTAGGGTGAGAAAAATAAGTAATGTGCGCTCGCGTAAGCCTTGCGTTACCGCCAATGCGCAGTGTATCCTCGGCAGAGCTATAGAATCGTCCTAAACTTCGTAGGTCTAGTGACAATCAACCTATTCATTGTGAATTATTACGTCGTAATGTGGCTAAACTTAAAATATTTTGTATTCTCTTGGTCTTCAAACATGACTACTACTATATTTTTTTTCTCATATAGTACCGACGATCACAATACTCCTGATTTCTATTCTTACCGACTCTTTTATCGGTTTGTATGCCACTGTGTGAGGAACCTACATGACGCGACGGACGAAAAAGAAAAGAGATAGGGGAGCGAAGAAGAATCGTTACAGATTAATGCTGCTGGCCAGGTTTCAGCGTCTAACATAGCATCGCACTTATGAGCAATTCTAATATTTATTATATGCACATGAAAACGAAATCAACGTATTGTATGACCGTAAGATGTGACCTTTGTTGGAGCAGTGAAGAAAGCACATACTGGGTTCTAACAGCTCCTGCGCGCCATAAACATTGATATTGCAGTTCAAGTGAGTACAATAATGAAACAAGAGCTTTTGTATTAAAAAAAGCTTTCTGTGGCTGAGTATGGCGCCTCCAAAATATGAATAAGAGAGTAAATAAATAAATGGTATAGTTATTTACGCAACTAGACAAATGAATAAATGTGCACACGCACCCAATATTCAATGCAGTAAATCGCCAATGAAGTAAACGAACTTCGAAGGACGTGCGGAAACGACGCGACCTGATCGAAGGCAGTAAGCCCATCGCCGCGCCGTTATCGATATTATGGAAAAAGGAGCAGAGCGCGATTTCCGGGGAGGTGAATAAACAATAACGTTTGGGTGCGGAGTCACGCAAGCCCTGTCTGGCACCTGTCTGATTCTCTACGGAATTGACCAGAACACTCAGGCACCGAATACTGATCTTTTCTTTTTTTTATTGAAGCACATGCAATTTTTCACGTGCGCTGTACGAAAAGGGCAGCATAATTTACGATAAGGCTTAGTTTCTAGAAGGGCTCGAAACCTTCACTTCCTCACCTATTTTAGAAAATTAGATATCTTTGCCGCACATCATGTACCTAGTAGTTAATTTCATGGTATTTCAGGGCGTTTCGCATAGTCCCAAAGCGATACTTATGAATAATAGCCTAATAATTGTGAGAACAGAAGTACAATATAGTTATCAAGAGCAGGTCCATTTCATAAGGACGTGTCTTAGAAGTAGCTGATGCTGGCTTAACATTTGTATGGAGAGCGAAGTTGAAAAGCGCTGTAGCAGCTACCAACGATACACTAAAAGACCACTCAATCAGCATAGGGTAATGAACATTTCTTTGAGAACATTATTTAGGTTCATATTTATGGTTGCGCATTGATTATCGGAAAAGAAACCGAAGGTTGAAGACAAGTTCATTTTCAAATTTTTGCCGAAGCACTTCAGCCAGCACTTTAATGGGAGCTCAGGGACATCGGAGTACTTGTTCATATTTTTGTACTTTTCGCTCAGTAAAGTTCTTGAAACTTGCTTAGTGCTGGCTTTAGTTTGCTTAGAACAACATTTACTTCATAATAAGCGATAAAAAAATTTAGGCGCCACCAGATGCCGTCAAAATGTGTGACAGCATGGCTAGCTGCTGCAGGAAATTCAAGGTGGTGTCGCGAGTAGTTATCCATTTTTGCGTCTTTTCATGGCTAAACAAGCCTCCTCTATCGCTAAGAATGGCTTTTTCAATATTGTGAAAATGCACCTAAGAAATGCAGATGACGATAATTTTCTCTTCAATGTCGCTTTACCACCGAACACTTAATGCACGAGCTTACACTCCTCGCCATCTCTAGAAATTAACTATTAATAACAGTAATGTGGCTCCTAGCAATGAACATCACTTTGAAACTCAAGATTGAGCCGCTTTTTTGAGAGGCTCTGCTGCACGGATCAAAACGCTTTATATGTGTGCGTTAGAGGCATGTTCGCCAAATGATAGGTAGAAAAATGACAACGCTTCATTTGCATAAAAAAATCACGAACATTTATTATCAACTTTTCATTACCTATATACGTTGCGCTTTGATAAGTTTCCGATTTTAATTCCACATATTCCGCCTGAGTTCTTTAGAAACTCGGTGAAGAGGTTGTTTCACCACTGCATAAAGTGTATGAAGAATGTATCTACCTAACTGGTAAAAGAGAACGTAATGTATATTTATAAATTAAAATATGACTCTATAATTCAAAAATTCTGTAAGATCTCTTGATGCTAACCTTCGACGTTAGTGCACAAATTTTCAAAACATACTCGTACCACAAAATTACGCACACAATTACACATCTAATTGTAGATGTCCTTAATTAGCTGAATTCCATTCTCTGTAGCCTATTAGCAATTTCATTATATAGTTTGTGGAGAAAGTATTTGTGAAAAAAAATTTTGGCAGTGGGCTAGTTGGTAAACGCACTTGAGTGTGTGCGCAAAGACAACAAAAAGACCAGACTGGAGCGAGCACACAAGCACGGGACACATGACGGGCCAGTTACTGCTCGATGTCCAGTGCTAGCGTGCTTGCACCCCTCTGGCCCTTTTGTTGATTTAGCGCACATTTCCTTGTAAGCATTCGCTATTTAAATATCCAGAAATATAGCTTCGAAGTTGTGCTCTCCCTTCAATGTTCTAGATAATTTTGAAAAAACAGCCTCTCTAAGATGTAGATGACGATCAGTTTGCACTTGAACCAGGCACTAGCTGGACGTCACACTGCTGATTCATAATACATTAAAAGGGTGGTCAGCAGGGATGAACATATATTATCTGCAGAGGACGCCAAGCTGATAAAAGTAACAAGATACGTAAGTAATTACGGTCTAAATTTTCGCTCAGCGAATTCTCAGAGGTAGCTATAAATTTGGCTAAAAGTGAAAAACCGAGCAAATGAACAGAAATATTAGTAGGAAGAAAACAGACAGATGATAATTTCTTCGGAACAGCATAGCTGAATCACTTCCAAAGTACACGTTGTTCGGCACACGTGACCAATGTTTTCCTCCTACAATTTGTCACATTTTCTGCTGAACAGTGCTGTAGCTTTGAGCATGTCCTCATACTTCAATAACGTACACTGTGTTCCTTGGGCGTCTACACGCGTGACGTGTCAATGCGACAAGTGCTCGCTCTTCCGCAGAAGTAACGCGAGAATAAACTAAGCGTTGAAGAAGGACTCACTTTGATTTTCCCACAGCACTGTCGCCCAGGCAGATCACCTTGAGTTTCACGTGTCCGTCCGCGTCATCCGCGCCATGCTCCAAGCCCTCATCGGTGCCACCAGCTTCCATCGCTCCGCCGGCCATTTTCCGAGATTGGCATGCGCGTCAACTGCCACGAAGACGACTACCGCGGCCGTGGCCCGTGCTGCGCGAGCGCCCCGCAAACAATCAATGATGAACAGCGAATAACGCAGCACGGCCGGTATAGAGACGCCACGATGGAAACCAAAAAATCTAGCACCGCATGGACAGCGGGCGCTGGGGCGTGACGCCAGGTGTCCCGATCGACGGCCGCTATGGCAACGTCCCGAGCTCGGGATCGGGTGGTGCTGGCGCCGCGCAATGCAGCGACATCTGGGGAGTGTGACAAGGGCTTGACACGCGAATGGCATTGCCCGGAAACGCAGAGCGCGAAATTCTACCCGTTGAGCAAAACAATGCGCGTTAAAAAGCGTGTAATTGCTGGTACGTCTGCTCTTTACAACAAGACAGGAGAACTCCAGCTACTGAAATTATCTGTGGCTGTCTGTGCTTTGTCTTAGAGAACATTTCACAGACAAGTACCACAGTATACGAGTATATTGTGCTCTATTTGCCTGTGTGTGCGTGTGTAATTGGGTACGCGTGTGATTCGGTTGAGGGCGTAGATGATAGTGTGTGTGTATGATTGCGAGCGTGCGTGCGTCTGTTTCTCTGTGTGTGCGTGTGGGCGTGCGACTAATCAATATTCAGTGCGGAACAAGCTGGAAAGGAACACGTAATTAGTCTTCGACTAGGGAACAGCGGGAAAGACGAGGTCGTAGAAGAGGCTGACAACAACCACACGTTGCCTCTTACACGTTTTCGTCTTTCGTGCTGTTCCCTACTTCAAGATGATCAACCAGCTAGTCGACACGTTCACTTTATTAGATAAAATTTGTAATGGAAGGTTCATCAATATATTGTTGCATTTGAGTTACTGAAAAAATTGACAACATTGCAAATCAGGTGGTCATCTATGAAATAATGTCCACTTTGTGGGCTTTCCTTCATTATCTGTGGTTCAATGTTCGTCTTAAGGCTAATGCGCAGCTCACTACTCAATATATGGTGAGCTAGCCAGGCGGACATACGTCAACGAAAGGGTCCATTCCTTCTTTTGAAAGGAGGAAATAAATATAAAGTCAGCAAACTTTCTACAGAACAGAGAATATCAGCAGTTGACATTGCAATCAGCGTGCTTATAATATCAAATTGCACTGCAGGCAGACATGAACACTCGACCGCCAATTCAAATATTATCTTTTTCAAAACTCTTTAACGTAAATGTTGTTTGCAAAGGTTTCGCTCCAAAAGTCACAGAAACGCTGCCGTTATTTTGTCTAGTGCAGGTTAGAGGCAGGTTTAACCTACACGACCGGAAGACGCCAAGATCCTCTTATATGCCTCTGGCCCACAGGTCGCGTGGGACATGAAGTTCTCTAAGTTAACGTCTTTTACCCTATGGGCCCGGCTTCTCCTGGTTCAGTAAAGGACAATGTTGAAGGCTAGTCTACTCAGATATTCCTTGGCGCGCGCTTCCTTGGCGCCTAGCAGTAAAATGTCGGTCGTTGACCTGCCCCAGGGGAAGGACGTGCTCGAAAGGGTAACGCGAAGATGCCTATAGCCATTATTGATTAACCTTTCTGAAAGTCATCGTACATATCGGGAGCGTCTAAGGTTGTTGGGAGCTCGGTTTAGCGGAGGCACAGAATACACGTTTTGACAGCTTGAGAACGGAAAGTTGATTCGCTTCATCATCATCATCATCATCATCATCATCATCATCATCATCATCATCATCATCATCATCATCATCATCATCATCATCATCATCATCATCAGCCTGGTTGCGCCCACTGCAGGGCAAAGGCCTCTCCCATGCTTCTCCAACAACCCCGGTCATGTACTAATTGTGGCCATGCCGTCCCTGCAAACTTCTTAATCTCATCCGCCCACCTAACTTTCTGCCGCCCCCTGCTTGGGATCCCTTGGGATCCAGTCCGTAACCCTTAATGACCATCGGTTATCTTCCCTCCTCATTACATGTCCTGCCCATGCCCATTTCTTTTTCTTGATTTCAACTAAGATGTCATTAACTTGCGTTTGTTCCCTCACCCAATCTGCTCTTTTCTTATCCCTTAACGTTACACCTATCATTCTTCTTTCCATAGCTCGTTGTGTCGTCCTCAATTTGAGTAGAACCCTTTTCGTAAGCCTCCAGGTTTCGGCCCCGTAGGTTAGTACTGGTAAGACACACATATTATATACTTTTCTCTTGAGGGATAATGGCAACCTGCTGTTCATGATTTGGGAATGCCTGCCAAACGCACCCCAGCCCATTCTTATTCTGCTGATTATTTCCGTCTCATGATCCGGATCCGCCGTCACTACCTGCCCTAAGTAGATGTATTCCCTTACGACTTCCAGTGCCTCGCTGCCAATTGTAAATTGCTGTTCTCTCCCGAGACTGTTAAGCATTACTTTAGTTTTCTGCAGATTAATTTTTAGACCCACTCTTCTGCTTTGCCTCTCCAGGTCAGTGAGCATGCATTGCAATTGGTCCCCAGAGTTACTAAGCAAGCAATATCATCAGCGAATCGCAAGTTACTAAGGTATTCTCCATTAACTTTTATCCCCAATTCTTCCCAATCCAGGTCTCTGAATACCTCCTGTAAACACGCTGTGAATTCTTACTCTTATTCAAGAGTAAATTCAGGTTTGCCGAGTGTCTGTCATGGCGCCCCAGTCGGGCAGCTACGTCACCTTCAAGAAAGGGCAGGGGGCAATGACTCTTACGGGGAGACAAACTGGAATCCTGGAGCAAAGGGCAATGACCCCCCCGGCGAGGCATAGCGAAGTGACGGAAGGTCGCTGCCAGGTGGATAAATACGGCCAGATACAATGTTTAAAGATAAGCTCAGCAACACACAAAACTGTAGTTTGAACTCTAATCTTCACTACCTAACTATTCGCAGGAAACTGCGGGTTGTTTTACAAAACAAAGAGATCAGCGCGGAAAGAATGGACAAGAACAGCAATCACCGCTCTGAGTTATTAACAGCCATCGCAACAAACAGAGAAACAATATAATCAACGGCGCTCGCTCACGTTGTTTCAAACGAATTTTAAATACTACCTTTAGAAGTAGACTTGGGAGTTGAACTCGACGTACGAGGCGAACGTTGCTTAGATGGTGTTGCATTGCTTGCTCAAGAAGGGAAAAAAAAAAAGATCTCCGTAGATGAAACTATCAGGGGAAAAATATCATAGGCAATTTAGCGGTAAATGCCAGAAAAATGCGTTAGCATAAGGTCACCCCTTTTTGATTTCCCGAATACATGATCTGAACCACATTCAGCACATTTCAATATGTAGTTCATGAGCTGACTCCACCCAAGGGCTGCCTCTTCGAGGAGCGAAGTGCGACTACTGACGGAGGTCCACAGCAGACCACGGACCACGTGACTGGCTTCACACGCATACATTGTTTTTCAACTTTGACGCTCTTAGTGCTAACGCAATAAAGATGAGCGAGTTTTTTTGATTTACTTGTGTCCGCTTTGAGCGTCCTTTATATGAGTATATTTCTAAAGCTGAAAGCCAGGTCAGATGGTGCGCATTTACTTTGTAATATCGAATTAAAAAACACACACAATTTGCTCCCTCAAACACATATCTTTGTTCCCTCCACATATTCATGAGGTCTAGGCTGGTGTGCTATTCAAGGTAATTCAGAATTTAGTGGATAGAATCAGCAATGAAGGAAAGTGTATAAAGATAATAAAGAAGGAAGCAGCCTCACATGTAATCTGTGTCCTTCTCTCTCGTATTAACGTCTTCGAGACGACCTTGACTTCTGTGTTCAGACACGAACACAATGCAGTACAGCATGCCTTCGAGATGTCACAAAGGGAGCTAGATAAAGCCCGCCTCCTTCCGAGGTGTACTTCCTGGTTCGTTTAGCAAGTCGGAAAAACACAACTGAAATTGTCGGCGATGCAAAGTATACACAGGTGCAGAAAAATGCTGGGGTGTCTTCAGAAGGAACGTCGCACAAGTGGCGCACATATGTTTAAAAACATATATTCTTGCGTTATAGCTGCCAAAACTACCGTAAGATTATGAGTGACGCTGTAGTGGGGGACTCCAGATGTAATTCCACAACCTGGGAATCTTCAGGTTGGAGGCAATGCGCGGCAAAAGCGGTTTTTTTTTGCATAACGCCTCCTTCGAAAAGTGGCTACCGCGGCTGGGGTTCGATCTGAAGCCCCCCCCCCCCCCTACGCCGTGTCTCGTAATGATATTGTGGTTTTGCGATGTGACAAGCCATAATTTAGGTAAGTTCAGATGAAATTGACTTTTTGGGCACATTCTTGGGGAAACATTGAACGAGCGCATTCGTCTTATCATTGCACTGCATCTACCTGAAGTCGGGTCCCTCGAATTTCAGTGCTTCATACATTGTTTTTGAATTGCCTTGGAAACTAAAGCGAAAGGTCAGTTTAACCCCAGAAAAGTGAAATGTCATATCATATCAAGGAAAACGTGACCGATTTCACCTTTACTTCAGGTCATCGGGAGCATATTCGCACAAAACAAGCAATTAAATGTTAACAGAGTAGAAACCAATAATGATAATATGAATCGCCAATTGCTATGCTTAACAATAAGCAATTGGGAAAATTTACTTCAACACATCAAATCTCATATTATCAGGTTTGCTCTAACTTTGGCGCGAGTAAGGCACTGTTCTGAGATGCGAAGCTGCCCGTAGCTAAAATGATATGGAATAAAAACAGCGCAAGGAAGTTATACACTGACAGGAGAACAAGCATTACAAGCGCTTTCTGGAAACTGATGCATTTCAAGAAGAACTGAAAGGACAGTTCACGGTTGTGCGTTCGCGAAGACAAAAGCAAGCAAGGGTTGATCAAAGAAGCATAAAAAGAAACTCAGCATGTTAACTATGAGAAATAAGGACCTGGTCACTTAAGCCTTCCCACCAACCTATTCTCACCCTCCCGAAGTACAAAGGTACGTCCCAAATGAAATGTATGCTCCTTTGCTTTATGAAAAACGCTTCAAAAGCATTCGTGTCTCAATGTTCTCATTTTCTACGCATGTGCAAAGGAGGAGCTGTCCACGTACCTCTTCCTGAAGAATGTCCGTCGTTAGTGAGCACTTGTACTGCTCATTACTCTATTCGTGTGTCTTTTTCACCTCTGTTACTTTCTTTCGTACAGTGAAACAACTATCCGAACAAGACGACTGGTGAAAAGCTATCTGTTTCGCATTTTGGGGCTAAAGCAATCTTTGAGAAGTTTTTGGCACACATATGGCACACCAAGGCCATTTTTGCCGTCGCCGTCACCTTAACTTTCCGTCCAAGGGCGATAACAACATCGCCGCATGTCGTATGCAGTATGTGCGAGTGAAAGCACACTACGGAAACCAACGATCACGGCTCAATTTGGTGTGAAGGAAGAAGAGGGGAGCAAACGCGCTGTCTTCCGTCGCGTGAAAGGCCGTGGGGGGATAGGAGGGAGGGAAGGAGGGTTGCGTTGTGCTGTGGCAATGACTCCGCATTTCGCGATCGGGCGCAAATGGAACTGAAGATCGCGGCTCCATCTCGCGCGCCATATAAGAAGGAACGCGGGGATACAGCGCCGGCGGGAGGAGGAGGCGCGGTTTCGACTCCAACAACAAGTGTGTACTTAGCACCTGACAGGCCACGTCACTCATATCGTCATATGGTGCATGTGTAAGTCGTATCCACGAGGTCATTTTCGGTTGATCGACAGACTCACTCAAGCGTGTATGGCCTGATGCGTAAAACATTGAAGCATTGTGTTGTTGTGCCGAATCACCCTTTCTTGAGTGCCGGTGAGCGCAGCGACGCGCCTTGGACACCACAGCCAGGAGTCAGTGACTGCGTTGGAAACATCTGATGGCATTTACCCTTTAGCATGAGCTGCCAGATCCAGTGAAATGAACCACCGGAATTTTACAGGTGCCAAAAAAATTGATATATGCTTGAACGCCGCGGCCCATTTCGCAGTTCTGGAGCGCTATAGCGTAAAACTTTTCCAAACTTTTCTAATGAAATTCTGCAATAAACCGTACGCGATTGGTCAAAAACTTTTTGGACTACCCCCCCTTCACGTGTCTTTCACATGACGTCACGAAAACCGCGATAGCTACCGATCTGATATGACGTTTACGCACTGATTATGCATGATTTGACCTAACAAAAGAAACATAGTCATTTCTGATTCAACGCCTTTTGGGCATTAGCCCTCACCTATTGGTCAAAACTTTTCGGGCTGCACCCACTTCACCTGCCTATCACGCGATGTCACAAAACCGCAAAAACTCACAGCGTCAAAGTGACGTGTGTGCGTTAAAGATGCATTAATATGACGAACAAAACTGAATTTTTTTTCAGAGTAGCCGCAGGTTGCCGAGTTTCGACAGGAATAAAAGATGGCTGCCGCCGATCACTCAGGCAGTGGCTACTCGCACCTGCCGATGAGCACGGATTTATTTGCGTATAATAAATCTTTTAGCGTGGCCGTGTAACTTTTTCAAGCACTTTCGGCACGTTTGCGACCTTAGTCTGCCAACTATTCTTTGCCGAAGATCCGCTTTAGCGTGATTATTAAGCTTCCTATGCATGCTGCCGCAATTGACGACCAGCCAACGCACGCTAAGGGAAAGCCGACCAATCGCAGATGCCGGCACCACCCTCTTCATCCGGTTATCGATTTTCAGTGCAGTGGCTCGGCCCCATCGAATCCCTCTCCACTTGAGCGTGCTCCTCGCCTCTTGTCAGCCAATTAGACAAGACAAGTCGCTTAGTGTAGGGAATGTTATTCGTTTTATAAGCAAACAAAGCTGACCTCCTATGAACGAAGAGAGCGTTTGATTGGTCTGTTCAGACAACCCTGCGGGTGACCACCCGGTGCTCGCGTCGGCGGTTACGCAAATTTGACGTCAGGAGATTGGAATAAAAGCATATTGGAATAGTTTTACGTTATAGGGCTCCTGGTGTTACTTTGTGCCTCCAAAGCGGGCCAATTCATAACCATTTGATATTTGTAATTTGTAAGCGGGAACATATTGTTAGGAGGATATTACATTTACTAGTACAAATTTAGAAATACAGGTAGATGGCATAGCTAAGGCCACAGTCAGCAGGAGCTTAGCACGCCAGCCAAAACTATTGTTGTCGTCTTTCTTGATGTGCAGAGGTCCCATCACACAACGCCTGGCATAAAACCACCATCCCGGTGCCTGCTGTGGCGAGCAGCGAGCAGCAACGAAGTGCTTCTTCATACGGAAGACATAAAAAAATTTAGCCGTTGGTCCCGCAAATGGGGATGTGTGGGCCGTAAGGACACCTCCTATGCGCATCGTTGATTTGACGCAAGATGCCGTGTGGGTCCTGCGGCCGTATAACATAAAACTATTGCAATATGATTTTATTCCAATCTCCTGACGTGAAATTTGCGTAACCGCTGACGCAAGCATCGGGCAGTCACCCGAAGGGTTGTCTGAAGAAGCCAATCAAATGCTCCCCTCGTTCATAGGAGGTCAATTTTGTTTGCTTGAAAAACGAATAAGATTGTTTGCGCTCAGCGGCTTGTCTTATCTAATTGGCTCACAAGAGACGAGGAGCAAGCTCAAGTTGAAAGGGATTCGATGGGTCCGAGCCAATGCACTGAATATGGATAACCTGATAAAGAGGCTGGTGCCGGCGCCTGCGATTGGTCCGCTTTATCTTACTTAGCTTGCGGTGGCTCGTCAACAATCGCGGTGGCATGCAACGGAAGCTTAAGACTGAGGCTAAAACGGATCCTCAGCAAAGAAGAGTTGGCAGAACGAGGTCGTAAACGTGCCGAAAGTTCTCGAAAACATTACACGGCCACGCAAAAAGTCTTCTTACACGCAAATAAACGCATGCTCTCCGGCAGGTGCCAGTAGCCAGTGCCGGAGCGATCGGCGGTAGCTATCTTTTATTCCTTTCGGAACGGGGCAGCCTATGGCTATTCAGAAGAAAATTCACTTTTGTTCGGCATATTAATGCATCTTTATTGCGTACACGTCGTTTTGACGCGATAAGTTTTTGCGGTTTTGTGACGCCGCGTGACAGGCAGGTGAAGTGGGTGCAGCCCGAAAACTTTTGACCGATAGCCGAGGGCTAATGGCAAAAAGGCGTTGAATCAGACATAACTATATTTGTTTTGTTTGGTCACATTATGCTTAATCAGTGTGCACACGTTATATCAGACGGGGAGCTACCGCGGTTTTCGTGATGCCGTGTGAGACAGGTGAAGTAGGGGTGGTCCAAAAAAAGTTTTTGACCAATCGCGGTGCGCTGATTGCATAATTCGAATAGAAAAGTTTGGAATAGTTTTACGTTATAGCGCCCCTGATAGCGCAAAAGGAGTTTCTCGGGGAGTCCGACATGACGAAAAGGTGTCCAGAGTAAGACGAGGGATCTCGGCCTGAACTGCTCATCCTTATGGCGATGGTCGTAACTGACGTTTTGAGCAACCTGGCACGCCGACAAATGATTACGAGCAATTGTTCTGGTGATGTCAGCATGAGTGAGGGCATCACATGAGTACACATTACTCGAGACACCATCAGAAATGAGTAGCGTATCTAGGCGAGAAAGGCGCGTCATGTCCCGATAAAACTTAGAAAGGAGAGGGGCTAGCAGTGTCATGTCGTGAAGAGTTATATGCGAATGCAATGAAAGGTAATGCGGTGTCCCAGTCCCGATGATCATTAAAAACATAATATAAATCATGTCTGTGATCGCGCGCTTTAGACGTTCAGCAAGTCCATTGAATTAGGCACGATAGGCCGTGAATTTGTGACGAGTCGAGCACAAGCAAAGTTGTTTGTCTACAAATTTCGAAATGAAAGAGCGGCCGCGACCGGGTAGTGACCGGCTGGGCGCAAAGAAAGCTTCTTGCGAAGTTGGCAAAGTTCGCTAGACGTAACATAGCTTCGCACGGATCGATATAAGCCGGGTCAGAAGAACCGGCGTCGCACTTGAGAGACACCCAAGTGTCTCGCGGTTGGTGCATTCTGATGTTCTGCGAGAATGGTAAAGCAGAGACATTGCGGTACAATAAATAGGTGATCGCCGACGTCCGCTTGTATATGGCGGTGATATAAAACGTCGTCACGCATTGGAAAGAGGTGTAGCAAACAGTCACGTGGGATTGTAGAGAGGCAGTCGGTCATGGCATCTAAGGAGGGATTCCGACCCTGCTCTACGGCGATGCTGGAAAAGGCCATTGTAGTGAAGATGAATGCATTAATATCATCTTTCATGGAGGCCAATGTATATGCTGGATGACGCAATAACGAAGCTGCATCCTGATGTAAGCGACCGGATTTGTAAGTGATGAAGATGTAGCCCTGTAGCCGTGCACTCCTGTATCCCTGCGGGGTCTTTCAAGGAGGGCAGCCAGCAGAGTGCTTGGTGGTCGGTAACTACCGAGGAATGCTTGCTGTACAAGTAGGGGAGAAAGTCTGTTAAGGCCCAGACAAGCACTAAACACTCACGTTACGTGATTAGTTAGTCACTTGAAGAAGGCTGCCGTGGGAATTCAAGAGAAAGGGTCAACTTCATCTGAATCAGGCTGCACACTACTAGAATTGACAAGGCGTCCGATAATTTTTATCTGACGACAGTCCAAGGTACATTTGGAAGAACTGAAATGAAAACCGCCACGCCATAAAAATACAAAGGCAGCGGGAAGGCACTGTGGCCTGTTGCAGTTGATGGGAAAAGAAACGCAGCATTAAGATAATATAAGCAGCTTGACCTTTTGAAACCTTGAAGAATGAAGTCTATTGTTCGTTCAAAGGTAGCACGAGCATTGCAAAGCTGTGAGGGCATCATTTTTGTCGACAAAATTTGCCAGGGCTCAGAACGGAGGTCCATGGGATACAAATAAGCGGCACCATGTAGACAGTCCAATGCGCCGTCAATTCGAAGGTGGGGATATTCGTATGCTTCGTTATGCGGATTAGATGGCGGTAAAGTACGCAAAACCTCCAGCTGTTACCCTTCTGACGAAAACAACCGGTGAAGCCCTGCGGCTCCATGAAGGCTCTGTAATATTCCAGTCAGTGCGAGAGGAGAATTCCTTCTGTGCGACGAGCCTACGTGCAACATCTTTCCCGAATTGGTAGCGAGGCTTCTGCTGACAAACCACACGCGTGCCGTGCCTCGCAAATAAAAGACGACATTGGGGAGCATAAGCGTCGCGTCCCGTCAAATATTGTCGCTGACACCCTCGTACATTGCCAGCTTGTCTTGACATCCTTGCAAATGCTTCCGGTGAACGTCTCCAAGTCACGCGGATGAGTGAGGGCATTGACTGATGGGTCCGGAGTAAACACACCTGACAGCCCAAGAGTGGACGGCTCTCGCCGGAGAAGCGCGTATTGAAACCAATGTGAAGGCAATTTTTCGTAAAGCACTCCTTGAAATGTTATAAAAAACGTGGGTATATGTAACTGATTCAAATTAAAAGCGCATTCGATTCGACTCTATGAGAAATTGCTGGACTATGAAACGAACACCATTGTCGCTGTATCTCAGAATAAAGGTTTCAAATGAAAGAGTCTAAGCGCAACGCAAAGATTGATATTACTCTCAAAGCTTCGACCTTGTGGCGAAACTGTCTTTTTTATTTTGGTGTTCGTCTTTGAGAAGCTAACTGCTGCTGAAGCATACTCGCGATACATTGCATTGAACGCAGTTATGTGGCAATCAAAATGGGGTTTGGCCAAGACGCCATGCAGATCCTTATCCAGATTGGCCACGTTGTCCCTAGTTTTAGTGCCGTGTGTGTTATCAGATTTAATTTAAAATTCTTTCCCAAGCTACTCAAAACATGTAGGACATGTAAGCTCTACACAGGACAGGTTCACCGCATAGTTAGGCTGAATAACAACGTCCACTTTTGGTGGCAAGCTAGAGCGCGAAACCATACACCAAAAGTTATTGATTTGGTGTCTCGGGCGTTATCCATTTGGAAGGAAGTACGATGTGCAATGCGTTTTTATAAAGGAGAAATACGACGTACTTGAAGGTGTATGAGATGTCACCACTCTAAAACAGCGCTTGTGTGTGTGTGAAGGCTCCTTAAATGTGACTCTGTAGCCACAGAAGGGCTTTGGTAATTCACCCGGAGCAAGCTCCGCACTAAAGGACTGCTGTCAGAAGCAAGCTCATGACCTTCGTGGTGAATCAAACTTTCATGCCTTAAGAGCAAGAAACATACTCCCGGTCCAGTAATGATATTTCCTCTAGAATATGACGGTTCCTCTAGAGCCGTCATATTTACGCTGATGGCTCCATTACGCCTGCATTATCTGTCATTGGGGTGTGGATTCCCTCTGCGAGTGTTACCATTTGTGCCACTTTCATTCACCGCGCTTAAGCCAGAGCCAGTGAACTAGCTGCACAGCGGGCAGCTTTCTTCACATCGGAGATTACAGAGCAGAATTTTGGATCTTCATCGACTCTAGAGTGGCACTGCAGTCCGTGAAGTCTCTACCCAAACAAGTACAACTGCTCATGGACATCAGACGCCGATGCAATAAAGCCTGCGAACTGCATCGCAGTGTTGTGCTGCAGTGGTTACCATTCCACCGCGCAATACAAAGCAACGTCCAGGCTGATTGGACTGCCACAGCTGGACATGACATTTCGAGAGCTATATTCCACCAAACATGTCTTTGCCGCATCACACTCATAGTGACCTGTACAAACTACGTATACATCAAGTGCAACATTCGGCTAACGGATTCGCCAATGTGCTCTGAATTTATCGCTCCTGAATACCTGCAAGATGTTCTATGTGACTAAAACCCCTACCCGTCAGAGAGATGGTCTTTGATGGCAGCAGTACACCTTCAACGGGACTCCAGCTTGAAATTGCGGCACATTCTCGGCCTATGGCGAGCCACCACCTGCGCGTTACATGCCACGAAAGCGCTGCTGATGTTCTTGCACGCCTCAAGCGTTAACGATGAGAGAGAGAGAAACAATTTTAGTGAGCCGAGCTCGACAGCTTCTTAGACGCCGTCGATGGAAGTGGGTCCCTCTTCACGGGACCCATATGCTTTCCTGGCCGCCTGGCCCCTGGAGATCAGGACGAGCTGGTCTTCCAGGGCGGGGCTGGCTAGCAAGGTATCCCATCACTCGGTAAAAGTGGATGAGGGATGGGGTAGGGTAGTGGGGCAAATAAGAGGTGGGAGATTGCCTTGACGAAATCGCATACTCCTGTAATGTGTAGGAGCGTGCCTAACTGAGTCTTGTAGAAATTACATTCCTTCTCGTGCCTTTCAGGTACATCTTGTTTTGAAGGTAAGGGTGCGGGATGGATCCTGCGTGTATCTGCCTGTAGATCACTTCCTTTTCTCTGCTAAGCGGTTTGTGAGGATCGGGGTAACGACGGCGCCTCTCCGTCGCGAAATGGTTCATAATGTCCCTGTAAGTAATTATGGACTGTGGCTCACCTTCCTCTACCCGGTGTTCCATCTCTCGGGCGAACTGGCGGGCAAGTTCGTTGCCCTCGAGCCCAGAGTGAGCCGGTGTCCATATTAACTCAACTTTCCTTTCAGCTACGTCGCGTTTACTCTTGAGAATACCTAGTGCCGCAAGAGACACCCACCCCTTTCTGTAGCTGTTATACGCCTTTTGCGAGTCAGTGACAATTCTTCTCACCTTGGGCTGCGAGAGTGCTAGCGCTATCGTGGCCTCTTCCGCCACCTCCGGAAAAGACGTCTGGATGGAGGCGCAGGTTACGAGCACATCCCGCGTCGTAACTTCCAGCTTGGCTTTCGATGAAAACTTCGGTAACGAAGCCTCTGTGAAGAGAGTGACCCCCTCTTCCTCTTCTACTATTTGATCTAAAGTCTCCTTCAAGGCCGCTATACGAGCCGCTCTGCGGGCGTTGTTACTACCTGACCTCATGTTTCGAGTCAGCGGCTTACTGTCGATTTTATGCGCCCAAAACCTGGGTAACGGCCCCGTTTCCTTCCGCTCTGCCAAGAGGCAGAACGGAAGTTGGGCTGGCAAGAGCCAGCCCAACTTGGCCAGAACGCGATGTCCCGCCGAAGTTTGACTGAGTCGAACTCTTTGATTAGACAGATGAGCTTCTATTAACTCTTCAACGACGTTGTGCTTGGCCATGCCGAGAAGCTTGTCGGTCGAAGAATGCTTCGGCATGGCCAGCGCCATCTTGGTTGCCTTGCGTATAATGACGTTCAACTGGTCCCTGTCTTTATTGAGTAACTTGAGGTACGGCGCAGCGTAAACGATGCGCGACGTCACGAAGGCCTGGACGAGCGTCAGTGCATTGTCCTCCTTCAACCCTCTTTGTTAGTGACTCTTCTGATCATGTTCGAAATTTGTTCCGTTGAGACCTTGATTTTGTCGATCGACGCCCCCGCCTAGCCATTGTTCTGGAAGATGACACTCAGGATACGTGCTTGCGTGGTTGACGTTATGGTCGTCCCGTCGATGGTGATGCGGACGTTCTCTTGGCCTCCTTTCTTCTTGGCTTGATGACGAGTAACCCTTACTTCAGTGGCGAGCAACTGAGGCCGCATGATTTAACGAAACGTAACTATCTCTATTGTGTATATGTTTGTGTGCTGTTCAAGCATCTATCACTGTATATATCATAATCTTCACTCAGTACCTGGAGCAGCATGTCAAGCGAATAGTCAGGCATACGTCTCCAGCAAATCATAAAGCTTGTATTTTCATCTCTGTTTCCATAATCGTTCCAGTTTCCCGCAGCGTGGTGCTCACGTCGAAGTGTGATCAGCACCGAATAGTTTGGTGAACATTTCTTCCATAAATATACGCAAGATTCAGCAGCGTCGATACGCATTGAAGGACAGCCTAAAATGCGAGTACGCAGTGCTCCCAAACGAGAAGCGGCGCATCATCGACAAGCACTGATGAGACATCAGCAATGAAACCAGGGCGTGCCGTTTGCAAAGGCAGAGAAGTAATTTTAGATATACAGGGTACTGGGCTAGTTCGGTTCGGTGCGCGGCATGTGTGACAGACTGGTTTCAATCGGTGATGCAGGGCCAGACGTTTAAGTTGAGGCAGATGTTTCCCGGTGACAGGAAGCCCAATTTTCTCGTATGCTCTATTTTCTAACTGCATTAAAAAATAAAAACAGACAACGTTCGTCGTAAACGCCAACGAAAGCGTCACCCAAACAGACTTGCATAATTCGTGGCTTTTTGTACGAAAATGTAGCAAAACTTAAACGGGCTTTGCGCATTCATATAGGTATATAAGGATACGGCCAATTCTGCAATCACGCAAATTATTATTCTGAGGGTCATGAAAACGGGGAAAAATGTGAAAGTAGTGCTAACATAAACTATGTGAACAAACGACTTTTTTTATGAGGCAGCCTCATTTGCATTATAGGTCACCGCACTCTGGTTGCTCTGGTAGCGCTTTAAAAGACAAGCACACCTTTTCTTTTATTCTATTGTTTCCATCGCACCTATGGCAAATTCTTAAAGTAAGGGTGAAGGTGGCAAAGGTAAGGATGAAGTTTAATTGCAAAGGTATGACTGGTAAAGACGTTAAGGGTAAAGTTCAGTCGCTCATCCACCCCTCGGGTTTTATGAAATACCGTAGTCCGCGGGTAGCATACGCTGCTCGGAACAGCCGACACAAATTTTGCTGTCGTACGCGGTGCGTGACACTCGCAAGCGGATCGCGAACTCGCCTTTCTCTCAAATGCTGTCTTATCAACAGAAGCCTACCTCCTTACCATCTTAAGTAGGCAGGGCTTACGCTTTATTTCGTAAAAAAGCCAATTCCCGTGCGTGACTGCAAGTGGTAGCAGCGGTCGGCTACATAACATACATACCCCAGCCGCCACGGGGTGCCGCCACGAGTGCACTGGCTAAGCGCACTGCGGCTCGCTGAAAATAATAGAATCGTATCATACTGGCACTTATGTATTTACAGGGAAAATTGCAGATTAGCTTTTAGTGTGGTCGTAGGTTATGTTTTAAGCGCAAACCTTGCACAGGAGAGCCCGCCGTGGCTGCTTAGTGGCTATGTTGTTGGGCTGCTAAGCATTAGGTCGCGGGATCGTATCCCGGCCATGCCAGTCGCATTTAAATGGAGGAGAAATGCGAAGATACCCGTGTACTTAGATTGAGGTGCACGTTGAAGAACCACAGTGGGTCCAAATTTCCGGAGTCCCTCACTACGGCATGCCTGATAATCGATCCTGGTTTTGGCACGTAAAACCCCGAATTTAATTTTTTATATATCTCTGAGGCGACCCTGCTTTCCCTTTTCTCAGTGCTCGCGGAAAAATAAGCGGATAAGATATGAAGATACAAAATTGATATCCGGAAATAGAACAAAGTCTGTAACGTGCGTACATTTAATCAAATTAGCCTTTTTATGAACTAAAATAAATATTTGAAGCACATTTCTTCTTAATTAAGCTCCATCCTAGGTAGCAAGAATTATAATGCGAGTAACTTCATGTTGCAAGCGCCAATACTTTCTTGAAATGTGAAATGTACCAAATTTTCTCCAGGATAAAAGTGCTTACTATTGTACTGCTTTATATATTTGTATGTAACCCATAAGACATTGAATTTACTTACTGCATCACTTATTGGCTCGTGGATTTTTATTCACGTATTGTCACCTTTCGAATATGCACCTGATGCCTATCAATTACCTCAAAATTGAAGAGATCAGTTTTTTTGTTTTATAAGTTTTTAAGCTTTGCAAGAACTTTGCAATATCCAAATGCTTATTAGTTATTTTTTTATATTACTGCAGCCTCTGGCGCTAGAAGAAACTACACCTATTACCGACCAAGTAAGTGGCAAAGAAAGCTTTCAATTTTTTTATTGAAGACTAAGAGAAACAGTCTCGTGCTCTGTTGACATTCAAAGGCCTCCTTATAAAAAAAGAAGAAACATAATAAAGCGCATTCTCCCAAAATACAAGTTTCAAAAATACTGTCTTTTACTGCTGCCATCAGTTTGAAGCCTTTCATGAAAGATAAAAAAATAAGAAGCACAACAATTATAAGCTAAACAAAAGTGGTAAAAGATAAAAAAGAGAGCCTGAACGCGCTAGAGTGTGTGTATTAAGCGTTGTTTTTAACCACTCAAAATGTCGACCAGGAAAAGCTCGTTGCGTAGCGTGACCTCTTATGTTGAGGTCCACATTAAAAAAAATTCAACAGAAATCCGTGTGGCTTGCTTATGCAACCACAATATTGCGACCAGAAACGCCTACAGTCGAATACTAAATACCTATACTAAAAAATCACGCTTTGTGTTGGCTAGATAACTTAAAGGACCCTTCAGGATGGCTGGCGAGGTGGAGCCTCAGACTGCAAGAATATGACTTCACGATGATCTACAAGTCAGGACGAAAACACACAGACGCCGACTGCCTATCACGCGCCCCCATCGACCCCCCGCCGGAAGACGACGACCATGACGGCGCCTTCCTCGGAATAATAAGCGCAGAAGACTTCACTAAACAGCAATGGGCAGACCCGAAGCTAAAAGGCCTCGTCGAGCATTGGGAAGGGAATACTGACATAGTACCTAGGGCATTTAAGCGCGGATTGTCTTCGTTGACATTACAAAACAAACTGCTCGTAAAAAAGAACTCACCAGTGCGCGCCAGCTACCTTCTTGTTGTTCCGTCAGCGCTGCGTCCAGAACTACTGTACGCTCTACATGACGATCCAACCGCTGGGCACCTCGGATTCTCCCGAACGCTGTCGAGGATACAGGAAAGGCAATACTGGCCGCGTCTGACCGCCGACGTCGCTCGTTACGTCAAGACATGTCGAGACTGTCAGCGACGCAAGACACCACCGACAAGGCCAGCAGGATTACTACAGCCGGTCAAACCTTCTTGCCGACAATTGCAGCAGATCGGGATGGATTTGTTGTGATCGTTTGCGGCGTCAACATCCGCAAATAAGTGGATCGTCGTGGCGACGGACTATCTCACCCGCTTTGCTGAAACTAAAGCTCTACCGAAGGGCAGCGCAGGAGGAGTGGCGAAATTTTTCGTCGAGAACATCCTGCTGCGACATGGTACCCCAGAATTCCTCATCCCCGACAGAGGAACAGCGTTTACAGCAGAGCTCACCAAAGCCATTTTGAAGTACAGCCATACAAGCCACTGCATGGGGGACAACTGCCTATCACCCACAGACGAATGGTCTCACGGAGCGCCTGAACAAGACCCTCGCCGACATGCTAGCAATGTACGCCGACGTCGAGCACAAGACGTGGGACGCGGTCCTGCCATACGTAACCTTTGCTTACAACACGGCGGTGCAAGAAACAACACAGATCACGCCGTTTAAGCTGGTTTACGCAGGAACCCGACGACGACGCTCGACGCCGCGCTGCCGCACATCACCAACGAAGAGAATCTTAACGTCGCGACCTTTCTCCAGCGCGCCGAAGAAGCCCGACAACTCGCCAGCCTACGAATCAAGAACCAACAGCATACCGACAGCCGACACTACAACCTCCGACGACGCTTCGTCGAGTACCAGCCCGGTGACCATGTTTGGGTTTGGACCCCTATACGCCGACGAGGACTGAGCGAGAAGCTTCTACGTCGATATTTCGGACCGTACAAGATCATCCGACGTATTGGCGCACTGAACTATGAGGTCGTGCCAGACGACATTCGCTGTCACAGCGGCGCCACTCACGACCTGAAATAGTCCACGTTGTGCGACTCAAGCCGTACTACCAGCGTTAATGAACTTTGGGACTTCGCGTAACTGACCTTTGGACTTTGTTTCTTCTCGTTGTTTTGTTACTTATGTTTAATAAGTGTCCTTTTGTGTTAAACTATCTTATATTTATAGCATCGGACGATGCTTTTTAAGAGGGGGGTATTGACACGCGTAATTATCTTTATCGGGCGACCCCATTTCGACGCCTAACAAATGTAATCGCACAGCGCGAGACGCGCCTGCATGTATCCGTAGTTTCTGGTAAGTTATCGACGCTTTTATCCGGCTGTCTGTTGTCGCCGAACTTTGTGTTATCTGATTTCATCGCGTGACGCGAATGGTGTAAAATTTTGTGGAAGGCACGCGGGCGATTAGTCTAGAACATTCGACGATCTGTATAAAAGCCGACGCGCTTGACCCGCTGATCAGATTTTCGACGATCGCCGACCGTGTTCGCCGCTATCGTTGTGCTATAAGTGTAGCCTGTTTTTGTGGGCGCAGGTTCGCCCAATAAAAGTTAGTTTTGTCTTTCACAGTATTGCTACTGTGTTCTTCAACGTCACCACCACGTGCCATTATAAACTAGTTAGAAATTATTCTTTTGTGAATGGTGAAACGTAGTTCTACTTTAAATTTGAGGGACGGCTACTAACGAACAGATGCAGTGCTGGTAAAAAAAAACTGACTGAAAGGATTGTGTGTGCAATAAACACAAACAGCAAGCATTCGCAGTCTATCAAGTAGCATTAAATTCGTCTAAGTTACACTGTGGCTGCATCTACAAGCATGTCAAGCTACCTTCCTGTTAAGGACAGATCATATTTCTGAGTCGAGCATACCTAAAGTTCAAGCTGAGCACAGAAAGAAACGTTAGGCGCTGAAGTCAGAGAAGCTATCGAAAGCTGCTTTGAAACCGAATAATTAAAAAAAAGGAAAAACGATAACAGCACCGGGCATTGCAGCATATCTTGTAATGCTTAAAAAAATAATTTACCTGAAGAATAAGAGCCCAATGTAGCATTCGGGAATCATTTATGCGTGAAAACTATTATTGTACGCAATGCTCTCTTTATATTTCTTTCACAATATAATTGCGGTAAGAACGGATGTTCTATTTAACCCCAGAGTTAGTGGTCTGGCTTGTAAGACATTGCATGGCTTCCGAATAGAAAAAGAAAACTGCAACAATACGCCTACACACTTTCCTCCCTTTGAAGATGATGTTGAGACAGAAAGGCGAGAATTATAAACTGTGGATTGACTCTTTCTCCCTAAATTGGCGTCCATTCCAGGTTATAGTTCGTGTTCTAACTTTTGCGAACGAAAAAAAGGTTATGATACACTAAAAAAGTAATGAATTACTTGAACGAAATTTGACAGAAGTTAGTGCGAGGCCAAATTTTATTTATTTATTTGTAGGAGAAACTTAGGGTAATCTTTCTGGCTTTTCAGGTAGCTTTTGAATCAATGTTCTATAGCGAAAGGTGCTCAGGTTACGGGCTACGCAAAGCTGGGCGCTCAATTGTTATTGTTAAGCGTCATCTAAAACTCAGAGGACTGTGGTCTCGCGTATTGAAACTTGGGCTGAGAGTGTGTGGGAATAGACACGGCCGATCATGTACGGAAGATCAAGAAATATTTAACTAACTAAGTTGTAACACGTCGCCCGCACTCCGTGGCACATTCATGTCTATGGCAGCTGGTGTCGTCTATTCAGAATGGTTGACGACGTTGGGAATGGCATCCGATATGATCGAGAGCTTTTACTGTGGCATGCAGCCTACCTCTAGAACAGTATTTAGAGGAAACGACAAATGGTTGACTAGTTGTTTTGCTCAATGTTTGTTGCATATGGGTAGCGCAAGATTGCCAAAATAAAGAAAATATGTTGATCACCCCAATTTCTATAATCAATATTAGGCTCGGAAAGTTTCGTAGCAGACTCTAGCATTGTTCAGTGTTCTGCAACGCGTTACCTGATCGCCCAATGTGATTGCGTAAGATGACTAATCATATGTCGGTGACAGCAGCCACGAGGCAGCAATAGTAATTGACGACGATGGTAATAACTGCTAGCTTATTTTTCTGTATTCAGGCGAACAGACGTTACAGCATGTTATTTTGTGATAACCCTGACCGATCCCTTTGGCGGTAATACTTGGAGAAAACTGCTACCTACTACTTTTTATTTGCAACGGGTTGGTATGCGAAATGGCGCACGGGAATGACCACGGTAATGTTAACTGCGCTTTGCGATTTCCATTCCTGCACCTGTGGTTCACGTGCTCTTACTTTAAAAAACACGCACAGAACTCATCTACGATGACTACCCATGTATGCAATCATTATACGCGAAACTCCCCATACCCCAAAAGTGACCATCGCCGACTCTCTTGGAAAAAATTGCGCAAGTTGGTGACTCTGTGAATAAAGTTTCACCAAATTATTTTTTTATACGCACAAGCACCTAAAAATCCTTATAACAATGCTATAAATCTCTAAGGAAGAAAAGCAGCATCAAAAGCCGTACTCAAGCCACTCAACCTAATCGCAGGCAATTACCCCGTCGTCGCGCCAGTATGAACATTATGGGAAAAGCAGTACAGCGCGACTTCGGTGGGGGTGTATAAAAATACATTTGTTGCCGAGTAGTGCAAGCGTTGTCTGGCACAGGTCTGATCGCCTTCGGAATGGACGGGAACAAGCAAGCACCGAACACCCCCCCCCCCTTTTTTTTTTACTTGTGCACACAAAAGTTCGCAGGAGCGCTGTAAGAGAGGGAGCCATAATTTATTAGGCTATGCTTCTAAGTTCCGCGCTTGTCCAGTGTGTTTCCTTCTTCGTCCGTTATTGTTTGCGCGGTTACATTATGCTTTCAAACATCGACCACCAATGAGCCCGCCTTCCTCAGTTACGTTTCTAGGAGAGCTAGAAACAGTCTCCTTCTCGCTCAATTTGCAAGTTGTCCCATATAAATGTGAGTATGCGCGCATCATACGTATTGTCGTCCTTTTATTTCATGGCGCTATAGTGTGTTCTGCACAGTCCCAAAGTTATATTTGTGATAAATAATATTATCGCTGTGAGAACAAAATACAATATGTTTGTTGAAAGCAGGTCAGTGCGATGATCATGGGTCTTGGAAGTTGCTGGTGCTGTTTAAACATATTGATCACGTGGTATTACATTTGCGTGCTTTACGAAGAAGTAAAAAGGAATGCTATAAGAACTACCAAAAAGCGAGAGAAAAAAAGAGTCTTAATCGCATTAGGCTAATAAGTGTTTCTTCGAGAATTTCCTTGAGTTAATTTTCATGGTAGCGGGTTCATTAGGAGAAAATAAAATGAAGTGAAAGTCAAAGATTTCATAACCTCACGCCAAAACCCTTCAGCCAGCGCGTCACTATATCAAGAATTTCAGGTTAGCAGTTAGTAGTTTTGTTGCTCTGGCTTAGTAAAAATTCTTGAAACTTGCTTTGTTCAGTCTTTGGCTCATTTAGAACGAAGTGTAGTCCATCTTCCCAGATTAAAAATTAATTGGGGCGAGCAGACGCCGTCGAAATTTTTGACGTCACTTCTTGCAGATGCCGGAAGTTCAAAGCCGTTTCGGCAATTGGTTTTCATTTTTGTGTGTTTTCTGGCTTGCAAAGACACTAGCTGAATGGCTTTCTGCGTATTGTAAAAGGGTAAATTACTGTAGAGCGCATCAAAATTTTCTCTTCAGTGTGACTTTATTATGGAACGTAGATACCTGAGTGCAGGCTTACACTCCACTCATGAATAGACACTGACCCTTCCAAACAGTTAATGTGACTTCATGCACTGAACATCGCGTCTGCACCAAAGTTTGAGCCGCTTTTGGAAAGCGTTTGCACCATGGATAGAAACGCTTTGTTTTTGCTTTCAAGGGATGTTCGTAAAATGAAAGGTACAAGAATGATAACGCTTGATCTGGGAAAAAAACCACGAACATTTATCACCTGCTCTTTAGTACATGTGCATTACTTTTTCATACACTTATGATTTTGATTCGACATGTTCCTCCTGAGGTCCTGGAAGAATTCGGTTAAGTGCTTGTTTTAATGCCACATGAAAACGTTCTGAAAAAGTATGTGTAGGATTATTCTCAAGTGAACATGCAATATATTTTTTTGTAGTTCGACGATGATTCTGAAATTGGATATTTTCATAAACTCTGTTGGTTCTAATGTGTGACGGGAGTGCGCAGATACTCAAAAATAGTCGTACAACAAAATCACACGTGTAACTGTATACTTCGCTAATGACCTGAAATCGGTAAGGAAAATTTGGCAGTGTGCTAGTTGGTTAAACATACTAGAGCGTGTGTGCAAAAAAAGCGAAGGTACCAAACTAGTATCAGCCCGCGAACACAGGACACCGGACAGAAGACGGGACAGTTAATCCTCGGTGTCCTGTGTTTGAATGCGCGATCCACTCTGGACCTTTTCTTTTTCTTTTGAACACACTTTAGAGAGTCTTCTTTGTTGTTTATCCGCAAATATAGCAACGTAGTTCTGCTCTCGCTTCATCCTACTAGATTGTTTTTTGAAAACGGAGTCTGTAAGATGTCACAGGACAGCGCGGCACAGGCAGCACAGTGACAGAGTAAGCAGGAGGAGCGGCTCCATAGGAGCTTCATTTTCAGCACTATGTGCTACAGGGTCTTCGCGGCGAAGTCTCTTCGCGTCCTTTTCACAAGAAGGATCTGAACTGTCCACCCGGCGTTGAGAGCGAGCTGCGGCTTGTCCTGATCTCTCCACAGCGGTATGCGGAGCATAATGTTGCATGGTTTTAGCCGCGCGCGTAGCTCTACCCTTCGCCTTTTCGCCTCTAACATTCGCCGAGCAGGCGACATAAAGTGTACCCAAGAGTAAACACAATTATCCAAACTTTATGGCGCACAAAGCACAACCATTGATCCGTGGCACGGTACGGTGCTGTTGATGACAATGATAGTGATGATTTGTTGGCATGCGCTTCGAAACGGGGTGGTGACAAACCGCCACCTAGCCTGCTTGAGTTAAACAGGTCCAGCTATGCGCAGCATGCAACTGCTATGTGCAACTGTGACGTGTCGAGAGACGTGGTGGAATATAACAGAACTACAATGCATTGTTTGTACGTATCGATGCTACACGGGGGGGATGTCACACCGCGTGTCCAATAGCAGGATACAATGGTAATTATGATGATTTAATTTTCTTTGAAATGAAACGGTGATAAACAGTAACCTAGCCTGTTTGAAATAATTAGGTATGCCAAGGATCTTTTGATTACATCAATATTTATACGTCTCTATAGTCTTCATAAGCCCAAACGTACCCGCGTAGTTCGCATTTTCGGACAGCACGAATGAGAACAAAGAAGCAACACGGGAGGGGCCATACGGAGTCCAAGTTCACAGTTCTGATCCCAGGCACGCAGGGCCGATTTTAAAGGCATGGAGGGGGGGGGATGCCGACAGACGCCTTTACTTAGCTTACGTAAATGACGAAGTACCTCTGGTTGTAACAGTTATTCCGGAGCCCTACAATGCGACGTATTTCAGAGCCTCAATGTGTTTTGGGCACGTTAGGGCCGATGAATCAGAATCAGCAAGGGGATCGTATAGACCGCTAGCTTTGTAAGAACCAGAATTATTTCGAGCATTGAAGTAATTTTTCGTTCAACAGAATTCCAACAGGTGCGTGACCTTTCATTCTGCAGGCATACCCCATGTTCTAGAACGTTGCTCTAGTGAACAATTCACCTCGACTTAATAAACTAGATGGTAGCGCCTCCCCCCCCCCCCCCCCCGAAAGAAGTGAGCACTGCGCTTTAATGACACTCAACAGGGATTACTGAAAGTTTGCGTTTCTTCATTCTAAAGGTGCTGCGTTGGTCAAATTGGGCAAGCGGGTGGAAGGCCTTTGATTCGACTGCGCTTTGAGAATACGAGGGATAGAATAACAGCCTCGCTGCAAGATCATTTCTAGAAAGACCCTTCAAAGAAAGTCTGTCATGCCAAAAACATTTAACAGTGGCCACGGGAACATGGTCGCTTTTTTGTATCACCGGGTTCACGCAGCCGAAGTCCAAGCGATGGAAATGCCTCAAGATGAAAATAAATTAGAACGAGTGCAGAACATAAATTCTTCCAAGTTCGTCGCTTGCAAGCACTGGCTCCATTGAACGTTTAATGAGAAGGGAAGCATAGTTAAAGGCTCATGAACTCAGCGAGCTTAAACGTGGTGAAGCGGTCTGATTGGAGAAAGGCAAGATACACTCTACACTTTTAATTAAAATTACACCCTTTTGCCACACAAAGATAATCGTCATCTGTCTTGCCCGCATTTCCTTTCTTTAACGCGGTGACCCCGGTACTCCCAAGTCATGAATGACATGCCCGTTATCAGCATGACACAGTATTCTTGACAGCAAAGTAGCAAGCGCAGCGTTTTCAAGGAAGGAAACGCAAGCAAGAGAGATGACGATTATTGTTGTGTGGGAGATATACACCCCAGAGGGTGTAGATTTGCCTACACTCTAAAAAAAGTCAACAGCCTATGGGTTGTATATTTGCTACACAACAATAATGGTCATTTGTCTTGCCCGCATTTCCTTTCTTTAACGCTGCGATCCCGGTATTTGCAAGTCACGAACGGCATGCGCGTTATCAGCATGACAGGGCATTCTGGATAGGAGAGTATCGAGCGCAGTGTTTTCAAGAAAGGAAACGCAAGCAAGACAAATAACGATTATTGTTGTGTGGCCGATATACACTAAAAAGGGTGCAAATAGCTGTTTTTAGAGTGTAAGAGTGTAGAAACAGTTGCACCCTTTGGGCTGTATATTTGCCACACAACAATACTCGTGATCTATCTTGCCCCCATTTCCATTCTTTAATGCTGCGAGCCCGGTACTACGAAGTCACGAACGTCATGCGTGTTATTAGCATGACAGAATATTCTTGACAGGAAAGTAACGAGCGCAGTGTTTTGAAGGAAGTAACCGAAAACAAAGAAGATCACGATTATTGTTGTGTGGAGAATATACATCCAAAAGGGTGCAACTGTTTTTAGACTGTAGAAAGTCAGCGCGTACGTGCATGTCATCATGCGCATTTCGCCCTGTCATCATAGGTGTTTGCCATAAAAAGAATGGAAAATGATTAGATCAACTTAGAACTTTAGTCCGAAACGTTTTACCTTGCTCAGCCTTACCACCTTTGGAGTCAAGCCGTAGAAAGCAAGTTTACGCACATGTTTGTATTGTCAAAGGTGACAAATTTCATGATTTGGAGCAAAACGCCGAGCACACGACAAAAGGCATACTGCACTACCATTTTGTAAGGCCACCGTACGCACACGTTTTTCACATGACATGCAGCATATACCACTGCCTATTCGTCGGTTAGGCACGAAAAGGCAATTTCACATGACAATGACCCGCACAAACCAACAACTTCAAAGAATGGTTTATTTGGTAAAAAATCAGCACTACATTAAGTGACAAGACATAATGCCAAATATAGTAGTTAGACAAAGAAAGAAAAGAAATGAAAGAAAACAACTTTGAAGAAGCTGGGAAAAGTAATCCTAATGATTATATGAATGCATGCGAGTATCAGATATCACAAGGAGCAATATTATATTGATATCCATTTCAATTTCTAGCGCTAGTAATGCCCGCCTCTTTTATTAACCCAACTCAAGGACAAGAATTACGCGATCTGCCACAAGCAATGTTTCGAAAATACAGAAAACATTAAAATGATCACCCCGTACTTTAACACAATGCCGCAAAATATTTGGAGTCTGCAAACTCAGCCTGGATTGCAGCACGCTGCGCTGTTTTTCTGATGTTGTGTTAGAGAAAACAGGTGTGTCGTATGAGGGTAGCGTTCTTTAACTTTTTGCACTTTTTCCTGATGACTTTCTGTCTGAGGTTGCTTTACATTCTTTAGAACTCTTTCCACCATTGACACTATCAACTGTATGACGTATCCAGAAGGTCGCACCCTTTCCACGTGAGCAGACTGAACTGTTCCATTAAATATATCTGGATGAAAACGAACAACAAAAGAATCAAGAAAACAAAAAGGTACGAAGGCAAAAAGGGCTGGAAGAAAGCTCTGTCTTCATGCAGTGCTTAAAAAGAGAATTATTTATGCATGTACTGAACGGGTGTCATTCTATTCAAGCATGAATTCTCCAGATGCGAAGGGTGTTCATTTAAGAAAGCCACTATTTCTATACGAAAATGGGGTTAAGAAAGAAATCACTCATTAGCCTGGGTATTGCAGACGCTAGAAGGAAATTAGCGACCGGTATGGATTGTCTTATGGAGCTCAAATAAGGACTGATATGCGCAGAACAGAGCCACATGAAAGTGACGCAGGTAGCCACGTAACAGGCAGGGGTAACATCAATCAACAGCTTGCTTAGCCACTTGCGAACACTGTATGGGTTACATCGATCGCATAGTGATAGTGGAGGCACTGCCATGGTAATATGAGTTTTTACTCTTTGTCCGATAGAAGGATTTTTTTTCTATTCCAACTGCTTTAATATTATGCATTTTGGTACAGCTTGAAAGACAAAGATCACTGTATTAGGTGTAAATGTTAATTTGTTAAATTGAAATTGGCATGAATAATCCTTTCTAAAGAATGCGCGCCTTTAAAACATCCAGTGGAATGCACGAAGCATGCATGCCGACGTCAAAGGAGGCGACCTAGGCGTTGAACGTTGAAAATTTTCCTCGGCTGGATGCCAGGAACTATCGCTTTCCGTAGAGATTCAAATAATGGTTATTAAAAAAATGGCAGTTCGTGAGTCAACAAGTAGACCTCGCATTAATCTAGGCGGACAATGGGCACTCTAGCATATTAAAGCGTGAAATGGAAGACTGTCTATATTGCATGAGTAATTCATGCAAAATACCACGTGATACGGTTGCCTTAGACAGACCTGCAATCGATTCTTTCAAATTCCTAGCACGATGCTTCCGTTAGGTGGGTGCCAGGCTGATAGACAAACTTCTAAACCCCTTCGCTAATTTTAAATGATATATTGGTGGATAACAGGTCGTCTTTTAATAAGAACAAACTTTAAGTTTAATCATCCTGATTAAAAAAGGACGATGTGGCGGCCATTTCAATATTAAATTGTGCTTAGCATTCATGGCCTTTGAGAAGGCTACTTCCATGCTCTGTAGTGTAGTGTAAGGACAGTCAGCCGACTGTTTTTCTTTTTTGAAAAGTTCTGCTACTTGAAAATCAAACTTGCCTTTGTGTTCTACAGGTATTTCAAATATCTGATGTTTCAATTGTGCTTGAATAATACAGATATCTTAAATAGTATCTTAAAAGTTCCACTTTAGGAAGCACCGTTGTAGCCAGCTTTGACAACTTAGTTCGGAGTATTAGAAAAGTGTTCTTCGACCAAGAATTACAAGCTGACAATATCAATTAAAAGATGGCAGAACAGTTTACTTCATTTCATGGAAAAAAGTACCTAATCAAAGGTACCTATTGAAACTCATGGGAGCGGACAAGATGAGAAAAAAGAGGACGGCGGTCTCGAAAGGCGCGCACGCTAAAGAAATGCAATAGAAAATAATCTTGATTTCGTCCGCATCGAACGCAGCTGTATCGTCTAGTTTCTGCAACATGGTGCCGTGACCAGGATAGCGGCTACTCCTCTTCCGACTGGCCACGGACTACCAGAACGACGCACTGGCCACAGAAGACGGACGAAGAGGAGGCCCGAAGGCGAACAAACGGTAGCGAGGCGAGACATCTACAGCGAGGAGCGGCACGGACACAGAGGGCGACCAAGACTCAGTGGACGTCTCGCAGCTAAAATCTGTTAGCGACCAGCAGTTTCCTCAGTTGGTCAACATGAACAGAGAAGTTATTCCGAAAAACAAGAAAAATGCTGAGTACACAAATAACCAACTTAATGAGCGATGCTGACAAGAAACTGGAGGAAAATCAGGATCCTACAGCGATGTCGCTGATAGCCAGCAAGATTAAAGGTATTGCAGGCTCGCTAAAGAAAGCAAACGAGCAGATGGAGGAGTTCATAACACCCGAAACAGCTGACTCGGAATTTCCGAAAACCACTGACTACGAGTTAAAGATAACAGGTGCTCTGCACAGCATCAATGCGTACCTTTCTCGATAAGAAATGCGGGAAACAGCGAGGGAGCAACACAACTTTAATGGCGAAGCTAGACAATCGCAGCACGCAACGATACTAAAGCTACCAAAGCTAGAAATAATGAAGTTTGACGGCGATAAAATGAAATGGCAGACACATTGGCGGCAATTTAAAACAGATGTACACGAAAGAACTGACTTGGACGAAAATCAGAAATTTACGTAACTTCTGTCATCACTTATCGGAAAAACGGCAGCAGCAGTGGAGGGACTACAGTTTTCCGACAGTAACTATGGGAATGCCATTGATCTACTCAAGCAGAAGTACAGAAAAGATGACGTGCTGGTAGAAATACACATGAAAGAACTAACTAACTTGAATACAGTGGCAAGCTGCAACGACCATAACGGTTTAAGAAAGCTGTGACAAAAGGTTCAAGTGCTTATACGTGGATTGGAATCCTTAGTATTCAAAAACGAGTCTTATACATCGATGTCGCTTTCGATCGTGAAAAGAGCTTTGTCAGTGGATATGCACATTGGATTCCAGTCAAAGCAAAGAGAAGTGATCAGTAATTCTTCAGCACAAGATCAGAATGTGGCTTTACGTGAAGAAGATATACTTAGGCGCTTGATAAAATACATAGAAGATCAGGCAGAGTGCAGAGAGGAATTGTCGACAGAAAGGAGAGAAAGCTACGGCAACAGAAGAGAGCAAGCAGCACAAAAGAACTTAATTTTCAATGTACAGCTGCAATGTTTTGAATATTTTGCAAGAATACTGCTCAATGTACTAATGATTGTAAGAAAACGATGCCCTATGAAGATAAGAAAACGAGGCTCAAAGAGACAAACATATGTTTCCGCTGTGCCAGGCCTCGCAATACTGCTTAAACATGCAAGGCAAACATTAGGTGCAAGATATGTCAATAATGGCATGCGACGTCTGTGTGCCGAAGCAGAGAACTGACAGCACAGTGTACAGCGTCTACTCCTGGTGAAATTTATAATAAGGAAAAGAAAACATCTACTCGCCAGTTTATGAACCTCTCATCAAGTGTTTTTCTGCGGACTGCAGTTGCATTAGCAGAAGGTAGAAGTCAGTCATATTATTGTCGTGTTCTGCTGGATATTGGCAGCCAAAGATCATTCATACTGAAAAGCTAATCCGAGAAACTTGGCTGTAAAGTTAAAGGAAAAGAAAGGCTCACGATAAGCTCATTCCGAGGAGGCAAAAATGAAAGAGTCATGAAGTCGGTTAAAGTTAAACTGAAAGGGCCTACAGTAGTGAAGAATTGTTATTGGAAGCAGTGGAGATAGACATAATTTCAAAAGAAAGATTACCGTTCCGGCAGATATCACTACTAAAGAAGTATGAAGAGGACAGATTCAAGCTGGCTGATGGTTTATGTGGAAGCACATCATGGATGGAAATCGGAATACTTTTTCGATCAGACCAGTACTGGCAAGTAATGAAAGGTGGGATCCAAAGACTAGAAGAAAGATTGACAGCAACAGAAACTATATTCGGCTGGACAGTACAAGGTCAAGCTAAGATATCAGCGACTATAATGGAGAAGTCAACCGTAATGGTGCATAACGTCAACGTGGATAACCCTGAAATATAGACAGAACTCAGACATTTTGGGGATATTGAAACTCTAGGCATAAATTCCCAACGATTTGACGCCAGACCGCCGCACCAAGAAACAGCCCCACTTCCTGCTGACAGAGTCAACGAGCGACAGCCATTTGATGTGATCAGGGTGGATTTCGCGGGTCCGTTACTTATAAAGGACGCGATGAAAGGCACTAGAAAACAGCATGTTGCAATATTTGTATGTGCTACTACTCGAGCTGTACATCTCGAAGTTCTGGACAACACGACAACAGAAGCATTCTTAAATGCATTCCGAAGATGTAGAGTGAGGCGAGGGCTATGTTGCACCATTTACAGCGACAACGCAAGGACATTCAAGAAGGCCAACAGAGACATCAATCGTATGATTAAAGAACTACAGGAAGAAGTCTCCAAAAGAGAGAGCAAGCCAAGGAGATCAAATCAAATGGAAGTACATCACAGAACAAGCGCCTTGGTGGGGAGGCTTTTATGAAAGGATGGTACGAAGCATGAAATCAGCAATGAAGAAAGTTATTGGAAAAATATGTTATCAAGAGAACAGATTCAAACAATAACAACTGAAGTTGAAGCTATCCTTAATAACAGGCCGTTGACCTATGTACACAGCGAACCGGATGACCCTCTACCTATTGTGCCGGCTGATATAACAGGTGTAAAGCACAGGATTAAAGACATTACCGAAGGTAAAAAAGTAAGCAAATAAGAAATATGGAGAAATAAGCAAGAAATCACGAAAGATTGATGGAAAAGCTGGAACAGGGAATATCTGAAACAATTGAGAGACCAGTGTAACGCAAGAAAGCAAGAAATGACAGTGAACCTAGGAGATATCGCTTTGATCGGCGCACGCACTCTTAGATCCTTCTGGAACCTGGCTAAGGTCATTCAAGTACATTATGGAGTCGACGCGAAGCCGCGCTCCTGTGTCTTAAGACCGAAAGGAAGACTCGTTCGGAGACCTGTAAAACATCTTTACACACTTGAAGGTTGCTTCCACTGATGGGAAGAAAACCTTTCGCGGCCGGAAGCTATTGAAACTCATGGGAGCGGAAAAGAGGAGAAACAAGAAGATGGCGGGCTCCAAAGGCGCGCCCACTAAAGAAGTAACAAAGAAAATAATCTTGATATCATTCGCATCGAACGCAGCTGTCTGGTTTCGTTTCTGCGACAGTACCAGCTTCGTACGTTCGGCTATCTTCTTCAACGCGATACTTTCCGGCAGGAACCCCTCCAAGTCCTCTTGCCATGGTGCGCTCTAACGTAAAGCCACCCAAATCTTTTTGTATTCCATGTTTTCCATTGCCCCCTCTACAATTTTTAAAAATTGTCAGGTCACACCCACCTCACCGATCTGCCGCGCCTCGTCGCGAAAACTGCGGGAACTTTCCATTCAATATGACGTGTAAACACTGAATAGGTATGACTGTTAGAAAAAATAAGAAATGTTCTTACCGATTGTACTCATTTCTTGCCATTAACCCACTGCTATTCGTCAATACCTTTTCGGCTTGCGCCCACTTCAGATATTAGCTAGGCGATGTCACAAAATTGCCTAAGATTCCACATCAAATTGACGTGCATGCAATAAGAAGAAGCCCCCCCATTGTTATCCAGATAAAAACTTTTTTTACTTGCGGGAGGCCCTCCTGTTCCGAAAAGAATAGATGGCTGCCCATCAGTCGTTCTCGCACTGGCTGCTCGGAGCTGCCGGGGACAATGGATTTCTTTGCTTGTAATATAAAATTGGTGGCTATTCCGTAATCCAAAGCAAATGTAAGCATTAAATGACAATTGGTAAAACAGATTGGTTGGAGATGATATTAGCAACAATCTTTAAATGTGTGTAATGCATGAGCCCTGTAACATTAAACTATTCAATCATGTATTTATGATAATGATGATGACGATAGCAACTTTATTGTACCGCCGGATAAGGAGGCCCCCTACTCCCCGTTCCCGGAACACAGGCCTTAGGGACGGGGGCCAGGACCTCCGCGATTACAAGCAAGCAAAGAGGTCTTGAATCTTCGCGGCTTCTTCCGCCAGGCGGATGGCGTGTTGTGGAGTAGGGTCCTCGCTCCGCAGCAGGGCTTCCCAGGCGTCTATTACAATCACCTGACGCGATATTTGCCGACGACGCAAGCATCGGGCGGTGACCCCTAGGGTTGTTTAAGGAGACCAATAAAACGATTTCCTCGTTTATAGGAGGTTACTTTTATTTGCTTTAACAACTAACAACATTGCCTACACTGAGTGGCTTGTCTTACCTAATTGGCTGATAAGAGGCCAGGAGCACGGGCCAAGTAGAGAGGGATTGAGTGGGGCCGAGCCAGTGCACTGAAAATCGATAACCGGATAAAGAGGGTGGTGCCGGTGTTTGCGATTGGTCCGCTTTCCCATACTTAGCTTTAGGTGGGTCGTCGAAAATCGCGGCGGCATGCAACGGAAGGTTAAGAATACCGCTAAAACGGATCTTCACCAAAGAAGAGTTGGCTAATTGAGGCTGTAAACGCGTCGAAACTGCTCCAAAACGTTACACTGCCACGCAAAGAGTATTATTCTACGCAAATAAACCCATGCTCTCCGGCAGGTGCGAGTAGTCAGTTCCCGAGCGATCGGCTGAAAATACTGAAAGATATCTTTAGCGGCTCCACAGCCACCGTAGTCCTCGATAAAGAAAGCAGCAAAATCCCAATAAAGAAAGGCGTCAGGCAGGGAGATACGATCTCTCCAATGCTATTCACAGCGTGTTTACAGGAGGTATTCAGAGACCTGGATTGGGAAGAATTGGGGATAAGAGTTAATGGAGAATACCTTAATAACTTGCGATTCGCTGATGATATTGCCTTGCTTAGTAACTCAGGGGACCAACTGTAATGCATGCTCACTGACTTGGAGAGGCAAAGGCGAAGGGTGGGTCTAAAAATTAATCTGCAGGAAACTAAAGTAATGTTTAACAGTCTCGGAAGAGAACAGCAGTTTACGATAGGTAGTGAGGCACTGGAAGTGGTAAGGGAATATATCTACTAAGGACAGGTAGTGACTGCGGATCCGGATCATGAGACTGAAATAATCAGAAGAATAAGAATGGGCTGGGGTGTGTTTGGCAGGCATTCTCAGATCATGAACAGCAGGTTGCCATTATCCCTCAAGAGAAAAGTTTATAACAGCTGTGTCTTACCAGTACTCACGTACGGGGCAGAAACCTGGAGGCTTACGAAAAGGATTCTACTTAAATTGAGGACGACGCAACGGGCTATGGAAAGAAGAATGATAGGTGGAACGTTAAGGGATAAGAAAAGAGCAGATTGGGTGAGGGGACAAACGCGAGTTAATGATATCTTTTTTGAAATCAAGAAAAAGGAATGGGGCATGGGCAGGACACGTAATGAGGAGGGAAGATAACCGGTGGTCTTTAACAGTTACGGAATAGATTCCAAGGGAAGGGAAGCGTAGTAGAGGGTGGCAGAAAGTTAGGTGGGCGGATGAGATTAAGAAGTTTGCAGGGACAACATGGCCACGACTAGTACATGACGGGGGTAGTTGGAGAAGTATGGGAGAGGCCTTTGCCCTGCAGTGGGCGTAACCAGGCTGATGATGACGATGATGATGATGAGTGATCGGCGGCAGCCATCTTTTATTCCTTTCAGAACGGGACAGCCTGCGGCTATTTAGAGAAAAGCTCTATTTTATTCGGCGTATTAATGCATCTTTAACGCGTACACGTCACTTTGACGCGGTGAGTTTTGGCGGCTTTGTGACGTCGCGTGACAGGCAGGAGAAGTGGGTGTAGCCCAAAACCGTTTGACCAATAGCCGAGGTTTAAGGACGAAAAGCGTCGAATAAGAAATAACTATTTTGCTTTTGTTCTTTGCAGTCATGCATAGTAAATGTGTTCACATCATATCAGATGAGGAGTTAGCCCGGTTTTCGTGACGTAGCGTGACAGACAGGCAAAGTTGTTGTGGTTTAAAAAAGTTGCTCGCGAATGGCGGAGGGATCGTTGCAGAATTGGAATAGAAAAGTCTGGAATAGTTTTATGGTATAGCGCCCCATGTTCGTATTGGCACATCCTACCACACCACACAGCACCACGCCATACGGTGCACTGGTCTATACCCACATCGCCCAGCTAGAAGAAAACCTGCTAAAGACAGCACGACAGCCTGATAAAGTGGCCAGGGAGACAAAGTGAACTGCCCAGCCAGAAGATGAACATTTCCTGAAGGAGGCGCGACGTGGCGTGGTGCCATCTCCCGAGGCGACGGAAAATCCGAGACGCAGAACGGACGGACCACTGTCGTTCAAAAGTGCACAGGCAACCCTGTTTCAGTGCCAAAAGACGACAATGAAGTGTATGCGGCCCTGTATTTGCCTTTCGGATGTCGCCATTTGAAATGCCAAATAAAACTTTAGCGTACTAGAAGTTAAAGCTTTAGTGATATTGTGAAAAACATTAGGAAGAACTCGGAAGCAATATTTTTTGTAATGCGTTTGGGCAGTAACTAGGGTATGTAATGCAGTCCTGTAGAATGGGCTGGGGGCCAGAGACTGCATTTTCTTATGTTTTAACTGGTTGTCCCGATCATCTCGTTTTGTTCTCGCAACTTGCCCAGATGTTCTCGTTTGAGTATCCGGATAACAACCCTGGCTTCTGACTCAAAGTAATTTGTAGGTCCCTGATAATGAGAGCTAAAAGCTTTTGTTGCTTAGAATTTGGGTTTGGCAGTAGAGCGTTGTCAAGCCCTTTCGGCACGTTTACTAGATTGTCCAGCGCACTCTCCTACGCTCGCGAGAGTTTGCAGTTTTTTGTCATTTTCAATTTTCCGTGGCACGTCGCCGTCATTGTTCTTTAGGAACTGTAAGCTGAGCAAAATGAAGGGCCTCAATTTCAAACGCCGGCATCACCCTCTTCATCTCCCGTCATAAAAGCTTAGCGGCTATGGTGTTCTGCTGCTAAGCACGAGGTCGCGGGATCAAATCGCAACCGTGGCGACAGTGCTTAGAAGGGGGCGAAATGGGAAAATGTCCGTGTTCTCTGCTTTGGAGGCACGTTAAAGATCCCGTGGTGATTAAAATTATCAGCGCTGTCTACTACAGTGGGCCTTAACAAAATGTTGGTTTTGGCACGTAAACCGCAGAATTCAATTCAAGAGACCGGCACTAAATACTCTAGCAGCAAATTGTTTGTTGTCGGATATAATAGTAGGCGCAAATTTGACATGCTGAAAGGTAAAATAGAGTGGAAATATTTCACGTCTTGTGTGGTACTCCAACAATTCTCAATATGTAAAGTCACTTAAGTGACCTATTGTTTCCAGTCAGAAAATCCTGAAAACTTTTGGCTGCTTGTATTGCGTACACACGTGGTTGTTTCATAGCTGACGTGCTACGGAAAAAGAAAAGGGCCCGACCACACAACCACCCTTGGAAACAGGAAGGTTGCCTTTATTTTTATCGCTAATCCCTTTTGTTCTTCTGTGTAATGCGCAGCTTAGATCAACTACCAACGTGCACTCACCTGTCCAGTCCGTTAAATTCTTCAACATGGCTACTTGTTTAGCGCATTATACGTGTTTCAGCAGTGGAGCCTGAAAGCTTTAGCGGTCAATGCACTCGGGCACCGAAATTTTTTTCTGTGGATGAAAAGACCGGGTGAATAAAGGTTTACCCAGGCAGGTCTATTTTTCCTTCACAACCCAAGTCTCGCATGCATTTGAATCTGTTTCTTTCACACCGTTAGTCAATTTCAGGTAACCTACCGTGCGTGCATGCAGTAACCTACACAAGTGATAAATTTGTTTCAGTTACAGAATTCTGAGCTTCCTTGTAAACGCGCAGTGCTTCACAGACTGCGAGTGGCACTGCAAGTATAATGTGCACTAAAATATTCATTATTTTCAAGCGGAAATTACGGCCTTCAAGCGAAAAGCGAGGGGGAAACGACCACATATGACCGAGCCCTTTGATGCTGGTTAAAGATACTAAAATCGATAAAATCAAAACAGGCGAAGGATAATGACTTTCGCATTAACCTTCAAGAGAAGGTTCACTTTTGACATGGTAGGATGACTTACTTTGCCTTTGGCCCCAGCACTTCCTGTCAGCAAACCTAAAAGACTTTCTGCTTTTCCCTTTACAGCTTATGAACCCACCAGTATATTTAAGACTTCGCAAAAGCGCTTCTCAAGTTGTACGTTTCCGGCAGATTCCTCCATAGTCATGTGTAAGCGTGCTCTTGTGGTGGTACTTATTCTTTCACTCGTCGTGTCGTCACTGGCGTTGCGACGCTTTTTAGGTATGTTATCGCACTAATATTTTATGAACTACTCTGAAAGTGCTGCTTATATAAAAAATGAAGGCATCCAACTATTTTCCACCTGAGAAAAAATTATTCCTGCGAAATTGTACCTCAGAGATCCCTGAAATAACTTCGCGGAACGCTACCTTGACAAACGAGACTAGCATAACTTATCGAATATTTACATCGGTTAATGGAAAAAGCGCAAGATTGTGCCTTTGCCTTTGCAGCAGAAATAACCGCATGTTAGGCGTCTCTCATAGCCTGTGTGTTGCCTTGCGTCTTTTATTGTGCATCTATTTTTACTCTTCAGCTGCCGAGGTATGGAACATCTGAGTTTGTGCTTGTGCTTGTCTACCCGTCTACGAGTTCACACACACAAACACACACACACAAAAAAACAAACAAACATGCATGGCACTGAGCTATGCCGGTGGTGGCATGAAATTATCTTTACAGAATTTTTAAGTGCGGCGCGTTATTCTGCGAGTCAATACTGTTTTTTGCGCTCATCTTGGCCCTTTTATACGGGCCCATCCGAGGCATAGTTCAGTCGAAAGATATTTGGCGCTGCGGCCCCTGGGTGAGGACGAGCAGGCGTGAGGACGAGCAGCGGCAGCGGCGTGGCAGGTGTTCAACCTTGATTGCGCGGAAGATTAGAACGAAGGCAGATCATTGGCATTTACGAGTGCCCAAAAATGGAGTTAATAGCTTCACATCCCAGTGTACTTCCCATTTCGCTCAGGCCAGTACGCGCACTATGGTGTGGTTTATAAACACACCCGATCACACATCCGATCAGCAGGAACGCTAGTGTTTGACCAAGGAGGCTATTTAAGTCTCGTAGTGTGGGGGCGCACAATGCTCATCGGTATTTAGCCACGCTGCCTGTAGGGAAGAAGAGACAGCACTTGTTTTTCTGCTATGCTGTCTCTCACCGTCTTTCGACGCGTGTGCCATGAGTAGAACGCACAGCGCTTTCGTGTCCCTTGCAGAGACGATTGAGCGCAGCGTATGAATGCGTCCACTAATTATGTTATTTTTGAATACAAAGGCACGTCGGTCCTTTGTCGTCTGTTAAAATCTATGCTGCGTCAGTTGAAGTGCTGCCATCGAAAAGTGTTATACCCCTGTGACACGGACTTACCAAAGGATCTTTGAAGTTAAGGTGCATAGAGCATTCAAAGAAACATTAGTTCAAGGGCTATGTGTCACTCTAACATGGTCTCCAGATGACCTCAGCTGAAAATTTTAACAGAAATCAGAACGTACTTAAAATAGAAAAGTGACGGGGGACGAAAAAAAATTGTGTGTCATTCGACTCCGTGGAGGTGCATGACCAGCGAATCTTCGTATGTGGGCATATTATTGGCGAACTGTCAATGACCGTGCGTAGTACACCGTATGCACATAAATGGGAAATAAGGCGCGACCAGTGGTGTTGAGCCTCGTGGCGTCCGAGCCTCATGATGTTGTAGCGAAACGTAGCACAGCACCTTTTACTAACTAATCCCGGCACGTAGAACAGACACGCACCTCACCGCACTCTGAGGGCACATACTGCTTCGCCGTAGCCAAGGTGATCATGCGTTGCTCTACGTGCAGAAGTGCAGTAATGGCCGTGATGTCACCCGAAAACCAAAAGCGGTCGCGCACAGCACCGGCCACAAAAAAATTGGTTCCCCACAAACTCCCTATGAAACCTGGCCGTTGCTCCAGTGAAACGTTCCAATTTTGCGGGATAGCGGCCACATGGACGGTTCGCATTTCTTTCCGCCTCGCGTTCCTCACCGGTAGAACACTTACGAGACAGCCACCCTAGGTGAGTAGAATGAAAGCAAAGGAGATACGCAAACACTTGGAACGCCGACAAAGAGATGGCGGCGCGAACGATGACATGGCCGACACGGGCCAAAGTGTAGTATCTATTCCTGTCCGCTTAATATCTGGTGCAGGTTGCATTTGTAACTAAAGGTACACTAAAGAGGAAAATGATATCTTCTGTATCAGTAAATTACCTCTCTAGGACACCAAAAACACTACTCTTAGTACGATAAAAAGCCCAAGGACAATTTGATGCGCAGTAGCCGATAAAAAATCGTACATGGCACCCAGTTGCGTCGGTGTTGCTGCTGGTGAAAGGCGGTGCCGATACTTCTGTATCTGCTCCCTTATGATTGAGATTCCAAGTGTCACAAAAGTCTTTCCTCCTTATAAACTTCCATTTTTATACATAATTTTTTCTTTAGGGTGCGCTGTAGGCTCCAATAGTATTCTCTGAAAATTTCAAACATCAAACGCGGACTCACTGGACGCAAAGCTTCATTCGACTAGGCATCTTTAATTCACCCGTAGGACAGCGCTCATTCGCCCTTGAAGAAAGAAAATTTGGTTCGAAATACTTTGGAAGTAACCATTTGGGAGGGGTGATACTATCGAGACACCTTAGATAATATCTGAGCATGACAGCTAGAACTGCGACAGTGGCGGCCACAGCGAGAATGGTGACGATGACGAGGGCGCCTAAATACGCCTCTAGCATACGTAAACAATTGCCATCTTAATAAAAAAAGTACAACGTGCATCTTCGGAAACGTGTACTGTTTGGATACCTTCAAGGGCAGGGGTATAATTCACAGTTTTCATAATGCATCAATGTTGAGTTCACAAAACTGGGATATGCGTGAACGATAGGTTGATGGAGCGACGTGAGCAAGTGAACGTATTAGTGGTGGCGCGAGGCTATGCTAGCCTTTGTTGGTAATACCAGTGAACACGCTTGTTTGAAGATGCACATGTTCTGCAGTATTGTGAATATGAAAATGTAGATAAATACACGAGCAGATCGAAATGAACAATAACCTAGGTATGTGAGCACGTATTCTATGGCACTGCCCAAAATTAGGCCGAGCAATGATATTCATGCGACGGGTAGCGTAATACTGCATTTGCGAATTTACAAGTCTCTTCAGCGCACTAAAAAAAAAAAACATCTGCGAAGCAGAGTGTGCAGTATTTATGTATATATTCTAACATTATTTGTAAACTTCTGCAGATATCTTTCGAAGGAAATCAAGTACGGCCCATTCATGTAAGTGCCCTTAAGACTTCAAAATGCTAATGTTTGCAACAGCGCTAAAATAATAATAAGAGTTGAACAAAATTGTAAATAAAGAAATCTTGCAATCCGCTTGCATGGATTACCATAGTATACAAAATTTCAAATATTTAAAGTGCATTACACTCCCAATGATATATCTTACAAGGGATCCCTGCTACCAATTTGTCTCTTCCTCTCTAGTGATTTTTCTGGCTTCATTCCTATTAGCTTGCGATAGCACTTAGCAAATGGCTTGGTGAAATGAATTCCTATGACGGCTGCAAAAAACTCGGCTGATCCTTCCTTTAGAGGAACTGATCATAAGACGAAAGTGAAACGTACATTCTAAGAAGAAGTGGCCGCTTCGTTGCTCTTTTACAAATATAAGTCCATATATGTGCACAGTATCTTATTAAATACAGTTTTGCTTGAAGGGTGAAGCAATGACAACACTGTAAAGCAGGCGAGGCATGTGCTGCTGCACATCGTAACCAGAATCCCGAAGGCTACCAAGCGTCATAGGCATATACGGCGCGGCGGTGGATATGTGTGGGACGAAACTACGTTGTTACATCTTAGTGGCCTTGCGCAACGCGACCCCCAAGAACATGTTCAAACTATGATGATAAGAATGGTTTAATGGCATCCCGTTGAAATGGGGCCATAACAAGAAGTAACCCAACCTGCTTCGTAAACAGGCATGTTATATATGCTTCCTCTGACACCTTTTTCGTATACATCTCTTTATTCTTTTTCTCTTCCTCAAAACTTCTACATCTACCTTTTACCGCTGCCCGTGCGTGTAACGGATCCGGTTGAGTCTATCTTTCGCACGCTTTTTCTCACCAATACTGTACACTTCTCTTACTTATCTCGATGGCTGTCTGGTTCATGCTTCCATTTACTTTAAACCGAAGCGCTTCTGAAAGGTGTACGTCACATACAGTTCTCACTGAGTTAACACAGTCCAATTCCATTAGGATGGGCTTAGTGGTCTCAGGATATTTAAAGCATCATAAAGGTGACTTATATTTTTCAGAATATTTCCTCCTCTATGTTCTTCTCCTGACGGAACCAAATTCAGCCTGAAATAGCAAGGCACTGCCCTTCGTATTATTGTACACATTTTCACCTATAATTTCCTTCTTCCGTTTCATGTGAATCTCCACGGCGCTTTTTTGTTTCCGGTCTTTGCGTGCTGTTTAGTGTCTGTATTTCTCTCACTTTCTGTTTGATGATTCCTGGTTGTCTATTTAGACTTTAAATTACCTTGTACTTGGTTTCCAACATTCCTAAACTCTTTCTGCATTCTGTATCCACGGTTTTGAGGTACAGATACTTGTACACTCTAGCCACCAATATATTTTAATCAATGTTCCTGAGTTTTTATTCAAAACTAATTTTGCATTGGGGGGGGGGGGCGCTCCTATGACTTCAAAAGAGGCCCAACCCACGTCATCCTGCGCTGCCTTGTTTGCGGTTTTTTACCGTCGGCTCACAAAGCCAACCGGCCTATTGATGTTTCCTTAACTTGCAGTTCCCACAAGATACCTGATTTTCAGCACAAAATGGCATTTGGGAAAGTTACCGCTGGCGCCGTCAATCACTTCGAGATTCCACACACCACCCGATTTATCTTAGCCCCAAAGTGTGTTTCATTATTACTGCATTCCCCTTCCTCTTTATTTCAACATGTTCTTGGAGGGTGTTTGAGTAAATCTTTTCATTGTTGGTGTACACGCCGAAGTACTTATATTGCTTGACAACGGGTATGACTTGCTGTTGAAATGATAACAGACAAGTACTTGTCTCCTGATCATGATTTTTCCTTTAACTGTGCTAAATCATTACTATATATTTGTCACAACGTTGCAACACATTCACAAGTCTCTGTAAATCTCTTGCGTAGTCCGCCCACACCAGTTCAGCGTCCTTATGTAGCAGCCTTTGTCAATCACGAGTGTAAACAAATTTAAGCCTAATTCTTTCTTTTCCAGCAGTATTTGTCCTTGCCATAAAGCGCAAACGAATTAGACAGGAGTAATTGTTGCTTCACTCCTTGGTAAATTCCCACCACTTCATTGCATTTCCGGCCTTCAGATAGAATTCGTATTTGGTTTTCCCTATAGATCTCCCACACCAGTTGCACGAACTTGTCATCTATGCTTTTATTCTGAAGAATATAGCGTAGGAATTCATTGTATACGTTGTCGTAGGCTGCATTATTACCCAGAAATGCTATCCACAAATGACGAAATGAGCTGGTGCAAACGCATCCTACAAGCGTCTTCCTGGTCTGAAGCCATTGAGTATAGTACCCCCAGTATACAATTTTTCTACATCCACTTCGACAGTTTGTTCTATAGCTTGCATTGCTATTCTATATATCTCAGAAGTTGCAATACCTTTTTGTATCCGCTCGTCCTATCCTTATCACCTTATCCTTTGCAGAGAAGGTTCACCTTGTTTTCACACTATTCGAGTGAAATTTTCTTCGTTTTGTATTCTTGCTCTAAGGCATTAGCAAGCAGTGCCATTTTTGTGTGGACCAAGGTGTTTTCTTAGCTGCATTTCAATCTCTCCGTTTTCTCTGTGGCTTTTGGATCTGTCTCAGTTGGAACTGCGCTTTCTTGACGCCGACATTATTTATAATATCATCACTGATGTGCCGATGTGCATTGTCTGCTTCGAATATATTACTGTCTTCCTCCCTTATGGAAATTGCGAATATCTAGTTGGAACTCCGAGAGCTATTCAATGGTTATAGACTATTATTGGTGCGCCTTGGCCTTTTTGCGAGTGTTATATACCTAATGCTTACCTGTACCTTTATTTTCTAATGCAGGAGCTCACAGGCCACACTTTCTTTCTCGGACCACATTTTCTTGTTATCCTACCTTTTCGGCTCCTCGATGATTCGCAGGCTCTTGCTTACGGTCTCCTATAGCTAGCTTTATTTCTTTGTTCCGCTACTTGGTGGCTCAAACATAACCCACCGCCATGCCACACAGCGCTGAGTGTGGTAGAGGATCATTTTCGAAGAAGCGCAAAAAGGTCTATGAACGCCGTCGCCCGTAGATGCCGACTGAATTGGACCAGAAGAGACCTCCACCCACTAGTACATCTAAAGCTCTATATGTGTACAGGCTGCTGGGCTTGTCTCCTATATAGTTACAAAAAAACGGGAAATCAACCTTATCAAAAGCAAAAATTTCATTATCTACCAAGTATTTCAGTAAGATGCAGGTTCTTTTTGCTCCCTCTGGAGAGTAGAGGCTTTACTTTTCCCCTTGAGCATCCGAGATGCGCCTCCAGAGATTCTCTATGCAAGTGAGGAGTACTGCCTCTAAGGATAACGCTAAGGAGGCTTCGGATTGGTGGAAGCAGACAACGACAAAAATTGAAGACACTTTGTGCCATTGTCAGATGAGAGCAGGACTTGGCACCCACTGGCGCCGTGTCCCAGAACTTACGTGTACTCATCGACCCATCATCATTCCCTACATTGACCCCGGCACATTCCACTACCCGAGTTTACAGAGTTAAGGGCATTGATTCGGGCCAACGATCCTTCCCTACAGGGGGCCCTCTGTGGAGCAGCACGAAGTGATCGACTGCACTCAACACACAAACAGCCATGTCGGCCTTCAAGGACACGAACCTAGCAGAACCTCGGATTGGCAAAACACGAAAGATGCCAAGACAAACAACCATAAAGACCTCAAAAGCAGTCCCCGCGGCAACGCAACAGCGCCCTGGTGTACAGGGACCAGTTCTGGCTCTGGGTTCCACAAGCACAAGTGAGAACCGATGGATTGACTGGGAAACACTGCGAATTCAAGCGGCGTTAAATATAATAACTTGCATAGTTTTTCCACCTCCCTCGTTAAAAATCTTGGCAGGGAGAGCGCAGGCTCCATCCATGCTTTTGCAAGCACTTTGTAAGGACACGGCGCCCTCCCTCTGAAAAATCCATCACAGCGTGCTGAGCAAACTTGGTACGAGCACTGGACATAAAGGAGCGCGAACGGGCTGATTGCCTGCTTATGGAACGGGTGCAATTAGTCGACAATTAGAAATACAACACATGGGATGCTGGAAAGACTAGCCACCCGTTGAAGGACAGCTGCAGAAAGCAAGCAGTGCGAAAAGATTTTGATCGTATCCTACCAACTACCACAAAAGGGGCACACCCCTCAAGTTGGGATTGGTGCGAAGCGTTTGTAGCTAACCAGGAGACAGCCACGCGCTAGGTCGTACACGAACGCCGATGAACATCAACGAAGCTGGCCATGATGAGCTTCCAGCTTGGCCTGTGGAAGGACAGATCGTGTCGCTGACACTGCGGAGGGAAACCTGGGCTGAGGTTATGATGTCATTCCTGATTTTAAGTCACAACTACATTGATTCCAGCGTTAAATTTCCGACGCGCACCACAGAATTGGCTCTCACTGCTTAAATAATGGAAGGGGATCCTTAATTAGGCACACCGTGAGAAAATCTGTTTCCCGTAAAGAAACGCAGTCGAGTGCTAAGAAAAACACACGTAATGCTTCGCGTCAGGAGTACATCAGAATTGACAGCAACTTGGGTTCACCTGGAGTGTAGTGCAGTAGCCACAATGCCCCGGTGAGACATTCTGAGACCACCTTTAACCTTTGTCAGTTTAAGCACCCACGGAGCCGCAAAGCTAGTTGTCCCTTTGTTAAGAAGATGAAAGAGTTGAAGATGAACTAGCTCAGCAAATTACGTTTGGTTCGGGTTGGAATTGGAGACGCGCGTGCTATGTACGTAAGGAACGAAAATGTAAGTTATCGAAGAATTGTCGTTTGAGTTGTTAATGGGTACCAGAACAGGCTGAATCCCTGAGTACTGGTTTCAAGCTTCTCCTTAGCTTCCTACCAGTTTTCAGGAGACAGGCCGCCTGGGCGGAATTGGAAACCTAGAGTTAGCAAGCGCGCCGTTACGGCTAGACCATGAACGCACTAGGGACTGAGTGGGGTGAAGTTGAAGTACATGGCTGCGCTTCGGGAACTGTTCAACCTTGCACCACTTAATTGTCTGCAGTAATTGTCCATGACATCTAAAACAGTGCACGCTGCTATCCAGTCTGTTATGATATGCCTTATCCGGATGATCGCAGAGGGCAAACGGAGGGCAACCCTGTGAAAGTAGGAACCTGCCAATTCTGCTGTCCCAGGGCAGCGTCTACAGAAGCGGTTCAAAAGCGCTGTATTTACATGTACTATTTAGAAGTACATCTAACCCGACGGCGTATAGCAACTCTAGTTTAGTACTGAACTCTTGGTCGGGGCAACAGGGCCACGTTTTGCATTCCTCGTTGCCCCGCCTCGAAAATTTAGTCTAATAACCACTGGGTCGTTTTCAGGACGGTCTACCGGCACAACAACCAACAATCCGTAATAAGATCGTTGTGCGTTCGGTCCGCTGGCTATTAAATCATTGAGCCTCGTCTACGCCCACTTTCTTTTTGCTCAGTCCAAGGCTTTCACGGAGAGGCTCACAAACGCCTAGCAATCATGCATTTCGCGAAAGGACATGCGTACACAGCGTAAAGCAACAAAGGCCAGCACAGTGGGTGCATTAAAATACTATGCAGAAAACACCTGCATACATAGGGACGGGATGAAAAACATGTGCTTTGACTCCCTGTCCCAAGCTTGTACAGGCGTACGACCTTCGGAATCTCCAATTGTGGATAAGTGCCGGCCATACGCGAGCAAAGGCCATCACTACGGCACTTAAGCTTCGCGTACATTTTGCTTTCTGAATGACAAGTAAGCACTCTCTGGAAGTCCACATCTGCTCAGCGCCAAACCCTTTACCTCTCCTTAGTCTTAAAAGGTATTCGCACGGTGGCCGAAACTGCCGTGGTGCGCGCAGTGAACAATGACTTCGCTGTGCACGCATTCTATGTTGGGTGGACTGCGTCTGAAGCCAGGAGCGACACAAACCTCTTAGATTTAACCGCAAAAAGATCACACCAAAGATGCATGTTGCGCGGCGCCAATTGTAATCGTTCCTGAAGACAGCTTTGTTCAGTAATGGGCGTAGTCAAGCACCCCGGGAGCCGTTCTCATGGACCCCCACCCTCCTGGTTTGCACGGCGCCAGCATGTATAACTCTATAATTCTTTTTCTGGTTCTAATCGGCTTTCCTCGTAGCGGGAAGAATCGGCCAATATCATGAGCCGTCCTCCTGTCTCATCTCGGTGCCGTACACTGTGACAAGCAACCGCCGCTCAGAACAAATCCTCGCACTGTGTTCTCGTCAAGTAAGAATCCTCGGCAAGGTACTGCGAGACGTCTTTTTAACCTTTCTTTGCAGCCATTCCATTCGGCGGGACCGAAAGGAAGGAATACGCGGGTTTCAGTATTTTCAAGACAAAATCAGGGAAATTAATAGCGCTTTTTCAATCGCAGGCTTACACTTTCTAACACCTGTATGCCTACTTTTCTAACCAGAAGGGAGGCATAAAAAGGCTAAGTATCGCCATTTTCGCGTATTCGCCTGAGGTTCAGTTGCGACAACTGCCAGAGGGAACACGAAAGCCGCGGCATCGCTCAGCGGAGAGCCTCACCACCGTCACCTCATGAAGCCTTGCGGCGCATGGGCAATCAAAGTGATTGGCGAAAAGCCTGGCGAACTGCCTACTATGGTGAGTCGTCTGCGAAAATTTCACGAGGTGCAGTTGGATGCAGTAGCTAAGTTTCGGCGCTTCTAGAGCGGGCTGCCTACCTTCCAATCATTGGCGCTCTCTCCAAGCATCCGTACTCAAAGAAACACCGCCCGCTATCCTCCACCGCATTTTGAGGCATTTATTTGTGTACTTTCCTCACCGGGAATTGTTCACTGAACAGATTTAGATCTCTGCTGCAAATAATGCGATAGTTTTTTCGTTTTCACTAAGCTCGTTTAGAGAAGTTGTTCATAACGCAGCCGCACAGTAAGTTCAGAGCAATTTTACTTTTACAGCCGAAATTCTCTTGTGCAGTTAATTTTTTTTTCCTGCCCAGGTCATGGAGTTGATTATTAGGTTGTTCAATCGCGTCGAAGATACCGAGCATGAAATCTTAATTTATGGTCACCAGCATTAAGGTGCTAGGACCTAATGAATCTCTTGGTATTTAGGCTCCAAGTAACACTGACTGTTTTACCCGTGAAAAGTTCCTGAGTTAGGACGTTCGTTCATGCATTCCGTGGGTATATAACTTCAGTTAAACCTGAAAAAAGTGAGAGAGGGTGCACTTTGCAATTTTTTACGTATTTACAATGAACACAACGCATGCGGATACAACATAAATATCAGTTTTGCCGAAGTAGTTATGCTTCTTCCACCTATAGCGGTTTTCATACCTAACGCGTATGCAGTATCCAGTGTTGACCATGTATTTTTTATCTCTTTACCAACACAGCTGTAAATGTTGCATTTGAAATAGAAGGCGTCATTTTTTTATACCTTCGTCTGGCTCAATTACTTTTGTTAGCAAGTTATGACCTACTAGAGTACACCGAGTGCAAAATGTTCAGTGAGGAATTTAAACTATGGAAGAGAAAGAAATGACATAAATTTCAAAAAGCTAACCATATTGTACATTATGTTGAAATCTATATCTACAGAAAGAAATGGAATAGAACGTTACGTATACGCTTAACGGAGTGTACTTATAGAAGAGGTATAAGATTGGGGACGGGGATAAGTAAAGTTGCAGCGTGTGTTATAAAGGATTGAAACCCTGTGTAAGCAGCATTTATATTTTTTTTTGCAGCCCACAAACACTTCAGGAACAGTACAATTCCCAACTCGTGTGAGTATGAAGTTATGTTGTGATATCTTCTCGAAAAAAATTGGTAGGGAGTTATGTAAAACCTTTAGTTATCCTTTGTAAGTTTTCTTCTGAATTGGGTATGATAACGTCAGAAGAAGTCCTTGCTCATAGTAGGAGTACCCTGCTGTCTACAGCGAGACGCGGTGTGAAACCTAATGTTCCACTCGGCCAGCATTTTGTATACGCCTATGGTACGTTTCGGTAGCTAGAACAACACGCCGATGGCCATTGGCGAGAAAAAAAAATGCAAACAACGATCGCCGGCATGTACTACTGTCCTTGCTGACGAGACCGGTTCTCTACGTTTAATGTTTGGCGGGAAAAAACTACTGAAATTGTTTTAACAAGCTTTCTTATTTACAAAGCACCATTAAATATTGCATGATTTGTGCACTCGATGTACAAGGTCGAAAACAAACGTGGGCATTGAGAAAATCATGCTATGCCGTCTTGGGCTCGTCATTTGTTCAACTTCACGTAAGTATTGCTATTGGTAACTACGGGAATGGCAGACCACATGGGAACGCAAAATGTCGATAGCCTGCCTTTTTTGGCATAGATGTTTACGCATTATCCTTACACGTGGCAGTTATGTTAGATGAGGTAAGTAAGATCCACCACGCGTCAGTTTCATAACGATTTTATGCAAAGAACAGATATTATTGCGCTCACCAACCACGACAGAGTGACAGCACTGAGTCCTTTATGAAATGGAACTAGCGATTCAGCCACTGAGATTTTCTGAATACGGTCTGTGGAAGCCTGTTCTCATATTCAGTACCAGCGTCTTCTCGGCGTGGTGAATTCATTTAATGACAGTACGCTATCACTTTGATTTCCAGGATTACTCGTACTCTTACCAACAGCTTCCTGCTACACTTGCTTATTTGTCCACACGTGATAAACGAGATAATTAATAATTAAAACTTCTGTTGTTATTTCAGCCAAAAATCATCCATTTTACCTATGTCATATGCATGCGTCAATACTATTACAACCACTAGGATTTTTTTCAGCAATGTGAGAACAAAGCAAACCAGCGAATCTGGTTGCCCCGAGCTGAAAGCCGGCCTCAAAATGACACCTTCTGCATATTTCCACTCTCACATTGTGAAATGTACAATATCGATGTTATTGCCTTAGCCGTGTATGACACAGCTAATTGGATTTCGTGTGTTTTTGTAGTGTGTGTTTGCGTGCGTACGTGTCTATGTGCGCATGTACCAGAAAGTGAGCGACCACAATGCGGAGATATGCCTTACAGAGAAATTGCAGGCAGTTCACGTATTAACAGTGATTCGGACAAAGTCTAGTTGGGTAGCACATGCAACGGCGTTGAGCAGGTAGTACTTCGCACAATAAAGTGCAAAAAAGAATGGGTGTCGGAGAAAGAAGAGGTAGTGGAGGGTGGCCGTCTATTGTCCTATTGTATGAGTATCTTGAATAATTTCACGGAGGTTCGTTGTGCAGCGATCATAACAGAGGCCGCGAATGATGTCAAAAATTTAAAGGAAACTACACCACACAGAATATGCTACGTGTTCGAAAAGGAACTCTGCAATGGAATTGGTGGTCTTTAGATTTAAATGTTACTGATTGCGGTGCAGTGGTCACAATAGGGGACGCAGAAAACGGCGGCCACCGCCTTAAAGACGTCTGCACACCGACCTACACATTCTTAGAATCCGCTTTCATGGACTGCCACAGCATACATAATTTGAAATATTTCCAGCGCGTTATGCTCATGACGACATATCTTACAAGGGATCCTTGCTACCACTTTGCCTCTTTCTTTCTAGTGATTTTTCTGGTTTCGTTCCCATTAGCTTGCGATAGCACTTAGGGAATTGCTTGGTGAAATAATTACTACGACGGCCGGAAAAAACTTGGTTGATCCTTCCTTCAGAGGAACCGATCATAACACGAAAGTGAAACGTATATACTAAAAAGCTGTGGTAGCTTCGTTGCCCTTCTACAAATATAAGTTCATATATGTGCACAATATCTTATTAAATACAGTTTTGCTTGAAGGGCGAAGCAAACACAACGCTATAAAGCACGCTAGCAATGTGCTGCTGCACATCGTAACCAGCATCCCGAAGGCTACCAAGCCTCATGAGCATATACGGCGCGGCGGTAGCTATATATAGGACGAAACTACGTTGTTACAACTGTAATGGCATTGCACCCGCCCGCCAATAAACAAGTGCAAATTATGATAATGACAATGATTTAGTGGTATCCCATTGAAATGGGGCGATTCAAGAAGTAACCGAACCTGTTTCATAATTAGGCATGCTATATCTATTTCTTATTCTAGCTTTTTCCTATACATTTCTTTGTTCATCTTTCTCTTCCTCAAAACTTCTATACCTACTTTGTACCGCTACCACTGCCTGTAACGGATGCGGTCGTATGAATCTCTTGCCTGCTTTTCCCCACCAATACTGTACACTTGCTTCTCTCGACGCCTGTATGTTTCATGCCCTTCCATCCACTATAAATCGAAGCGCTTCTGGACGGTGTACGTCACCTAGGGATGTCACTGGGGTATTACCGTCGAATTCCATTAGGATGGGCTTAGTGGTCTCGGGATTTTTAATGCAGCATACAGATGGCTGATATTTTTCCGAATATTTCATCCTGTATGTTCTTCTCGTGACGGAACCAACTCCAGCCTGAAATGGCAAGCCACTTCCTTTCGTATTATCGTAGATTTTTTCGCCCGTAATTTCTTCCTTCCGTTTCTTGTGAATCTCCACAACTCTTTCTTGCTTCCATTCTTTCCGTCCTGTTGAGTGTCTGTATTTCTCTCACTTTCTGTTTGATGATTCCTGGTTGTCTATTTAGACTTTAAGTTAAGTGTCTGTATTTCTCTCACTTTCTGTTTGATGATTCCTGGTTGTCTATTTAGACTTTAAGTTACCGTATACTTGGTTGCCAGCTTTCCTGAGCTCTTCCTCAATTCTATATCCACGCTTTTGTGTTACAGATACTTGTGCACTTTATCTACTCATTTAGTTTCATCCACGTTTCTGAGTCTTTATTCAAAACTAATTTTGCTTTGCGCTCCTTTGACTTCAAGAGATGCAAAACCAATGTCATCCTGCACTGCCTCGTTCGTGATTTTTTACCGTGGGCTCCCCAAGCCAACCGGCCTATTGATGTTTATTGAACTTTCGATAGGGGCAAGATACCTCATTTTAAGCACAAAATGGCTTTGTTCAAATTTAGCGCTGGCGCTTTTAATCCTTTCCAGGTTCCACGCACCATATCATTCATTGTAGCCCGCAATTGTTTTTCATTACTACTGCATTCCTCTTCCCCCTTATTTTAATATGATCTTGGTTGGTGTGTGAGTAAATCTTTGCATTGTTTGTGTATACGCCGACGTATTTATTCTGCTTGACAACGGGTAGGACTTGCTGTTGAAATGATAACAGGGAACTACTTGTCTCTTGATCATGATTACCCATTTATCTGCGCCAAACCTTAATTCTATAATTTTCACAACGTTGCAACACGTTTGCAAGTCTCTGAAAATCTCTTGCATCGTCCACGCGCATTAGTTCATAGTCCATCCGTTGAAGCCTTTGTCAACTACGAGTGTAAAATGAACCAAATCCTAGTTCTTTGTCTTTGAGCCGTCTTTCTATGTCCTTACCATAAAGCGGGAGCAACAAAGTACACTGAGGAGATTGTTACTTCAGTCCATGGTAAATTCCTACCACTTCATTGCATTTCTGTCCTTCCCATAAAATTAGTATTCCGTTTTCGTCATAGATCTCTCTCTGCAGTTCCATGAACTTGTCATCTATGTTTTTATAACGGAGAATATAACATTAAATTCATTGTCTACGTAGTCGTAGGCTCCCTTAATATCTAGAAATGCTTTCGACAAATGACTATTCTGAGCTTTCGAAATCACAATCCGCAGAATTGGCGCAAAGATCCTTCAAGCGTCTCCTTTGTATCGACCTGTTGTATTGTTCCCCGAGTATACCATTCTTCTGCGCCCACTTCGGCAGTTTTAGTTCTATAGCTTGCACTGCTATTCTATATATCTCCGACGTTACTCTAACTTGCCAGTACGAGCTCGTCCAATCCTTATCACCTTATCATTCGTATATAAGGGTCATCTTCTTTTCACGCCATTCGACTGAATTTTTCTTCGTTTTATATTCTTGCTCTATGGTTTTAGGAAACAGTACCGTGCTCTGTGGACCAAGGTGTTTTATCAGCTGCATTTTAATCTCTCCGTTTTCTCTGTGGCTGCTGTATCTGTCAGTCGGAACTGCGCTTTTTTGACGCCGACATTATCCATGATAACATCACTGATGTGCCGATGTGCATCGTCTGCTTCGAATATATTACTGTCTTCCTCCCTTATGGAAATTGCAAATATTTAGTTGGAACTCCGAGTGCTATAAATTGGTTACAGAATATTTTTGGTGTGCCTTAGCCTTCTTGCAAATGTTATTTACCTAAGGCTTACGTGTACATTTATTTTCTATAGAAGGAGCTCACAGGACACATTTTCTTTCTCCGAGCACATTTTCCTTTTATCCTACCTTTTCGGCTTCTCGATGATCCGCAGGCTCTTGCTTACGCTCTCCTGTAGCTTGCTTTATTTTCTTGTTCCACGACATGCGTGCCTACAACTTCAATCGCCGCTGTGCCACAAAGCGGTGAGTGTGGTCGGGGATCATTTTCGAAAAAGCGCGAAAAAGGGCCATGAACGCCGTCGCTCGTAGACGCCGACACAATTGGTTTAGAACGGACGTCCAGCCATTAACATATCTAAAGCTCTTAGCTGTGTACAAGCTGACGGACTTGTCTTCTACGTAATTACTGAAAAAATCGGGAAATCAACCTTAACAAAAGTAATATTCCATTATCTACCAAATCTTTCAGTAAGATGCAGGTTCTTTTTCGTCCCTCTCAAGGGTAGAGGCACTACTTTTCCACTTGGGCGCCCGAGATACACCACAAGAGATTGTCTATGTAAGTGAGGAGTACTGCCTCTAAGGATAACGCTAAAGAACCTTTGGATTGGTCGAAGCAGACGACGACAATTGAAGACACTTTGTGCCTTTGTCAGATGGGAGTAGGGGTTGGCACCCACCAGCGCCATGTCCCAGAACTTACGTGTACTCATGAACCCATCCTCACCCGCCGTGGTTGCTCAGTGGCTATGGTGTTGGGCTGCTGAGCACGAGGTCGCGGGATCGAATCCCGGCCACGGCAGCCGCATTTCGATGGGGGCGAAATGCGAAAACACCCGTGTGCTTATATTTAGGTGCACGTTAAAGAACCCCAGGTGGTCAAAATTTCTGGAGTCCTCCACTACGGCGTGCCTCATAATCAGAAAGTGGTTTTGGCACGTAAAACCCCAAATATTATTATTATTATTATTATTATTATTATTATTATTATTATGAACCCATCCTCATTCCCTGCATTTACCCGGCCACATCCCACTACCCGAGTTGAAAGGGTTAGGGGTATTGATTCGGGCCAACGACATTTCCCTAACAAGGGGGCCTCTGTGGAGCAGCACGAAGTCAGCGACTTCACTAAACAGACAAACAGCCATGTCGGCCTTAAGGGACACAAGCCCAACAGAACCTCGATTTGGCTTAACACAAAAGATCTCAAGGCAAACAACCATGAAGACCACAAAAGCCGTCTCTGGGCCAACGCGACCGCATCCTGGTGTACCGCGACCAGTTCTGGCTCTGGGTTCCAGAAGGACAATGGAAAACACGTGGATCGACTGGAAAACACTGAATTCGAGCGGCGTAAACGTATGCATAATAACTTGACGCAGAGTTTTTCCACTGACTCGTCAAAAATCACGACAGGGTGACCCCTGGATCCATTCTTGCTTTTGCAAACATTTCATCAAGAGACGGTGCCCTCCTCCTTCAAAATCCATCACAGCGTGCTAACTAAACTTGGTGCGACCACTGGACAAACGAGCGGAAACGGGTTGATCGCCTGCTTATAGAACGGGTGCAAGAAATCGACAGTTAGAAATACAACATCCGGGATAACAAAAAGTCAAGCTACCCGTGGAAGGACTGCTGGGGAAAGCAAGCACTGCGAAAGGATTTTGATCGTATTTTCCCAACTACCACAAATAGGCCACATCCCTCGTGTCGGGATTCGTGCGAAGCGTTTGTAGCTAACCTGCAGACAGCCACGCGCTAGGTGGTACATGAACGTAGATGAACATCAACCGAGCTGGCCTTGATGAGATTCCAGCTTGGAGTGTGAGAGGCCAGATTATGTCGCTGACAATGCGGAGGGAAACCTGGGGTGAGGTTATAATGTCATTCCTGAGTTGAAGTGACAACTACATTGATGCCAGCGTTAAATTTCCAACACGCGCCAGAAGATTGGCAGTCGCTGCTTAAATGATGGAAGGGGCTCCTTAATTAGGCACATCGTGAGAAAATCAGTTTTCCGAAAAAAAAAACGCAGTCGAGTGCTAAGAAAAAAAACACATGTAAAGCTTCGAATCAAGAATATATCGAAGTAAACAGCAACCTGAGTTCATCTGCCGAGGTCAGGCATTCCGAGTCTTGCTTTACCCTTTTGCAATTTTAGCACCTGCTGAGTAACAAACATAGTTTTCCCTTTTTGAAGAAAATAAAACAGGACCTGCTCAAAAATTGTGTGGTTCAGCTTGGAACTGGGGACGCACGTGTTACGTACGTAAGGAAGGAATACAGAAGTGACAAAAAAATTGTTGTTCGAGCTGTCAATGGTCACGACAATACGCTAATTCCCTGATTCCTTGTTTCAAGCTTTTCCTTACAGTGCTATCGGTTTTCAGGAGACATACCGCGTATGTCCAATTCGAAACCGAGAAATCAGAAGCGCGCCGTCACAGTTAGACCATTAACGTGCTGCGGACGGAATGTAATGGAGTTCACGTACATGACTGTACTTTCGAAGCTATTCAACTTCGCACCACTTGCACTGCAGTAATTGTCCGTGTCATCTAAGACAGTGCAAACTGCTACCCAGTCTGGTACGACAATGCCTAAGTTATCCGCATAAGCGAGCAGGGCAAAAGGAGGGCAACCATGGTGGAAGTAGGAACCTGCCAATTCTGTTGTCACTGGACAGCGTTTGCAGAATTGGTTCAGAAGCGCTGTATTTACAGCAATTGTTTTATTAATAATGGCACACCGATATGCAAGGTGGGACTGGAACACTAATAGCGCGAACGTATGTAGGCAGTGCCGACGAGGTGTAGCAATTTTAGGTTAGTACTGAACGTTTAGTCGGGGCAACGGGGCCACGTTTTCTATTCCTCGTTGCCCCGCCTCCAAAAATTTACTGCTATAAACTGCTAGTGGTTTTCAGGATGGTCTTCTGACACGCCACTCAACAACTGTAAGGGAATCATTGTGCGAATGTTCCACCGGCTATTAAGCCAATAAGCCTCGTGTACGCCCACTTCATTTTAATACAATCCAAGGCTTTTAAGGAGAGGACCACAAACATACAGCAATTGTACATGCCACGAGAAGACTTGCATATGTGAAATTATATTCAATAAGTCTCTAGATATTGGAATCGTTCCTTCATCGTGGAAACTTGCAAGAGTAATACCCTTGTATAAAACAGGCAGGAAGACAGACATAACGAATTACAGACCAATTTCTTTAACTTCCCAATCGTGCAAAATGCTGGAACATATTATTTACAAACACATAATAGATTTTCTGGAGTCCAACACCATTCTAACTTATGTTCAGCACGGCTTTAGACGCGGTTTTAGTACTATCACGCAGTTAACCGACTTCACCCATGACATCGCTTATCAGTTGGATCTCGGTAAACAGATTGATGCTATCTTCATTGATTTTTCTAAAGCTTTCGATTCATTACTTCAATCCCACCTCTTGCAAAAATAAATGCAATACTAAAAAAATCCCATCTGGTCAATTGGATCGCTAGTTTCCTTTCTAACCGGTCCCAATACGTCGAGTTTAGTTCTGCAAGGTCATCCATACTTGAAGTAGGCTCCGGGGTTCCTCAAGGATCCGTCCTGGGTCCTTTATTGTTTTTAATTTATGTCAATGACGTCCCAAAACATGTTTCTTCTAATATTCGTCTTTATGCTGACGATTGCGTCTTATCCGACGTGATTGATTCCCTGAATAGTTTTCAGCGATTAAACGATTCCTTTGTCTCTTTCAGTGCTTGGTGTGAAAAATGGAAAATGAACATTAATTTAAAGAAAACGGTTGTTTTGTCCTTCACGAAAAGAGCAGCACCTGTAATTGCGACATATTCATTGAATGGGTCACCTTTAACCTGAGTTCGACAATACAAATACCTTGGTGTAACATTTACTCACAATCTCTCATGGACTACACACATTGACCAAACATGTTCAAAGGCCCTAAAACAGCTTGGATACCTACGTCGTACTATGCAAAAGGCTCCGAAGGCAACAAAACTTTTAATGTATAAAACTCTTGTTCGCCCCATTATCGATTATGCCGCAACAGTCTGGTCACCACATAACCAAAACAACATAATCAAACTAGAAGCAGTTCAGAAAAAAGCCATCCGTTTCATTTTACATCGGTATAACCGCTATTTTTCACCCTCGTCTGCCCTCCCTACACTGAATCTAACATTACTTTCAGTACGTCGTGATGGGGAATCATTAAAATTTTTGCACAACATAATTAACAAGTCATACCAGACTTCAAACACAGTTTGCATATATTTCACCAAGCCTTCTTGCACGCGTAATTTCCACGAGCTTAATCTTACACCTCTCTATGCCCGTACAAATACCTTCAAGTACAGCTTCTTTCCCCGCACAATAGAAGTATGGAATTCCTTGCCTGGCTGCCTTCGTTCACTCTCGAAAAGCGAATTCGAAAGTGCTGTCTATGAAAATCAGTATATGTAACTACTTAAATCAGGTTTAGTTTATACTTTATGTGTGCGTATTTCTGTGTCATTGCTTTTTATGAATCGATGAAAACAATTTGTAAGATTTTGTAAACGATTGTAACGATGTTGTAAGAGTCATTGTTGATTTTTCTTTTTTTTCTTTATTTTTGTTCAGCACTGTTTTTACCCACTCCTGCAATAGCCCTCCTGTGGGGCTGCAGTATGTATAAATAAATAAATAAATAAATATGCAGCGTGGATAAACAGAGGCCAACACAGCTGGTGCATTAAAATACCAAAAAGCAGGAAGCACCTGCAAACAAAGGCGGCAGGTTGAAATGCATGTGCTCTGACACACTGTCCCAAGCTAATAGAAGGGTACGACGTTTGGAACATCCAAGAGTGCAGAAATATCTGTCCATACGTGAGTGAAAATTGTCACTGTGGCACTTTACGTACATTTCGCTTTCTGAATGACAAGTAAGCACTCTCTGGAAGCCCACATCTGCTGAGCGCCAAACCCTTTACCTCTCTTTAGTCTTAAAAGGTGTTCGCCCGGTGGCCGAAACTGCCGTGGTGCGTGCAGTGAGATGGCTATGGCGTACACAGATTGAGTGCTGCCTGCAGCACGTCTGAAGCCAGGAGCGACACAAGTTAGTTTTCGCCGCACTTTTCGCTCTTAGTTTTCGCCACAAAACGATCACACTAAAGACGCATGTTGCGCGGCGCCGACTGTAATCTTTCTTGAAGAAAGCTTTGTTCAGTAAAGGGCGTAGTCACGCTATTCGGGAGCCGTTCTTGTGGACCTGCACCCTACATGTTTGCACGGCGCCAGCAGACTCACAGGTACATCTGGCTTCGAACAATCCCATTCATCCCATTCGACCCCACAGGAAAGCACAACAGCGAGAGAGCTTTGGAACGAAATGCGGCACATATTTCTGGCTCGGATTGCAGGCCATGGTTGCTTAGTCACTATGGTGCTGGGCTTTTAAGCACGAGGGCGCGCGATGCGATCCTGGCCAAGGCGGCCGGATTTCGATGGGGGCGAAATGCCAAAACCCCCGTGTATTTACATTTAGGTGCAGGTTATAGAACCCCTGGTCATCTATATTTGAGGAGTCCCCGAGTACGGCTTGCCTCATAATCGGATCATGGTTTTGGCACGTAAAACTCCCTAACTTTTTTACTGGTTCTGATCGGCTTTCCTCGTAGCGGGCAGAATCTGCCAATATCATGAGCCGGGCTCCTGTCTCATCTCGGTGCCCTACACTGTGACAGGCACCCGCCGCTCAGAACAAATTGTCGCAGTGTGTTCTTCTCGTCAAGTAATGACCCTCGGCAAGGTATTTCGAGACGTCTCTTTAACCTTTCTTTGCAGCCGTTCCATTCGGCTAGACCGAAAGGAAGGAAAACGCTTGTTTCAGGATTTTCAAGACAAAATGAGGGAAATAAAACAGTGCTTTTTCAATCGCAGGCTTACACTTTCTAACACCTCTACGCCTACATTTCTAACCATTAGGGAGGCACAAAAAGGTTAAGTACCGCCATTTTCGCGTATTCACCTGATGTTCAGTCACGGGCGCTGCCAGACGGAACACGGGAGCCGCGACATCGCTCAGCGGAGAGCCTCACCCCCGCCACCTTATTAAGTATTACGGCGCCTAGGCAATCAAAGTGATTGGCGAAAAGCCTGGCGAATTCTCTACTATGGTGAGTCGTCTGCCAAGGTTTCACTTGGCGCAATTTGTTGGCACTCCACGGGGCTGCGACGAGCTCCCGTGTTACCGCAGGAAGTGGCCGCGCCTTTTCATAGCATGACATAAGTAAATGGAAAAATTTGGTGACTCACGGCATAAACACTTTATTATTAGAATAACTGCTCAACTATAATCGGTTTTGTTGCTTTGCCGGTTCGTACAGCAATCCCTTACTCCCTGTATACTTACCTGTGATAGCGGATGCAGTAGCTAGGTTTTAGTGCTTCTAGAGTGGGCTGGCTGCCTTCCAATCATCGCCGTTTTCTCCTAGCATCCGTACTCAAAGAAACACTGACCACGATTGTCCACCGCCTTTTCATGCATTTGTGTGTGCACTTTGCTCAACGGGAATTATTCAATGAACTGATTTAGAGGTCCGCTGTAAATATTTCGATCGTTTTTTTTATTTCACCAAGCTCTTTTAGAGAAGTTCATGACGCAGCGGAAAAATAAGGTCAGAGAAGTTTTCCTTTTATAGCCGAGACCGGCTTGTGCAAGCAGTTTTCCGTTTCCTGCGTATGTCATCGAATTGATTATTATGTTATTCAATCGCGTCGAAGAGACCGACCACCAGTGTTCGATTTAGCATGATTAGTCGCAACGACGGATATTTCCACTAAAATTATATCTGTAATTTCATAGCTCAAGCATGTGCATTGTTTTGAAAACATCCATTTTCAAGTACATTCTCCATGACCTGGTTTGAATACCCACAATCAATAAAAACATACCTTGAGGCAAAGAGCGAAAAAACGAAAAATAAACAAACACGCCGACTAGAGAAGGAAACCAAGTCACAGCGCTTCGTTTTCTTCGTTTCCTTCTCTTGTGCTCAGTTTTATTCTCGCGCTTTGCCTCAAGTTATGCAGTACGAGATAGCCCACCAGTCTGTGCTCTTGAATAAGAACCGTTGCACAGTAAATAAAAATGAATGCGTGAACGTGAGCATAAATGCCCTTTCTCTTTCATCGCTAAACAGTCGAATATATTTATGAAAAAATATATGTAAATAGACATGCAGCCTTGACACATACAGGTGATCAAACAATTTAACCAAGACAAGTAAAAGTAAATCAATTAATGGTTTCTCAATCGAGAAAGGCTGGAAAGCTTAGCTCTTATTCTAACTTTTAAAAACTAAATGGCGAAAGAAAAAGCTTTATAAACTTGCGTGGGAAATAGATCGTATGTGGATTTCATAGCAGCATTAGGGCGTGTGCATATCTCACGTTGAGAAACTGCATGTGTACGATGATCACAGGGTCCGCATTACAGTATGGATTGTCAATACTGTTGCGTTTCTCATTTACCACAGTTGTACGCGGCATCACTGCTCGACAAATATTGCTTCACGGGTAGCGTGAACCTATGAAAGCCCCTTCACGCTGCATCGTCATTTTCTCAGAACCACAGAGCTGGGGAATAAATCACGGTCACCTGAGACTGAGGGTCAAGCATTTAGGTACCACATCTTCTGCTGTTCGACCACCCAGAGCTGCAGAGCTGGCAGGCGTGACGAGCGCACTCCGGACTAGAGCGAATGCTATTCTTCGTCTCATCTTGGAAGTAGTGTTAGGGCGTCGTCACGCCGTACTTCTTCAGATTGGTTTCTGATATCGAGTAATAACGGCATAGCCCGTGGTAACAGACATGCAGCTCGCCATGTCATAGCCTTGGATAGGCGTGGCTTCAGGCAACACATATCAGCACACCTTTGTGTACAGTCATGAGAGTTTCCGGCTTGGAACAATTGAATCGTTTATTGACGGATGCCAAGGCATGAACACCACAAAATGTTAGCTCTTAATATATAAATATTGTCAGTTAAATACGGATGCCATTGTTGTAAGCCTAGTTCAAATAGCAGAAAATGGGCACTTCAAGGACCACAGCTGCTTGTGATGTATACATTTTATGGGTCGCTGACATTCACTGACATGACTGCCAGTGAATATGAAGTGAACATGACTGTCAGTGTCAGTATGGTCACTGACATGACAGGCTTAATGACTTTCTTTGTATTAGGAGCTTTTCACGGGTAAAACAGTCATTGTTAGTAGGAGCCTTAATTATCTTGGGAAGTTTGTTCATGCATCCTGTGTTTATATAGATTCAGTGACACCTCAAAAATGACAGATAGTGCACTTTGCATTTTTTATGTATTTATAACGAACACAACGTATGCGGAGACAGCGTAAATATCATTCATTCCTAAGTAATTCTACTTCTTCTACTAGTAGCAGTTCTCATAAATAACGCGTATGCAGTATCCAATGTTGACCATGTCTTTTTTATCTTTTTACTAATACAGCTGCCAGTGTTCCACTTGAAATAGAAGGCCACATTTCTGTTATATCTGCATGTGGCTCAAAACTATTGTTGGCAAGTTATGACCTACCGTAGTACACAGAGCACAATATGTTCAGTGAGCAATTAAAACTAAGGAACAGAAATAAATGACATAAATTAAAAAACCTAGCCATATTATACCCTATGTTCAAATCTATATCTAAAGTAAATTGCAAAGAACGTTATGTACATGCCTAACGGAGTGTATTTATAGAAGAGCCATAAGATTGGCGGTGGAGATAAGTAAAGTTGCATAGTATCTTATAAAGGAATGAAACCCTGTGTATACAGCATTCCTATTTTATTTTGCAGCCCGCTTGCATTTGACGAACTATACAATTCGCAACCGACGTGAGTATGATGTTATGTTGTGATATCTTCATGAAAAAAAAGCGAAATGTTTGGTTATTATTTGTAAGCTTTCTTCTGAATTGCGGATGACAAAGTCAGAAGAAGTTTTTGCTGACAGTAGGAGTACCCTGCTGTAGGAGTACCATGCAGCGTGAAATGTAATCGCCCACTCGGCCAGCATTTTGTATGCGCCTATGGTACGTTTCTGTTGCGAGAACAACACGCCGATGGCCATTAACATTAGCGAGAAAAAATGCAAACAATCGCCTGCATGCACCACTGTCTTTGTTGACGAGAGAGATATGCCTTACTTTGAATATTGCCCAGTGTTCATATGTTCTAGTACGTTAGTAAAGCTGTCAGAAGCATTTTAGTACTCGCTGTTTTCGAATCAATTAAAACATTCACTATTGGGCTCTCAATGGATGGATATTTTCTTACGTTCAAATCCTTTTTTTTAACATTTTTTCGTACCTTTTATACGTAGTTACGTGACCAGTGATAACTCTTTGTGTAATAAATACTTTTGCATTGAATCTTGCGTACTGCTTCTTTGTACATTATTCTATGCAATGAATTAGAATAAAGAAAACTGAGCAGTGGCTTTTCATACTATGGGCGATTGTCTCGGGAAAAAAAAATCTGTTGCAAGTTACATTCATCAGTCTTTTAATTATAACGCTGTTTCGCTCCAAGCTATGCCGGGGTATCATGGTGGTTTGTTGCACACTTTATTGTCGGCATTACGTACCTGCCAAGTGGCGTTTGTTTGAAACTTACCAATTCATAGTTATGATGGTTGATGGAACGCTTATATTTTAGGAATGTTTTAAATAAAATAAAAGATGTTTCATCTGTTTTATAATGAAACCACCGGAAAGGTTTGAACTACATGGGGTTTACAAGATAAAAATGTGAAAGCAGCTTTGTGACAAAAGTTGTATTTTTTTTAATGGGTTGTCCTATCTTAACCTGAGTGACGCCTGTCGTGAGCACGCTGAAGAAAAAGCAATCAGCATACTGAGCCTGTTCACGGAAGATGTCATTTAGATCAAGTGAAACATGCGCTTCAAGGCAAGATGCATTTTTGAATACGGGGTTTACTGCCCGTTCCGTCCGAAACAGTGAATGCAGAGAGCAACTCAGCCACAATGGTAGTGTACACGTAGCGTGCGGACGCACAGCACTCATGACACAAACGCAAGGCACACCCGTGCCCTCGATCTGCCACAAATCCGGCAGGACGACACGTTAACAGAGCGTCTGCATCGCTACGTCGGTTTTTTAGCCAAGCGCACTTGTAGTATTGGTAGAGCCTATAATGCTTCGCACATAAATCACGCACGCGCACGATAGTGGGCAGTACGACGGCAATGATGGCGACGACGTTGGGAGTGCGTCTCGGGTACCGAATAATTGATATCGCAGTAAAAGTTTGCAAAGAAACAAAAGTACAAAAAGGAAAATAATGAGAAGGTGTAACTAGGGGTTAGTGTTGCAGGTTGCATGGATGCAGCGCTAAAGGGAAAATATTCAAGTTTCACAATGCGAGCGTCAAGAATTTACCATTGTACGATGTGTGGTCAGCAAAGGTTTTTTTCTCCTCAATCTGTGTAAGACTGTGTTCTCTGTAAGCCCGTGATGGGGTATTATGGAAAGAAAAAAAGTTATACTGTCCTATTGCGGTCATTGCACGCGTTTAGATAATTATGTGCTATTTGCGACGACGATCATGGTGGAGGGTCAGTTAGAGGCTCCTTTATATAGGCCATGGCTGATGTAAACGGTAGTGAGGATTTAGACATGCTTTTCCAATTGATGATTGCAGCTTACCAAGAATAAATTTGTCTTGGTGCAATTGAACTTTTAATACGAGCTTATGATGATCTCGTATCACTGAGATTAGATTCTAAAAGAGCTATGCATACCCAAGCTTTGGTTATTTCATAAAACTTTATTGAATGCACAGATCTCTACCTGAGCCATACCTGTTAAGCGATCGAGAACAAATCATTGCTTGTGAATTTGAACGTTGAGCTATTTATTTACTTATTTGCTGTGGTTCTAACGGTGTCATGTTTCTTTATCTGGTATCTTCATCATTATGTTCTGGACGACAGCCAACATCGATGATCACATGACTGGGAAGTAGCCGCACAATATATGTTAACTACACAGCTTCTCTGAAGCAGAAAAGTGGAAGTTAAGGCACAATTTCCAACTATACTTAAAGAGTGGACTTTAGTACGAGTGACAAAAAACGCAAGAAAAGATTAATAGCCCGCTATTTCCGCTCCCATAAATTTTCTGCTTACAATCGTAACCTGCAGATCGTTTAGCACTCACCTTTATCTGATATGCTTAAAGGAAAAAAAATGGAAGCAAGGAACCGTCGTAAGTATTTTGAAAACGAGCACAATGCGGTGTCACTTCACAGGAAGCAAAATGGAAAGCTAAGCTAGTTGGAAAACTTGCATCTTGCCTACTGTATTAGTGCACTGAAGACGAAAACGAAGAGAGAAGAGAGGACTCAGTTGTGAGTAAGAGCCTTGCCCTATCTACTTTTCTCTTCGTTTTCCGTTTTTGGGCGCTAGAACAATAGTGAGCTTCACAGGAAGCCTTAGCGATAAACTGCATGTACACTAGTGGAATGCGCAAGCAACGCCGGGAATGAACCGCCGAGGTGTGTGTACTATATACACGCCGATTCTAATTACATGTCTAAATTCCGGTAGCTGCAGCAAGAGGTGCTGAGTGAGTGGATTAAAATTCCGCGAGAGCCAAGGCTTTGTATAACGTAAGCAAGATTATGATATGAATTTCCCACCACACTAATTTGCTTAAAGATAGCTTTTAACATTGTAATTACGCCATCTGACACAGCTACGTTTTTGCAGAATGTAGGCAACAACTACCCAAGGCCTGTGTATTTCCGCAAAGTGAGTACCCTTTCAACAACTTGAGAATCTCTAAGCAGTGTAAGCAAGAAAATTGTTGTGCTGTGGGCTAGCCTTGTAGTAAACCTGGCTGTTTCAAAAAGTCTGCAATCGTAAACCTCAGTAATTTGAACATATTTCAAGATATATCATAAGCTTTGAAGCTTTCTGCTTGTGCAATAAAGAAGTTGCCGTTCACAAAATATTCTCTTCTGCAATTTTGCAATAAAATCATGAACGACAGAATGAGCAAATTTTCTTATTCGCATGCAAACTCGACATACTCACAAATTAGTTATTATAAGTGCCACTGACGTCTCTTTTTGTCAGCCTTCTGAACAAGTAGAGAGCTTTTTGTAGCCTATGTCTGAGTAAACAGTGAATAAACATATTTTTAAATGTTCAGTTCCTTGGCGCAGAACTTGCTGTTGAGTGTTAGAAAATAATGCGGTATTTTTTTCAGAAAGTAATAAAACACAGAGGCACATGGTGTGGCAAGATATGAATTCGTTGTTAAATTAAAGTACTTATTTGCATACAAACGTCTTCTCACTTAATAATTAACTGACATCATTTGTTCCGCTTGCTACGTTCATTGAGACGAGTTGATCTGACCAGGCGCCCAGCATGTCAATATCTTTGTGACTGATTCAATTAAGCGCTGTTATGCGTGAAGTACTCGCGCAAATTTAGAACTGCCAAGAATGAGAAGCAGTAATTAAATATAGGATGACTAAGAACAGGAAAAGTCATTGGCAGCGAGAGGGGAAAACAGGGAGGAAAACAAGAACATGATGACCAAGTAAGCACGTGGAAGAAAAGGGTGCGGAGTAGCATTCACTTGGTGAAAGGGCCTGGCGCTGAGTCATGCTCCCTCAAGGGCTGCACAAGATAGGGCCAACCTTTCCCTTCCTCACAAAGAACCACTTCTTTCTCTCTGATGGGAGCAAGGGTTCAGGAAGCAGGTCACCGGGTTGGAGCGTGTTTGGAGGAATAGCCAGACGTGGAGTGCCACGCAAGCGTCTGCTTGGTGCGTTTCTGTCAGTTAGCAGAATAAACGTACGAACTCAGTTGGCGGCAGAAACACGAATTTAATTTAACCACGCAATAAAAATGACCAATCGAACAAGTTGCGGATCCCACGAACTCCAGAAATCAATGTAGGCGAAGCTTAGTACGCTGTTTGCTTTGAGTGATGATAATTAGCGGTGATGTTGGCGGCGAATGTGCAATTTATTCAGCACTTAGCCGATTACAAGAGTGGCGGGTTCACGTTAAATGTTGCTTTGCGTGCACCACTGCTGTTTGTCTGCGTCAGCGGGCCTTCGATGTGTTGCGAGACCACGTATATGAGCACACAAACGTTGAACCCTCCCGCGTCTAGCCGTAGCAGGTTAGCCGTGTCTGTGGAAAGGGGGATCCGCAGGGTTGAGCCGATGCCGGGTGTTTGGAACTTTCAGTCCCACCGGCAGGGGCAACACACCTCTTTGGCCTCTGCTTCACATAGACGCACCTCCACACTGACCCACCTGAAAAAAATTGGCAGTAACCTTTTCCTGTACTCCTCTCCAACCTTCGGCTTTCTCTCCCGCCTTTTCATTTTTCCTGTCCTTTTTCTGACTTCCGAATTTCCCAGCAGTAAGGGTTAAATTTGTGCGGCTTGCCAGTTTTGTCTATGCTGCATTTATTTATTTATTTATTTATTTATTTATTTATTTATTTATTTATTTACTTACGTATTTAAGATACTTTCAAGGCCCGAAGGCCTTACAGAAAGGAGCTGGTGGATGTAACAAAAAAAAGAAAGAAAAAAAACTGGCGTTGGCAGGGCCTCCCTTGCAGGAACTTATGTCACGTCCCCCTGTTCGGCTGCATGGTGGGTGGTTGGCATGGCTGCCAAAAACCCGATCTATACTTATAGAGAATGCTTTCCCTGAACTCCCTGATCGCCCTCCGAAACGAAGGCACACCGAAGATTTCTGCCAGTTTTTCGGACGCCAAGTCCACAAGTTCCCCCGTTTTGATGGTTTTCCCTCTTAAAGACCACACAGACCCGTGCGAAACATTTCACAGTTCCTTGTTTCAATATCTGTGACGGAAGTTTTTGGTCCAGGTTAGAATTCGTCGCGGACGGCTAGCGGTGATCTCCTCTGAGTTCCACGATCAGAAGCAATATGAGAACCTGCAGAAAATAGCATCATTCGGGAAGACCCAAGTAACAGTGACTCCGCACCGTACTATAACCACCACCCGTCGCGTTGTCTCAGACGATGATTTGAGCAAGCTGACTGAGTTTGAACTCTTGCAGGGCTTCAGTGAGCAGAATTTTATCAATGTCAGAACAATTTAGATGAGGCGGGACGTCAAACAAATCGAGACTGAGCACCTGATACACTCCTTCACAACTGTCCGGCCCGCGTTCATTCAGGCCTGGTACATCAAGCTTCGCGTAAGGCTAGACGTGCCATACCTTCTTCGATGTTTTAAATGACAGCGTTTCGACCAAAGTTCAGAGAGCTGCCGAGGCCGCCAACTAGTACGAAATAGAGTGCGAGAACTCTCTCCCCTCTGCAAACTGTGATGGGGAGCACGCCGCGTACTCACGGTCGTGCCCATCCCTGAAAAAGAAAGAAATTGTGAAGGTAAAACTAACAAAGAATATTTCAAAGAAGCACGTGGCCAGGTATACTACCTGCCAAAGAATAGCTTTGCGAAGTGACGCATCTGGGGGCAGCGCTACAATGGCCCCCGGCCGCTGTCCGACCCACACGTAGTCAGGCGGCAGAGACGCCATCCGCCCCACCGGCGGTAGCAGCTAGCGCAGCTCCGCCACCCCATCGGAAGGGGCCATCGACCTCCGGGCTGGTGGCCTGAAGTGTCACTTCCAAAGTGTAGAGGCCTTCAGGTCAAGCACTGTGCTCGGATGAGCGCGTGTCCATCGCTTTACAAACGGCGATAGACACAATGACCAACCAGACGGCTCCGCCAGCACCTAAGAAGCGCAATATTCTCGTGATCGCTCAAAAAAAGACCAAACTCGCGTCCCGGCCCCTGGAAAGGCCCCGTGATTTAATCTTCGTTACTTAAATACCTAGCGCCAAGCACATATATAACTATGAAGACATAAATGCTACAATGGAATGTTAGAGGACTAATACATAACCTTGATGATATTAGAGAACTCCTACACAAGCATAATCCAAAGTTGCTGTGTGTTAAGAGACACATCTGAAACTGACGAACATAAATTTTCTTCAAAATTATATCATCATTCGAAAAGACCGCGACGAGGCTAATGCCTCTGGCTGTGAAGCAATAGGAGCCTATAAGTGTGTAGCTTGCCGAAACGTCGCCCTTCGGACGCCTCTTGAGGCAGTGTCAGTTGGGGCATTCTTTATAATAAGTTGGTCACTCTATGTACCGTTTATATACCCCCGAAGTATCATCTCGAAAAAAGTATTTTATAACCTTTTTGAACAGCTACCCGAGCCTGAGATACTCGTGTGAGATTTTAACGCTCATAACATTAAATTCAATTCACTTTATTTCAACACCAAAATGTGGAGTACCCTGAACAAAAACCTTCGTATGGCTTGACAAGGTCCGCAGCCCTTTTTAACAGGGAGTGACAGAGCATAGGGTGAGGTGTTACATATTTAGCTAGAATCACCCACGTCCCAATAACACGAGTGACAGACATAATGCACACACACACACACACACACATATATATATATATGTGTGTGTGTGTGTGTGTGTGTGTGTGTAAATGAATTCAAGTGAAACAGAATGCATATATAGTACATATACCACTCACGCACCGAGAGAAACCGAGAGAAAAAAGGACTGACGTTAATTGCTAACGCACATTATATATATATATATATATATATATATATATATATATATATATATATATATATATATATATATATATATATATATATATATATATATATATATATATATATATAATATCAAATTGAGAAATATGTCATACAATCATACTGCAATGCACAATTAGGCAAATGCACTGTTACAAGAAGCAATTTATTCCTTTTTGCGGAAACAAATCAAAGAGAAGAAAGAGCACAATAATGAAAATTATACAGTGTAGATATTGTTTAGACAAGACGGTAATATAAAGCGCGACATTTGGTACGTGTAATTAGTTCTTGCCCGTGGCATCTCGCAGAGTTCGCATCTGCGAGTATTTAGCTTCCCATCTCTGTGTTTTAAGTTCGAGATAGTATTTAACATGCTATTATTTCTGTTATTACCTGTCTAATGCAGGTGAATTAGTGTTTGCTCAAAAATATCAGGCATAGGAAGTAAATTCAGTTTTTTTGAAAAGTGGGCGCGTATGTGTGACGTGGGGAACATCCAGAATACTACGGACCGCCTTTTTCGCATTCTGTGTAATGTGGTGATATCAGAAAGCGTCGAAGTACCCCAAACAAGATGGCAATAGTTAATTTGACTGAGAAGCAAGGACTTGTATAGGAGAAGCTTGATGCTTTTAGGGGAGCAAATATATTGACCTGCACAAAATTCCACTCACACGGGATATTTTAGCAGCGACTAAATCCACATGCAAGATCCACGACATATGTTGTTCGAATACAACCCCAAGACATTAACAGTAGGCGCAATTGAAATATTAGAATTATTAAGTGGAATATTAACATGATGTGGAGACTCACGATGCGACGCGAGAAGTCGATTCATTGAAAATTTCTATTTAACCTCCGATGCGTGCCTCTTCAATAAGAAAGGGCCAACATATAACAATCCGCATCACAACTTATATTGGTCAATAGACCGGACGATCGGCTCCGCTTCTATATTCTCCGATTTAGAATGAAGTGTAATTAAAATTCTACTCGGAAGGTATTATTTCCCAGTAACGCTGAACTTAGTAAACCAACAGGACTTCCCTCCTATCGACCCTCACTGGAAACTGTCGTCAGCTGACTGGAAATGTTTTAAGGAATCCACCTACTGATCACAAAATTTTATAGAAAATTTTAATGTAGATCATGCTGTTCCGTAATTTACCGCTTTTATGATTGATGCCGCTGAAAAGTTCATTCCTCTCACAAGTGGCACTTCATTAAAAGGACCGATCCCCTGGTGGAATGGTGATTCTAGAGAGGCATGGAGGGGACAAAATAAAGCATTGTTCCAGAAGATACTCAAATTCCGGAAGAGACATTCCAGAAATTCCGAAAATTCCAGAAGATTTCAGAAGATACTCAAATGACGCTCCTGACACTTTTCAGCGCTGTAAGGACTGTGGCGTAGCTTCCTACTGCATGGAAAGAAGCCCTTTTGGCCCGATTCTGAAAAAAAGGCTAAGGCTCGACATTAGTAAAAATGTACTGCCCAAACACATTCAGGAGTCGTATTTATAAATTAAAAAAAATAATAAACCGTCGCTTGTTACACTTCTTCGAGTCAAACAAACTTCCTGATCCTAATCAGTGTGATTCTAGAGAAGGACGATCGACAACCGACCATCTTGTGCGGATCGAAGCAAACATTCGTGATTCCATCGTATATAAACAACACTTCTGATCCGTGTTTCTTGATTTGGAAAAGCCATACAATACAACTTGGCCTTACGGAATCCGGCGCGACCTGTCGCTAGTGGGCATCCAAGGAAATATGTTAAACTTTATAGAAAGCTGCTTACACAACCGTACATTCCGAGTAAAAATAGGTGATGGACTGTCGCATACATTCATACTAGAAACTGGGGTACCCTAGGGAGGCATACTCAGTTGCACACTCTTTGTCGTTATGATGAACACGGTTCGTACATCATTACCATCAGCTATTTTTTGTTCCGTGTACGTAAATGACATACAAATAGGTTTCGTAACCTGCAACCTAACTGTCTGTGAGAGAAAAATACAACAGTGCTTGAACAAAGTTTCTAAGTGTGCAGATGAAAATGGGTTCAAAGTGAACCCCAACCAAAAGTTCTTGTGTTCTTTTCACCAGGAAGAAAGGGCTTCTTGTAGATCCCAGTATATAAATGTACGGGCAACAAATACCTGCGAACAAAGAGCACAAATGTCTAGGCTGTATAGTTGATTCCATGCTTAGTTTCATTCCACACGTAAAATATCTTAAAGCAATATGTCTAAAAACAATGAGCTTACTTAAAACCCTATCCCACACAACATGGGGTAGGGACCGGAAGTGTTTATTGAATCTTTACAGGAGCCTAATTCGATCATGATTGGGCTATTGTGTCGTGGTATAGCACCCTGCCACCCCGAGCGCGCTAAAGATGCTAGATCCCGTCAACCATCTGCGTATCCGTCGGGCCACGGGCGCATTTAGAACAAGCCAAGTCGAAAGTGTAATACCTAGATTGAGATGAGTGGTGACTCCGTTTTCGGAGAGCATATATCAGCGTCAACTATTTTCTCAAAGTGCACTCTAATCAGGAACATCCGTGTTCCACAACCGTTAACAACTTAACTAGCGCAACACTTTTTCGTAATAGACCCTCTATGAGACTCTCACTGCGTGTATAACTTAGCGGAGAAGTGGGTGCCCCAATTCTCGAACATCACCTAATGCCTCCAGCTAAGCTATTAGCGCCCTTGGAGTAGCAGGTGATAGAATATGATGTATCTTTTGTAGAGGTTACAAACGTGCTCCTGAGCTCAAATTCGCAATGCATTTCCGTGAATTTCAATCAAAGTACTCCTGCTCCGAATTCCACACAGACGCGTCCAAGTCACATGCAGGCGTATCTTACGTTGCTGCCAGCCCCTCTTTTCTAAATCTGACGTATCGAACCCGCTAAGAAGTACCTTCACTGCAAAAGCCTATGCACTGCTGTCGGCGGTAAAACATATAAACAAATTAGAACTTGACGAGCAATTATATTCACAGAGTCGTTAAGTCTTGCAAAAGCATTAATGTTATTAGAAAAGCATACAAATCATGTTTTTATTGAACTTTACTCAATCTTGTGCAGCAGTGATTTATCTCGTAGACATGTAGTAATATGCTGGGTTCTTGGCCATAGAATAATCGAAGGTAATGTGCTTGCCGTCGAAATCGCCAAATCAATAGCATCCCGAGGTATTCTTTCTGCTGCTGTCCCTGCCACAGACATCAAGTCTTTAATAAAAAAGAAGCGGCGAAGCCACTGGCAACGCACGTGGGCTGCTTAACGAGCAATAAGCTTCACGTGATTAAGCCGAAGTCAGGTTTACGGCTCCCAACTATGAAAACACGAAGAACAGATGTCCTGTTCACTAGACTTAGAATGTGACATACATTTGGCACTCGTAACTTTCTCTTGACTCGTAATGAGCCTCCAACTTGTGGTAGATGTGGTGACAGGCTGACCGTCTTCTCCGTCTTCCTGGAGTGTCGGGAAGCCGAAAGAGACAGCAAGAAACATTTTCCTCTTGCATACCGCTATTGTGTCCCTCTTCATCCGGCTATGTTTCTTGACGAAGAACAGCTTTTTAAGACCAAAGCAGTCCTCGCTTTCTTGGATGATGTCCTACATATTATAAGCCCGTTAAATTCATAGCGCATCCGCTTTCCAGAGGATGTCGTTATGATAATTGTTTTTTATAGAACATGCCCCTAGGCCCTTGTGTTTCAAGGGTTCTGGTGAGGCAATATGGCTCTAGCCAGCTTAAGCACGTGGCATATTTTGTACATTGCATCACTCTTTCGCAATACATTTTAATGTCATAGTACGCGTCATTAGTCGTTGCCATAATCTTATTACACGTAGATGATACGCAATTTCGAAGAAGAATGGAAAGAACAATGATAGGTGTAACGTTAAGGGATAAGAAAAGAGCAGATTGGGTGATTGGGTGAGGGAACAAACGCGAGTTAATGATATCTTAGTTGAAATCAAGAAAAAGAAATAAATGGGCATTGGCAGAACATGTAACGACAGGGGAAGATAGCAGATGGTCATTAAGGGTTACAGACTGGACTCCAAGGGAAGCGAAGCGTAGCAGGGGGTGGCGGAAAGTTAGGTGAGCGGATGAGATTAAGAAGTTTGCAGGGACAAGATGGCCCCAATTAGTACATGACCGGGGTATTTGGAGAAGTATGGGAGAGGCCTTTGCCCTGCAGTGGGCGTACCCAGGCTGATGATGATAATAATGATACGCAATTTATAACCCCTATTTTAGGCCCCTATACAGCCACGTCAGATCAACTTCACAGAACTCATCAACACTGGCATGGCGCTCTTTGGCCATACCTGACCTTTGCGCCACTAAACATTACACATTCATTCCTTCTCATTGATGTATTACTGCTGTTTTCTTGACCTAGTTATGATATCTATCGTGAAAAGGCTCACTATCAGTCTATTGGGTTTACGAAAACTTTTATATATTCCCTGTGTTGTAATATTTGCTGTGTATTGTATTTTATGCCGTGACTGTAATTACCAAGATTGTGTTGGTAACGTTCGCTGTATCTAAACGCTCTGACTCCAATGCAGTGCGTTATAAGAGTATAATGCATAGCAAGGACGGTGCATTTATATTACATTGTTTGTCCGCTAGTTCCTTCATTTATTTTCCTTCTTTTTCTTTTTAACTTTGGCTTGTTTATTTCCTACACTGCTTAGTCACTGGAGTTTGTTATTATAGATGGCATAGCCCGCGTTTTGATTGCATATTTTCCCATTTGCTTTTCGCTTATTAAACAGCTATTTGTTGACAATTCCTTTATTGTTTGCAGTGTGCTGCTGCCCTCAGTCATGGTCCTTTTATCTGAGACAAGAACGGTGGCGGTATAACAACAAAACAAAGCAGTGCGAGCCGTTCGAAGGAAGCGACGAGGACTGCAACAACTTCGAAAACGAAGTTGAGTGCAACAGACACTGTGGCCCAGAGATACCAAAGGCGTGCTGAGAACGAAAGGACTGGAGCGGTAAGTTAATGGGGTATTTGTAACACCCTAAACGCGAGACTAGTGCGTTTTTACTGGAGTTTGAATTACTGGAATCTAATTTCGCATGCACCGAAAGTCTCACATTCTCCTTCAGTTTGCTCGCGTCAGCCTGACGTGGCTGATAGAGACTCTTGGAAATACTAAAGTAAGCTTCCGAAATTTGAAGTTGTGAAAGTGGGACTACAATCCCTTGCAGCGGTGAAAAAAACAAAATAAAGTAAGTTCTCAAACTGTCCTTCTTGGTAAATGTCTACGGAAACACTTGGGGGCCGTGTGAAAAGACTCGACAGGATTAGCCTCTCGTGCAATCCCGTTTTCTCATCTTGTCATGCTTTCCCGCACTGTCCCAAATTGTTCTCTTATGCAGCACTGTCGTGCCGAATTGACCCATGGGGTCTCAGGGGTATATTAGTACAAGGCTAAACTATGGTATTTGAAACTGTTTGACCACCTCTTCTGTGGCTGTGCTTTCTGCAGACCTGCTTATATATCCATTTCAGCCAGGTTTCGCTGCTCTATCTCTAATACTGATTCTTTGAAAGTCTGGGAAACCGCTTTACAGAATCCGTGTTAAAATGCATGCAAATATTTGCAAATATGGAAAGTAATGAGACGCCAGTGAGGAACTGCTGCAATTTATACATATATTATTCACAAGTTGTGAATTTCAGACCTATGACTTCACAATTCTGACTTTCACAAAGGATGGTCCACGAGCCGAAACGTCAATGAAATGTAGTGTGCTAATTCAAAGTACGTCATACCCCTTCTCTTCATTTTACAACCGGAACCAGCCTGATGTCCTCTGCCACAACTATATATATATATATATATATATATATAGATACATATATATATATATATATATATATATATATAATGTCAACAAGAATAAGGAAAGCCGATTGGACTGATTTTGGCAGTCATATAACAAGCCAGCAAATAATGACACCAAGAACTCCATAGGGGAAATTGCTTGCAGTCCTTAATTGGATTAAACGAATAAAAAATAAATGAAGATAAAAGAAACAAAATACAACGGGCCGCAGGTGGGGTACCAACCCATGTCTTCGCATTACTCGTGTGCTACTCTTACCAATTGAGCTACCGTGACCACCCCTTCCCATCCACTTTCTGGGCCATTTATGTCTATGTATTAGAACTAACCATTGGAGTATTAATGAGCGCCACCACGCGTGGCTTTGGCGGCGGAAGTGGAACATTCTTTCTGGCGTTACGCGTGTGTGAAATTTTAGGTTTCACTCAGTGACTGAATCTGGTTCCATGTTTGGTTTCAAACCCTCTTACTTCAGCCTCAGCCAAGCCTGATCTTCCCCTCTGGTTATTCTCCCTGCCTTTCCCCTCTGGTTTCTCTCTCTCTCTCTCTCTTTCTGTATATTTCTGTTAACTCCGCACAGTAACGCAACGCACTATCCATTCGACCACGGACTACCCTGTGAACCAGATAGGTGCGAAAATATTTAGAAGCAAACATAGATAGATTTATACAGACATAGATGCAAACATAAATACATCACCGTTCTAGAATGCCTAGAGTAACATAAGAATGGTAATTTTTAAAATTTATTTATTAAGTTATTTTGAAAGCTGTGAGCCTTTTCTAGATGGTACAGCATCGGCAAGTTCACAACAATAAGGGCAAATATATATACAACGTAATAGAAGCAGAGCAATGCAAACTGAAGGGAAAATGCATAAGGAGCATAAAGCAACATAAAAATACAGCAGCATTCAAATAGCATAGTACAACTCCATATAAACAAAAGCATAGACATTAAACATTTGTGATTTCTAGCTTTTGTTTTCATAACTCGCCAGCGAATCAGTGCCGTAAAATATTTCTTAGTTTTGTTTGTCCCACTCATCTATTGTTTTACCAGACATGAATGTTTGTAAGCATCAGCGCTAAGCACAGAAGGTCTAACAATGTACGAGTGAAAGGATCGAGGTTACACTCTGCCTTGATGCCGCAAGTAGAGTCGGGAATTTGTTCAATATGGCATGTGGACGTGCTCAGCAAGGTGCGCTTCAGTGACCACAGGATGGTAAGAACTCGAATTAGCCGAGACCTGACGAGGGAACGGAAGAAACTGGTACATAAGAAGCCGATCAATAAGTTAACTGTAAGAGGGACAATAGAGGAATTCCAGATCTAGCTACAGAACAGATATTCGGCTTTAACTCAGGAAGAGGACATTAGTGTTGAAGCAATGAACGACAATCTTGAGGGCATCATTACGGAGTGTGCAATAGAAGTCGGTGGTAACTCCGCTAGACAGGATACCAGCAAGCTATCGCAGGAGACGAAAGATCTGATCAAGAAATGCCAATGTATGAAAGCCTCTAACACTACAGCTGGAATAGAACTGGCAGAATTTTCGAAGTTAACCAACAAACGTAAGACAGCTCACATAAGGAAGTATAAAGTGGATAGAATTGAACATGCTCTTAGGAACGGACGAAGCCTAAAAGCAGTGAAGAAGAAACTAGGAATTGGCAAGAATCAGATGTATGCGTTAAGAGACAAAGCCGGCAATATCATTACTTATATGGATGAGATAGTTCAAGTGGCTGAGAGTTCTATAGAGATTTATACTGTACCAGTGGCACCCACGACGATATTGCAAGAGAGAATAGTCTAGAGGAATTCGAAATCCCACAGGTAACGCCGGAAGAAGTAAAGAAAGCCTTGGGAGCCATGCAAAGGGGGAAGTCAGCTGGGGAGGATAAGGTAACAGCAGATTTGTTGAACGATGGTGGGCAGATTGTTCTAGAGAAACGGGCCACCCTGTATACGCAATGCCTCATGACATCGAGCGTACCGGAATCTTGGAAAAACGCTAGCATAATCCTAATCCATAAGAAAGCGGACGCCAAAGACTTGAAAAATTATACACCGATCAGCTTACTGTCCGTTGCCTACAAAGTATTTACTAAGGTAATTGCAAATAGAATCAGGAACACCTTAGACTTCCGTCAACCAAAGGACCAGGCAGGATTGCGCAAAGGCTACTCAACAATAGACCATAATTACACTATCAATCAGGTGACAGAAAAAATGTGCGGAATATAACCAACCTTTATATATAGCTTTCAATGATTACGAGAAAGCGTTTGATTCAGTCGAAACCTCAGCAGTCATGGAGGCATTGCGGCATCAGGGTGTAGACGGGCCGTATTTAAAAATACTGAAGATATCTATAGCGGCTCCACAGCCACCGTATTCCTCCTTAATGAAAGCAACAAAATCCCAATAAAGAAAGGCGTCAGGCAGGGAGATACAATCTGTCCAATGCTATTCACCGCCTGTTTACAGGAGGTATTCAGAGACTTGGACTGGGAAGAATTGGGGATAAGAGTTAATGGAGAATACCTGAGTAACTTGCGATTCACTGATGATATTGCCTTGCTTAGTAATTCAGGAGACCAACTGCAATGCATGCTCACTGACCTGGAGAGGCAAAGCAGAAGGGTGGGTCTGAAAATTAATCTGCAGAAAACTAAAGTAATGTTTAACATTCTCGGAAGAGGACAGCAGTTTACGATAGGTAGTGAGGCACTGGAAGTGGTAAGGTAATGCATCTACTTAGGACAGGTAGTGACTGCTGATCCGGATAATGAGACTGAAATAATCAGAAGAATGAGAATGAGCTGGGATGCGTTTGGTAGGCATTCTCAGATCATGAACAGCAGGTTGCCATTATCCCTCAAGAGAAAAGTTTATAGCAGCTGTGTCTTACCAGTACTCACGTACGGGCGGAAACCTGGAGGCTTACGAAAAGGGTTCTTCTTAAATTGAGGACGATGCAATGAGCTATGGAAAGAAGAATGATAGGTGTAAGGTTAAGGGATAAGAAAAGAGCAGATTGGGTGAGGGAACAAACGCGACTTAATGATATCTTAGTTAAAATCAAGAAAAAGAAATGGGCATGGGCAGGACACGTAATGAGGAGGGAAGATAACCGATGGTCATTAAGAGTTACGGAATGGATTCCACGGGAAGGGAAGCGTAGCAGAGGGCGGCAGAAAGTTAGGTGGGCGGACGAGATTAAGAAGTTAGCAGGTACAACAATGCCACAATTAGCACATGACCGGGGTAGTTGGAGAAGTATGGGAGACGCCTTTGCCCTGCAGTGGGCGTAACCAGGCTGATGATGATGATGATGGCATTAAAGAGTCGAAAAAAATTTGAGCCTGGCTGTTTCCTTCGTGAAGCTAGATTTGGAAGGTCAGCCTTATCGATGAATACCAGTAACAGATTCCGGTCTCTCGCATTTAGAAAAAATAAAGCGTAGAGCAAGACGCTGCACTCGCTCGATCTGATTTATCAGAGTTACTCGGTACGGGTCCCACACTATGCTTGCGTCCTCCAAGGTAGGTGGAACAATCGTAGTGTAAGCCTTAAGCTTTACGTCAGGAGACGCTTGCTTCAATTTCCTTCAAATAGGAATATATATTAAGCTCGACAGGCCATGTAATGTGTAGGGAAAAATTCGGTGGTCTCTTAGAGGTTTTGAACAGGTGCCAACTGAAGGGCAACAGAGTTGAAGACGGCAGAGAATTAGGCTGTCGGACCCAACTAGAATTTCTGCAGGCACTACTTGGAAGCGGCTACCGCAAGACTGGGTAATTTGAATATTGCTGGACTAGGCGATTATTATTATTATTATTATTATTGCGACAAAGGTATGAAGTGGTGCTGCAATGCAAACTCCAAAAAAAAAAGGCGAATACGCATTGCGAGACGACTACGTAGCGATGTTATCAGGAGGAAGGTGTTGTATGCGGCTTGTTGAGAGAATAATGCTCATGACAGGTGTATGCACTATAAAATGTGACACGTATTCTGCAACATTTAAAGATTTCGCGCCTCTTGTGTCACAGTGGCGCATAGCCATCCTGGCGGATTGGCACACATCTAGGGGTATATAGCGAGTGGCCAAATCAAAGAATGTAATGTAAACGAAATGATTTGCCAGGTATTGTGACGTCTGTCCTTTGGAGACCACTAAGAAAACTATGGGAGTTCTAGCAGACTCCGTCTCCTATAAAGCGTGGAAGATCGGACGAAGTGTCTAAGATCGAGATCGAGCTATAGGTGGCAGCATCATGGCTGTGTTAGTGTGGACAGGCAATCGGCGGTGCAGGTCGAATGCACACGGTGGCACGTGTCTGTGAACTAATTGGCACGGTTTAATGGAAATGAAATGCGCTGATTACAGTGAACTGATCATATATTTCTCTGTTGTGCAACATTTTTGTACTAAATGCGCATGACTTATGTTTTTAATTCTAGGAAACCTACGCTGTCGCACACCGGAACTCTGACACGGAGCAAAACAATCCGCTTTTAGGGACTTCCTTAAGAGTATTTGTGAATGCTTCGCTTTCGATTCTTGTTCTCTGCTTAAATTGTTGCGGTACCCTTATACTGCCAATTTCGCTGCGAATCTTCCACTGATTACAAAAAAGTGAGCATACCTGTACAACGTCGTTAACATAGCAAGTTAATGCGCACTTGACGTCACTAATGGTAGGCAAACATCTTCATTTTGTTTTTGTTCAATTGGCTGCGAAATACGAACGTCTTATGAGTTATAATAAACACGCGAGACTGCTATGAGTCACAACACGTTAACAGTATTGTAAGGTTGCTTCTGACGATAACATTTTATCGCATTACCAGCGAAAATGTGTCACTTATACACTGTCCTTAATTTGATCAGCGTAAAGTTGTATTTATTTGAGATGCTACATTTACTAGGTTGTTTTCTTTTAGCTAATAATATCCGCTAAAAACTCTGCATTGAATAGCGAAAGAAAATTGCAGTGACCGCCTTCCACTCAGTGTGATGACGTGCTGCGTCTAGAGACCGATGTCACACATGTTCGTCATGACGGGTTTTACAGCAAACACTATGAAAATTTTCAAATTGCCTCTGGCAGATAGCACAATTCTAGCCCATGAGCTGTTTACTCGAAGAGGCAGACACAACTTGCACAAGAAATTTGAATGCATAATCGGCTAATCAATAAAAAAGTACACATTACTTTGTTGTCAATTACCTTATGGCACATATTGCAATTTACAAATTCTAGGCATGTAGGTTGGACTTGCAAATATTTTGGAGGATGTAACGAGTTACGAGGTGTTAATTCCAGATCTTTGGGGAGAAATGTATTGGCGTTCCAGTTGCTTTAGTGCTTTAATGCATAAAACGATGTTTTGTTAACTAAGTAAGCGGAACAACAATGCATTTTTACCGCAAGTTTGGGGGTGCATATTTAGCGAATTGTGTCATCCGCAGAATTCTTTTGAAATGGATATGTCTTGGAGTCTCACCCACTGGAATTTGGGAATTGCAATATGTGTCACAAGATAATTAGTTTAAAATTTTATTTAGGAATTTGTTATTTTTTTGATTGGGCATTTTAATTTCTTTTTTGTTAGTAATGTCCGCCACGTTGGGTAGACTCACTCATGGACTACAATTGCGCTATATACCACAGGCAATGTATAAAAAATATTGAAAGTGTTCGCTGAAACACTCTCTATCATATCCTATTGTAGCAGGGAATAAGAACACAAGATCCCGTGATCTACTTGCGAGGTAAAATAGTTTTACCTCTGTGGTATCAAAACTACATGAAAGAACACCTCAGGCCATTGCGTAACCACTGAGCAAGAACCATGTAATCACCGAAATTATGATGCTGCAGTTATCGTAATATGAATCATATGACGATACACAATATGAGCGCCTGCTAGTGATCTATTTTTACTGCACTGTGATACTTACTCCGCATAGGTCATAGGTCAGGTGCGAGGTATCACAGACATGGCACAGTGATAAAACAGATCGGGGCCGCTTGCAAAACACACAATTCACGTAGCGCTACGACCATTTGATTCATTTACAACAAGTCATAATGATCTCTGTGGAGTAGCTGAAGAACAAAGAGGCAATACCATTGGTATGATTGTGGTCAATAGAGGGTGCGGTGGTCACACACAACGCGCACTCGACACTAGATTTCACTAATCATACTACAGTACTAAGACGAAGGCCCAAGGCTAAATGCTTCTATGCATCATCAAAAAATGCAGACCAGAATGAACGACTTTGCTGATAAATAGAAAACCGAAGCACATGTAAGCAAAATTTCGCACAATCCATGTCACGATGAATGTCGGTGATAATGACTTTAGCAGTGAAGCAACGCAGCGACACAACGCTTTGTCACCATCGAAATGCCTTATGTATGGGGTGTGCGCTTCAGCGTGGCTCCTCTGTCGCGTTTCCCTATTGACACTGTGCGCCATCGAGTGACGTCGCCATGAAGTCAGTGCATGGCCTCAGAATGTCAATGCGTGCGGATGCGTGAGAAGGTTTAGAAACAAGGCATGTCGCATCTGAGCGCATCTATTGCGCTTTTTACTGGGCACGCTGCGGCAACTAGTGGCACTGCCGAGAAGTCGACGCGTTGGCCCCGAGTCGAAATACGTGGCGCACCGCTACGTGCGAATGCTGAGAATCGTTTCCTCGCTGGCCTCAGACGCAGTGGCCGGTACTGCGTCACCCAACTCGACAAGAAATTCTTTCAAGAGCGGCAGATACACAGTGCAGTTATGGCGCATCTTGCTAAAGCGTTGGCATGAAAGACGTTCATGTAAATGCAGCACATGCGCGGTGCAATGATGGCACAGCTTGCTATAGCGTCGGGTTTTTGTGCTTGAGGAACGCGTGTTTCTACGCGAATTTTAAAGGGTTTTGAACTGTACATTCGGCTGATTGAAATTGACGGTTGTGAAATCGGATAGTCGGAATGTAGACGGGCCCGTGTCCCGCGAATCCCGTTGTACGTGCTGGGCCATCTAGCGGCGCCATCATAAAGTCCGTGCTCGGCTGAGGTTCCTTTCCGCCGCGCTCCGTTGAAATTAAGGGCCTTTTTTATCATTGTAGTGTGATTTATTCCCAGTGGAAGTTACCTGGTTACGCAAGTTGCGTCAAAGATTTTCATTGAAGAGTGGCACAAACCTGCAGTGCCATTGCCATCGGCTCGAGCTGGTATCAAAAAAGTTTGGTGTTGTTTCTGAGAAGCTTAGAAGTGTTTGTAAAAAGATAGTATCAAGCTTGTAATCATGATGCGTAAAATGTCTTCTTGGACAGCCGTACCTGGCTATCAATGTGAGCGCACAGACAGCTGCAGCTCCGGGCGCCGAGATGCTGAAGATGGGTGTAGCTGGCCATCGCATCTAGTGGTCGCTGCATGTGACTACGTAGCAATTGTCCTTCGAAGGTGTTACGTAGCAGAGGAGGTTCAATTACACCCTGTCGAAACGGGCATCCAGCGAAAGAAATAGGTTGGAAGTAACTACGGGGTGACGCTGAATCTTGGAATGTTCACTTGGCAAGGAACAGCGGATCCATTCTCCGACTTGTGTGCGTTTAGGTGGGTTAATACGATACAGCTAGAAAGAACTTTCTGCGTTGCGCCGATTCCAGCATGTGGCAGATTGTTTACTGTCTCATATAGACGTAATGTACTCTTATGCCTGAATGAACTGTCGAGGTGTACCGGTAGGAGTGTCACAAACAGGTATGCCACTTTCAGTCAGAACGATTTCATGCAATTGCAAGTATGAGTTCAACGTCATCATGGTTGTGACTGGCAAGTAGGTCGATGTCGATGACAAAGTGCATCTTAGAATGCGCTATAAACTGCATCGATGTGGCTCAGGACGTTCAGTGGGATGTTGTAAGTGCCCTTGACGTTACAGAACGTAATTATCAACTCAGACATATAAGAAAGATGGTGGCTCTTACGTGGTGTGTAACGGAACGCAAAGAGCATTACACCATGCAAAAGGAACTTGTGTTCTCGCAAGACTAAATGAGCAGCCCTCCAAGAAATGACGAAAGTGGCGCATAGTGAGGTAGACAGCGAGTAACTCACAGCCAAACACGCTGTAGCAGGTCCGTGTAGGCTTCGTTTTCGTCGAGAAGAGTGCGAGTGGCTCCACGCATCACTGAAGAACTACTGCAGGACGGTGCCGATAGCGGTGCTGCTGGTTTGAATCAAGGTGGTAATGAGTACACATGACACTTGTGAAGGCTTGGGCAGCCTCATAAATACGCTGAATCATTTGGTTATGCTTGCAGCCAAGCCATGCATCAAGACATCCCACGATTCTGGAACAATGGGGAATAAAACGTCCGCACAATTGTAAGAACGAGAAATTGACCAAGCTTTGTCACAGCAGTCGGCCATGGAAAGTCTTCGATGACGCGAATCTGGGATGGCAGTGGTCGAATGCTGTCGGCCCCAACCAGATGTCCGTGGAAATCGAGGTCAGGACGACGAAATGGCGATCGGCATCGTTGATAACTCCTGGAGTATCAAGGCGAGAAAACAAGAAGGCTTCCAGATCTTTTGGAACGCAAGAACTAGTGACGAGGAGGTCGTCAATGTATGCAAAATGGAAAGGCAAGCCTCGAGTGACAATACTAATGAGGCACTGAAATGAGTGGCCAGTGTTTCGTAACAACAATTTTGCCGGTTGTGCTCTTTTCAACACATCAGAAAAAATTTTAGGACTCTCTTTAAAGTACACATCGCGCTATATCCAAGCGTTGAATGGGCAGACTAGCGCTTGTTGGGTAATAAAAGTGATCTTAATACACGGCGTTCTCATGAGACTGACTAGCACTGTGAGCCGTGACTATCGTGTTGCTGATGCAGCTGTCATATGCCCATTACGCGCATTAAGCTGTATACCTAAGTTATCGCATAAGGCTGGAGCTGTTGCACAACATGACGATAAATAGGTAATGGTAATAAAGATATCATATTGAACGCATGGGAAAGAGGAGTGAAAGCAGTGGCTTCTGTTTTCAAGCTTCAAATTTTCAGTACTCTTTCTTCAGCCTCACATTTACGTGGTTGAGGGCAGCCCTCACGCAAAACGACTATGCCTCGGCCTATTTTTAAAAGAAGGAAGTGGAACTATTCCTTCTTTATGTAATATTTCGCAGCTCATCTTTTAGATGTGCTCCCCATACAGATCAATACAATTTCAATTGAGCGTAGTGAAGAAACATTTTTGCACAATCTGTCATTTAAGTACATAATATACACCTTAGCTTATCCTACTTTTAAATGTCACACTAACATGTGGCCCGTTTTTATTCCAGAAATGGTTTCCTGGTCAGCAAGCACTTTCATCACGTTCTATTTTTAATGGAAGATTATCAGGCCTCAATGCACAGTAAAAAATTGACTAAAATAAAGCTTTACTGCACTTTCTTGATTCTCGAATTAACATGTTGCTGTCGTACGCTTCAAATACAAGATTACCAACTACGACCAGTATCAGTGTGGAGAAAATGTAAGATGTCATTTTTACAGCAATTCATATCCTGCATATTTTATTTCATTCCCAATTACACGGGCACTCGAGTCACGTAGACGCCGTCGGCGCCACAGCCGCTATGATGTCTTCGTATCGATGGCGTGTGCGTGGTCTGCGCTCCGGAGTTTGAAGATCACGTGACCTGCTGAGGTTACGGGCACAAATTCGGAAAAGCTTGAGGGTGCCTCGTTTATATCCGCCCTAACCAAGTTACTCAGAGACGTTAGCGCCGCGCTGGCTGCCCGGCTGGGAAAATGAGAAAACGAAAGTGAGCCATTGTCGAGCTGCGTTCATTTGGCTAGGCAGCGCAGCAAGGTCACCGTTCTGCCTTGTGCTGCTGGCATGATGGTTTTTAGCACGCACGCTAGTGTTCTTGGTGAGTAACTGTATGCACACAGTAGACTTGCTTGAATGCACACAGTAGACTTAATTTTATGCATTCGCCACTGTCAAACGCCGAGACTTTTCTGTAGCTGTCCTCTCGTGCACTGTCGAGATATGACGCCCGTAAGGCTCCTGGCGGCGCTCGTCTTCACGCGAGCGTCAAAACTACGGAATATAAAAAATATTCGCGGATCATAAACTTAATATAGCGAGTAGTATAAATATTTTTGGCGATATATTGTTTGGATACGAAAATGTCAAATGGTCCATTCAACGAAAAAGCCGACGTCTGTCGTATGTAGCAGTGAAACTGCACCTAAACTGGCATTGCCGTTAACTGCGATGCAACCTTACGAGCGCCTCAACGGAGCAGAGTGGGCGAAAGGGAGCCTCTTGCAGGGGTTGCGTGAGGGGAGAAGGCATTTCTGCGACTTCTCGTCAACGTCTCAACTGGCATTGCCGTTAACTGCGATGCAACCTTACGAGCGCCTCAACGGAGCAGAGCGGGTGAGAGGGAGCACCTTGCAGGGGTTGCGTGAGGGGAGAAGGCATTTCTGCGACTTCTCGTCAACGTCGCTTTCGTTCTCGGTCCGAGCGCTCCTCTACGACGCAGATGCAACGCCTCCTAGATAGCAAGCATGTGCACTCTGCTTTGTGGCGTCTTACTCGTTGAACATGATTTACCCTGCGAAGCCCAGCGTGACAAAATTGGTGAGGTCAAAATCACCGCGGCTTACTCGGGAGCATTCCCATTAGATTGTGTGGCAGTCGAGAATGTAGCATTGCGCCATTGATCGAAGTGTACGGGTCCTGCGCTTATCTAAGAGGCGTTGGCAGAGCGGGTGAAAGGCAACATCAACTGGTGTCGTTAGAACGCCAGGCGTTGCGTCAGAGGAAAGGGCAATGCCGGCGATGCGTTGCTTGATAGGCGTCAACGCGTCAGTGGCATGCAGTGGTTCGTTCCACAGGCTGCTGCTGATTGCTGGTTCTGGTAGCACGTAGCGCTTTGGTATACAACTCGCAGCGCCAAACTTGAAGCACTGGAACGGTATCGTTCAATTGGACAATAATGTTTTCGTATTCACAAGTCATCAGGAGGGCACAGATGTGCTTCGATGTTTTTTCCTTTTGAATCTAGCTATCAAACTTGGTACGTAAGATCACGTCAGGATGTTTTTGTCGTGAAATTTACTAGCTACAGAGTCTGTCATAGCATTCGAAGCACCCAGAATGACGCTGACATTAAATAAATGCAGGAAATATCTGCACTCCTTTTGTTTTCTGGAGCACGCAACAGAAACATAGTTTAGCTGCTATAGAAAATTATAGCTCAACAATGGAATAGAAGTCAATGCTAGTTTCTGAGAACGTTCCTAAAGCGAGAAAACGCACAAAATTCGAAATATATTTTGTTGTTGCCCCATGCACTTGTCGTTGCGTCATGCGTTTTAACCGCATCTGCTATGGACAAGTCATTTCCTTTTCACTAAACACGGACTACCGTGTGCACAAAAAGCCCAAAGCCTAATGCAGTGAATTAAAAAAAATACCGAGCCTTAACGTCGTACATACGCAGATCTTTGAATATTGTGAGGGCGTGCTGACATAATAGCTCTGCATTTCCGGTGCTAGATTAAGGAAATATAATTTTGACTTTTATTTTCTCGCCTAGTATTCAACCTGTTACCGCAAAATTAACAAAAAGTACACGAAGAATACATAAATTACTAAAGCCTGATTTAATATTTCGCTTTGTTGTCCCTCAAAATACTTGATTTGCGGGTATTTCTTATGTGACGTTTAGAGCTAAGTTGTGACTTTACACAACACGAGATGAGTGTTTTATAAAGACAATTTACCAGTGGCACCCGTTGTCAAAATCTTACATTCAGATGGTCCGAAGCTTTGTATTTCTCCACCACTGAAATAAGTCGCGTTTGCCTGTGGGCTGGAAACAATCCTCTGCGATAAGAAGTTCCACCAAAATTATTCAGCGCCAACATGCCACGTAGCACTTGAGTGTTTTCGAGACGCAACCATAAATAATGCTTACTCTTCAATACCTCCCAGAAAAAAAAGAACAACGCGTTTGTGTTGGACACGCGTTGGCAGGTATAATATTGTCACATTAAAGTGACGGTGAAGAACAGAGTAGCAAAACTGTGAATAATGAAACTCAATTTTATTGGGCATACCCGTGTCCAGAAAAGCAGGCGGCACTTGAAGCACCACGGTATCAGCCAGCACAGTCGGTAGTCGTCGAAATCTGATCTGCGAGTCAAACTGGTCCGCTTTGATACATGACTCGTCGAAGGCACCAGCATCACTGGTGTCCGCGTGCTTTCCTGAAAGTACCACAGAATTCGTGTCGCACATACAATAATATTACACAATCTTCAGTAACAACAGACAACGGATAGAACCAGCGATAATATTCGAGTACGTTCAGATACAAAAAATTGTGTTTTGCTCCGAGTGATAACATTGCAACGCAGATTGGCTCGTAACAAATGCTCACATAAAATACGAACAATTTTTACGCGTGTAATTATTATGCGCAAGCTGAGCCGTTGCTTTGAACCGGCGGTGAAGTTAAAACGACTGTCAATAGCGCCTACCCAATTGTCTTTCTTTCCACAACGTCGAAACAAGAGCCACAGGTGACAAAAATACGGAGACTCGTTGAATGATACGGAGGCTTGATGATGATGACAATACGGACGCTTGTTGCTTCTAGCTATGCTGATGTTAATTTAAAGGGAAATTCAGTGTACCGAAAGCTGCCGGGGCCTCTACAGTTCACAAATAAAGGAGGCCTCGGTTTTGGAGTCGTATGAAGTGGTAAATATAGATTAGTCGCGTTGCCTCTTTTGAGCCACAATAAACTGCAACGCTGGTCACAAAATAACTGCAATGCTGGTCACATTGCGGGCACCAACTTAGAGCAGTCAAGTACTCGAGCACATGAGGGTTGGACACTCCTGCATGTAGTCGTGCGCGGGTTAGGCGTGATTCAGGAAAAAGGGGATACTGGGGTTGAGCCGGTGCCAGGTGTTCGGATCTTTAAGGGCCCCTTATGGAGGCAACACACTTCTTTGGCCTCCGCTTCACATAGATGGCACCTTCTGCCTGAACCAGCAAGGAAACTGGCAGTCCCCTTTTCCTGTCTCTCTCTTTCTCTCTCTCTGTTTCGCTTTTCGATCTTTCCTGTAATCTTCTAGGTCTTTTACTCCCATTCTTCATGACAACAAGGGTTGCTGTGTGGCTCTGTATGGCTATCGCACGTTGGCTTGGCTACAAGATAGGTGGTTACAGTATCGGCGCACGACTGGCGTCGCGTGGACATATCTTCAAACTCTGCCACTACCCCTCTTAGGGCTCCGTGGTGGGTCGTTGGCGCTGCTGCCGGAAATACGCATTGTCATATGGCAGCGCTAAGTTCTGTTGTCTATGGTCGGCATCTCAAAAGTGGTCGCACCGAAGCATTGCTTCAGTTCTCCTTTCGGAGCAGTGCCCCAGCATTCCCAAGTACCATGTAGTCCATAGCGAAGACAACGTAAGAAAGCTCTATCCGTTCGTCGTGTCCAAATGCTTGAAGTACAAACTTAAACCGACATGCAAAGCATCAAAAATGTCTAGATGGGACCTCCCCTAGAACTGAATTACAAAGATCAAGTGCGAAAGCTCTCCGAAGCTACAAGTATTGGCGATGCGACGGTGACAATTTCAGCGCACAGAACACTAAATACAAGCAAGGTTGTAATATCTTAGGAAGACTTTCTTGACTTGAGTCATGAGTGACTGCTGGAAGTTATCCAAGAACAAAACGTCACCAAAGTAGAAAGAAATTTCATCCACAGAAATGACAGAAATTCCAGGAAAGCATGCTATTCTCAGCTTTGTAACGTGTATCATGCCTACATATCTAAATGCAGGATAGCTAAAAATAAATGTCCCACCATGTATCCCTATCTGCAGACAGTGTTTTGAATGTCACTTGTTTGGGCATGCTTCACATGCATACAGAGGACAAACAACCTGCGCTAAATGCAGGTCCAATGATAATTAATCTTACAATTACACTTCTTTCCCACAATGCGTTAACTGCAATGGAGACAAAAAGGCAAGCTGTCGAACTAACTGTTAAAGAAGAAATCTTGTTTTTGAAATAACAAAGCGATTTTTATTACTTTCGAGAAGTTATGCCGATGTGACGAAAGTAGGGAGCCGCGTCAAGCAGGCCTAGGGAGTCCTCGAAGACCATGCACTGTGACCTTGCAACAACCTCTCCGGCCCCCGTGGTGGAAGCAGCCCATGCTGATCCATCCTGTTCGAAGGGCCTGCAGACAGGAACCCCACAGCACCCTAAAATCAACCGAAACCCAATGCACAAGGCACGTGCCTTGGCGCTCAGCTCTTGGACCTCCAGTGCCTCAATGAAATCGATAATAATAATAATAATATTTGGGGTTTTACGTGCCAAAACCACTTTCTGATTATGAGGCACGCCGTAGTGGAGGACTCCGGAAATTTTGACCACCTAGGGTTCTTTAACGTGCACCTAAATCTAAGCACACGGGTGTTTTCGCATTTCGCCCCCATCGAAATGCGGCCGCCGTGGCCGGGATTCGATCCCGCGACCTCGTGCTCAGCAGCCCAACACCATAGCCCCTGAGCAACAAATCGATGGAAGTCGACAAAAAAAAAACGCCGGTGTTGTGGACGCGGGAGGACAAGCGCTCTCTCGAGCGCGGAAAGAGGAACAAAGTCCTAATAACCACGTTAAATAAGAAAGCCATAAGCTAAAGGTTATCGCTCCTTTGTATTGGCCTTCTTTAGATCTATGTCGCCTAACATCATCCTTATCTGCTGTTCGCTCGTTATGACATTTTTCTCCATTCAGCTTTAAAATGACTTTTATGACAGACTGGAACTGCAGAGTAGTCTTACGCAACTTAGGTGACATCAAATGCGTGTTAAGTAAGTTCTCCCCTGTGGCCTTGTGCTTACAGGAAGCAAACCTAGGTGAAAAACAATTTTTACAAGGCTGGTACTGCGTGGCCGTACTCAGGCAAAGCGGCTTTGGGGCGGCTTTCTGCAGGGTGGCATCACAGCTAGAGAAAATGCTATTAAGAGTCACGTAGAAGCTGCTTATATCACTGCTTTAGCATGCAAAACCATCACAATTCATACAGCCTACACTCATCCGTATTCGCAATTTACTGTAAGAGTTGCAGAGTTCATTATAAAGCAGTTACCTCAAAAATCTTTTATTAACACGTGGTTTTAACGGTCATTACACGTTATGGTGTAGCAAAACTACCAACACCAGAGGAAAAACACGTGAACATCTTATCCTAACAATATTCATATAACTTTTAAACACTGGTGCTGCAACCTACTGCTTTCCAAGCACAGAAGCTATGAACTGTCTAGATTTGCCACAATGCTATCAATTTTTCTGCACCAAATTTCAATGGAGGATTATCCATAATTCATATGATAGTGACCATATGCCTCATTATCAATAATCTCTATGGTAGGGACCGTATGCCTGCTATCGTTAAAATACCTCTTTTTTCCCTGCAATAGCATTGAGATCACTTCGTTATAAACTTCATCTAGCAGACTGCCCTCTCTTCACCGAAAAGGCCAGTCATCAGCTGATTTAAGGAAGGATGAAATGAATGGCAAGATTACTGCCTCTATACTTGCTATAGAACAAACAATGCCGCAATTATCTGGCTTCTTAGGAAAAAATTTAAACCCTGGTGGACGGATGAATGTAAAAACTTAAAACAAACTACACAACAAAGCGTGGGAATATCTTTGGGCGATACCCAACAAAAGGTAACCACTTCTTGCTCAAGAAAGCAAAAGCGAAAGCAACGTACACAGGCAGACAAGCCAAAAGACCGTCTTTGAAAAACTACATACCCTCTATGAATAGCTCGACAACATCCAAAAGATTGTGGGATCAGCTTGGCAAGCTCAGAGGCGACAATGCTCCTCGCACGATCCCCGTACTCTCATCTTCAGCCACGCAAACAAAGCTTTGAAGAAAAAGCAGACATATTAGGGCAAGATTTTCATGACATTTCATGTTCAACAAACTGTTTTACTATATTTTAAAATATAAGCATTCAGCAGAAACGCAACACCTTCTGAGAACAGGAAGATCGGAGAGATGGTATAATGTCTTCATAACACTCCCTAAAATCAGCTGACTACATCAACAGAGCTGGCAAAAAAAAGCAGTGCCTGGTCCGAACAGAGTGCATTACACAATGCTCCCTCACCTATCCCTTAAGTTAGTCGAGAGCGTCTTTTGTTTCTTCAGCATAATCTTGGAAACGGGAAAATGTGCCGAACCAGTGGAAGAAGAATGCTATTATAATCTCTTCCTTGAAAGCAGAAAAACATCCTACAACAGCAACTAACTACAGACCTATAGTACTTACAAGCTGTCTTCCAAATTCATATGAAACCATTATAAAAATAAGATTCACATCCATTCTTGAAACCGTATACCTGCCGGACAGCTATCTGTGTGGATACAAAAAATGTTACTCTACAACAAGTCATCTGGTCCAGTTAGAGCACGAGCTACGTGCTGCCTGTCTACACAAGCAATACTATCTCACAGTTTTCTTCGATCTAGAAAAGGCGTACGAGACAACATGGAGGTTTGGTATTTTAAGGGACACAGGATAATTAGGAATCTGCGTTAAAATGACTAATCTATAGCCGATCTTGTGTCCGACCGAACATATTAAGTGCGTTTAGGAACGGTGCTGTCACGTGTATTCATTCAGGAAAACGGCATGCCACAGGGATGCGTATTAAGCACAACAATGTCTGTGGTGAAAATGAACTCGGACAATAATGTAATTCTATCCGCGTGTCACGCATCACATTTGGCAACATGCTAACGGCAAATTCAAATTGTATTAAACTCATGCAGTGGGCATTCGAAAATGGTTTTCTTCTTAACTGAACAAACTACTACTGTTGGCTTTTCACAAACGCCAAGCATACAACGACATCTAATCCTTAAGCTACAGGAAGCCACACTACCGGTAAAGTGCGAACGCCAGTTTCTGAGCGTCCCGCTTGATAAAATGTTGATCTTTCTTGCGCACATAAATAGTGTTATAATTAAAGCGAACGTTGCACTTAACATCCTCAACACGCTGTCCCGGAAGCGCTGGGGCCGTGATCGTAAATGCGTGCTACACGTCTACCGCACGTTGGTACGGAGCATATTGGACTATCCTAGCATCATATATGTTTCAGCCAGACAGTCTTACAACCGACAATTTGATCCTATTCATAACCATGGACTACGACTGGAAAGTGGTGGTTACAGAAGACCACCTGTCATAAGCTTATACGTTCACTGTAATGAGCCTCCTTTACAGCGGCAGAGAGCGTTGCTAACTTTTTTCATACGTACTTAGAATCTTGTGCTCACCAAATCACACATGCTACAACATCGTTACACAATGCAACTCACGCTTTCCCTGCACAAACAAACCGAACATGATGACACCTCTTCTTCTGCAATAGGAGGAATAATGTCGGGCTTATGCAATTAATCATGAGGTCCTTCAGGTCTCTAAAAGGCCACAATGATTGCACGAGTGGTGCGAGTTCATACAGTTATAGTTAGGCATCGGTACTTATAAAGAAAAAATGACACCCTACAAGAACATAACATAGAAGAATTCCGCGCTCTTCAGAACACATAGCAAAATTACAATTTTACAATTACACTACATACCAATTTTACACTGGGAGCTCTAAAACAAAACATTACGGGAGTGTGGGGCCGTGACCGAAAATTGGGAAACGAGTATTCGATTACTACAGCATGCCTCTGTTAGTACAGCCGAAGTCTACGCACTATGAAATGTAGTTCAAAAGATCATCGCTGACAAACACGAAATCAGAGTCATATGCACTGATTCCTTAAGCACACTCAAAGCTCTACACGTAAAGTACAAATGTCAACCCCAGTTAGGGGATATTTTAGACTCGGTAACATCACACAAGTACGGCAGATGAATGAGGTTTTGCTAGCTACCAAGCCATGTCGGGATACCGGGTAATGAAACAGCGGATATATGCGCATCAGTGGTAGCGTACAAAGACACGACAAATTCGACAATTACATATAAAGATACTATCCGTGCGAATCAGAAGAACTTGTGGTCAAAATTGCAGCCCGAATGGTATCATTCTACAAACAAGCTACATCTTACTAAACCCTGTAATTGGCGGGTGCAAGTCATGCACTCGCCAGCAACGGTCCTATGAGGGAATCTTATGTTGACTTCGAATTAGACACATACATCTTATGCACAATTTCCTCCTTCGAAAAGAAAACCCACCAACTTGCGAGATAGATACATAAATAAACTTTATTAAAAGAATAATCAGAAAAACCGCTAATGGTCGGGGTCCCTAGTCCAGGGCTCCGCTTGCTTTTGCCATCTTCCCAGCTCTCTTTATCAGCTTGAGCTAGTCCTCGAGGGCCGAGCTGGACAGCAGTGCCTCCCATAGCTCCCTCGTGGTGTTTGTGTCTGGATGTTCTATGTTGTGTAGTGTGCACTCCCACGTAATGTGGTATAGGGTTGGTGTGGCCCCACAACACGGGCATTCGTCCCTGTAGGCTGTGGGGTGTATCCGATGTAATATGTATAGGTTCGTGTAAGTGCCTGTCTGGAGCCTACCCCAGGCAGCGGCATCCTCTGTCTTTAGATTTCGATGGGGTGGTGGATATCGCAAGCGACGCCGTCTGGGGTAGTTCGCGATGGCTGAATACTCGAGGTAGACAGGGTCCGGGTCTTCTGCAGCCGGCGTGATGAGTGCTCGGTTATGTACGAATCCTCGAGCTGCTCTGTCGGCCTGCAGGTTGCCTGTGATACCAGCGTGGCCCGTTACTTGCGAGAAGTGCCGCAAACCTGTTACAGTGATACACATTCTTATGACATGTCCCCTTATGGAAACACAGAGACGGAAGCTATTTCACAACCTGTATAATTTACATATGTACACCTTGCCCCCTTACTGGCAAATGACCTGCTAGTGCCATTTAGTAAATTTTCAGCTTTTTAGAGACAACTGGATATTTACGCAAACTATAATAAAACTCAGATTTACCTGCTTTACCGATGCGTTTTCTATTGTCTTCTGACTGGCACAGCATAGCCTTAGTCGCCCTTGTGCCATTAAACCCGAATTAACGAGCCAAAGAACCAATTTTGAAAAACAAAACTATAGTCGCATGTCTACTTTAAAAGCTAAAATACCCTGTATAGCCCCTCAGTCATAGACAATGTTCGTGTCACGCACTATGGTCACTGAAGTGTTCTATCCCTTGATATTTTATTTCCGCGTGGTGCAATTTCCGCCGGAATAGAAAGCGTCATTTAAACTTCCACTCGGGGTAGATTTGGCATTAAAAAAGCTGCAGCAATTGACGACAACTTCAATAACTTTAGCTACTGACGTTCGTGAATCCCACATCTGCAATAATGGTTTCTAGTGTAAGAAACCACATAAATATACGGCCACTTGTGCAGTGACGTACACAAGTTATTGCTCTTTTCGATAACGCTTTCCTTTGCTGGGCTCTCGTAGAAATCTGTTGAACCTTTATTTAAAATGTTTACAAATTTGGTATGCTTAAGCCCATTAAGGACATTGCTGGCTTTGTTCTGTGTGGAATAATCGGCCATGGAAATATATAAGTCAACCATGGAGAGGTCATATATGCTGTGTAGCCTCTGTGTCAGAAAATTTTCAAGTATCACGTCCTACGCTCACGGAAGTCTCCAATAAGCTTATCTGATATATGCGCCTTAAAGAATTTATAGTGAAAAAGGAAACAAGGAAACAACACCATTTAAATTCCAACTGGGAGAAGCTTTTACATGAAAAATGTCTGCAGCCATTGACCCCAACTTTATTAGCTGTCCCTATTAACGTTCATGAATTTATCTGCAAACATGTTTTTTTCTAAGAAAGCACATCAAAATATGACCCTTTGTGCTTTGTCATACATAGGTTATGAGCTTTTATATGAAAAATATCTGCACCCATTGACCCCAACTTTATTAACTGCCGCTACTGACGTTCCTGAATTCTTCTGCAAACATGTTTTTTTTCTAAGAAAGCGCATCAAAATATGGCCCCTTGTGCTTTGCCATACATTGGTTATGAGCTTTTATATTAAAAATATCTGCACCCATTGACCCCAACTTTATTAACTGCCGCTACTGACGTTCATGAATTCATCTGCAAACATGTTCTTTTTCTAAGAAAGCACATCAAAATATGGCCCCTTGTGCTGTGACATACATAGGTTATAAGCTTTTACATGAAAAATATCTGCAGCCATCGACTCAACTTTATTAGCTGCCGCTACTGACGGTCATGAATTCACCATCTGCAAACGGTTTCTTTTCTAAGAAAGCACATCAAAATACGGCCCCTTGTGCAGTGATATACATAGGTTACTGCTGTTTCCAACGCTAAGGATACCGCGTGCTTTGACCTGTGTTGAAGAATTGGCCTCGGAAATGTACAAGTTAAGCGTGTTGGCTCTGCTTATTTTTGCGCTCACCGCACCAGTACTCGCGAAGGGAAAAAGAAGTGAGTTACTGATCAGAACATTTTTTTTTAGAAATTATCCTATATGTATTTATTCCAGCGTATGTTCTCAACTTAGTATACTCGTAGTTGCCGACATTAATTTGCTTTTACGGGAATTTTTATGTTGTAATAAGTTCTTATAGCATACCTAAGGAGTGAGTGACGTACATTATGCTTAGTACCGCAGGAAAGCAAGCAATGGAAAATCTCCAGAAAATCGCGGAAGAGAAAAAATACAACAGCAGATGACTGAAATTGGAACGGATGATACATCTACGAATGAGGCAAGTCGGTTAAAACGACGATACAATAACAGAAACATCTAGTTGCGGCTTTGCAGTGCAAGTCTTGAGAGCACTGGTTAGCGTTTTTCCGACGTCTTTTTGCCTCAGAACAAAACTGCGTTGACTGTAGAGGATGTGCGCTAGTGTGGCGTAAGAAAAAAATATTGTTTTCTTTACTGCACTTGGCTTTGCACGCGATGAGATGAAGTTATCTAATTCGCGCACATGATCTTAGCAGCGGCATCGATAATAGTTGATTCTAAAACTCGGCACAAATATAGTACACACAGAGGGCAGCTACAGAGAAGGGCAAGCGCGACTCGCAAATAAAATTTGTCGAAGGAAGGCATCGTACATATAAAGGAAAAAACCAAGGCGCGCATGCCGCAATGGCACATGGATATTGTAGTAACCATTTTGCAGAGCACATGGAACAATTCACGCCATTATTTCTAAACATTCTCGTTCATTGCTGCGCAACAAAACAGACGCGTCACTTACACGCACCTTCTCCCTTTTTCTCACATGAAAATCTTCCCTGAACTCGCATACAAGCAGGTCTCCACTATTAAATAGATTTCTCATGCTAGAAAGCAGACTTACACCCACAAGACCGACAGTGCGACGGCAAATGCGGCATGCCATTATTTTGGATAAACACCTGATGTTTCCGTGCTCAATCATTGCTGCAACTGACTGCCTGTACAATATAGGCTTTTTAGCATGTAAGCGGCATTTCATATGCAACGGTAACGGCACGCATCACGTAAGACTTGCCTTGCTTTCCCCCACAAGAGGGCTCCTTTGGCTATCCAGAAATACACCTGCGTGATTCGGGAACGCCATAAATACCCGCAATCTCTGCGGGCCCATAAATGTCCCTACGTCTTCTATATAAGCTCCAATGAAGTATAGAGATGTTATAAGAGCACCGCATGGTTGGGTGTTGAACGAATTGGTAATACTATGCCTGTGTCTTCATCAAAAGGTCTTTACTTGCAACTTTTCCTTCAGTAGATTAGTGTAAGTTTTTTTAATTCAGAAAAAGATGTTCCTAAAATACTATTTTTGCAGGACCAATACGTCATTACTGCCCTATCCTGGATATCGTTTTCGGACTCATTTACAATGCCCTAAACTAATGTTCATTTGCAACCTACTCAGTTATCTTGTTTAGAAACGTAAGGCTTTCTTTGTTCAAAGTTGAGTAAGTCGAATAAGCCTTCAGGTTGAATCAACGTAATGCAATGGCCATGCAAGCGTCATAGAAATCCGTGGCGTAGATATTAATTCCGCTATGTCGCTTCGCATTGTTTAATGTTGCAAGTGTGAAATGAATATAAAGCGCTAAAGTTCTAAGATAATACCTTCGGTAACCGATGGCGAGAATGAAAATACGTACTATGTATGTGATCGTAAAATTATACTTAAAGTTTTAATTGCTTCTTCATGAGCTGCAGAAAACAAAGAGATTTAGAACCCGTGGGAACTGTGTGGTATAGCGCAAACGAAATTATGGGGGGAGGGGGGGGGGCGTTATGAATTGAGCACCTCGCTATCACTGCTGAGCAGTAGTTGTTTTCAGCAAAATAAATGCATGTTCTTCAATTCTACATTTTTGCAGCCTGTAGACAAAAACCGCCGAAGATCTGTATCTATCCACAAAGTGAGTAGGTTTTGTATTACCTAACATAACAGCAAAAACACGGGGAATGCAGGAGGTGGACATTCAAGACGTAGGGCAAAGCAAGAACAAGGTGAAAGCAGGAGCTTGCGTGCCGACATTTGAACTTGCCTTTTTCAAAGTCGCTGCATGAGAAAGGCTGCTGCATGATATGTCGTACGGCTTTGAGAAAGACAAGTTCACTTGTCGAAACCTTGGCTCCTGCTTTACCTTGTTGTTTCGCCCACTGTATAATATTGTAGCATAATAGACAAAAAAGAAGATGATCCCATGCATTCTTGGGATCCATTTAGGCACAACATTGCCTGGTGTTTCCTAGGACTGCTGTCCGTGTAGCTGCCATGTACAAATAGAGAGCACACAACTAAGTTGGGCGCGCTTTTACCTAAAACGCCTTGCTCAATATAGGGTCGGGGCATTCTAACACAATCTAGCATACAGCGCAAATGGAACCAAACTTGTCCTGCCAAAACTATTTGAAAAAGTAGCTCATTGTACGCGCGAACACATTGACCTACGTTTTGCTGCATTCGGCTTATCTCGGTTTCATGTTTCGGAGCAGTCGTGCGCTGGCATTCCAAGCATTGCATGTTGAACGCAATGTTTAACACGATATGGTAGCTAAACTCGTTCTTCGATTCCCATCGCCGCTATCGGACGCTGCTCCACTTTTCTCTTTCGCGCCAGCATGCGCTGGCGCTCTAGAGGTCACAATCCAAGCAGTCCCCATAATCAGCGTGGTTTGCTCTACCTCCCACCTTTCTCAGCCCATCGCGCAAGACACCAGAGCCCTGACTGTTCGTCAAAGGGACACTGAAGCGCAGTCAGTAGCTAGCAAAGAACCGCAAGCAGTCAGGCTCAGAGAAGTGGAGGCAAAGGAATCTCGGCTTTAAGTTTCGCAGCAATTAAGCATGCTTGTTCAAAATAATTTCAAAGCGAATTGCCGAGTGATGGTAAACTTTCTCAAGTTGTGTCCATTTCGGCCCTGCTCTCACAATATCACTAACGGCTTTTGTCACACAGAATAATAAGGATATAACACCGATTGTGCCGAAAGATTTGAGATCCAGAGCAAGGTATTTCCATCCAGCGTCGTAACTTCCATTTATGGGCCAACCATGTTTTAGAGGAAATATTTCTCTACGCCTCCCTGCTACTTTTCGCGCACTGGCTGCTGGGGCCTTGTCGAGCAGACGTAATCACATTACACACTGGCTACTACAACCCTATTCACTCCCACAGAGCTGACTAAGCCGCTGACGACTACCAGCCGTCTGAGGTCTATGCTATGCTATGAAGATCACTACACATTGCGCAACATTTAACTTGAGGTCTGCGTTTTCTTCCGGCGTGGTGTGACTAAAGGCAAGAAGTGCAATCACCGTAGAAGCGGCCGAGTATGAAGGCCAGTTGCAACAAGTCAGTATGCGTCAACAGCAAAAGCGGATAAAACCATACATTTATAATAGAACAGATGGAGGGACGCATAGAGATGTCGAGCGTAACAAGAAAGTTTTCCTTACGTTACAAAGCGCGGTGCAGAACGTGATCGCATGCTTGTTTGTAAAGGCGATAACCGAACAGCGACACCTCGCACCTGTGAACCATGAGGTACGTGTTGAATATTGCAGCAAGAAGTCGAAAACGGAAAAAGAATGATGCTACCGTCGGCGATTAGAATAACAGTTAACATAAACGGCTAAAACGGTTCTTCTCGTTGCGTTAACATTTTCAATTGTCACTACTCGTGATATGTCGCCCGTGCGACCATGCGAAACTGTGTTAGTTGAACTTGCATCGGCGACTAGGTATACCAACATTTCCCACGATGCGTAAACTGAACGTGTGTCATGTGAGTGGTTGCAGTAATGTGCAATGAGAATACCAAAAGGCAGGTGCGTTTCATTTTGTAAATGGTAGGTGCATCTCTGTCTCCTGGAGACGGACACTGAACCTACATCGCAGCACTTGTTTAGATGCGTTACATTTGTCCCCCCCCCCTTTTAAACGCGTCTTATTCCACTTTACCCTTCTGGAGCCGGGCGGTTTTTTGCCCATCCTCGTAGCATTTGCCAGTTAGTTGTCTTTCTCTGCTCTGTGAGTGTTTTGACGAGTGCCGACCAAATAATAATAGTAACAATTTCTGTAATATATTAGCAATATTGTAATAGTAATAATAATAATAATTTAATAGTAATAATTCGTATGCCATGTGTTCTTTTAAATTACACGACATTTTAAAAAATTCGCTGTTGTAGATGGCACAATTAAAATCCTTGAACTCACCTGCACGAGGAGGGCTGCATTACATGCACAATAAATCTGAGTACTTATTTGCTCAAGTACCATAATTTCACTGATTAAGCTCTTAATTAAATGCGTTATGGCAAATACTCTAATTTACGAATTTTGGCGGGTGAGACTGCGTGAAATACCTTGAAATAAAATTAGGTTTTATGTGTGTAACTACAGGCGTGGTACTGTTAAAGAATTTGAATACAAATCGATTTAATATTCAACTCGAGAATCAACTATTCAAAGACGGAAACATGTATTTCGTTCAAATATAATCCGGGACAATAGTTCTTGCCGATAAAAGGGAGAAAAACCAATGCGAATGGCGGCTCGTATTCGTAATACAGGCGCAGGACAGCCACACTTGTTGCCGAGACGATTCAATTCTTAAACATGAGGCCACACATGCTCAACAATTTCAGCCACTAAGGGAGTATATGTCACCTAGGGCAGCCAAAAAACTTCCTACCTCTATGAAGGAAATTAATTATTATATGGGAAATCTCATCATGTTTAGAATAATCCAAATGATGATTAATGCTATAAATTGTATTTCCTTGAGCTCCTTACTACATGCATATCAAATGTATATAAACCCCGAACATTCCCTTGAGGTACATTAGATGTATGAGTTGGAGATTCAACACCTCCCATAGAGGTTGACATTGCTCTAGCTTACGGGAAAAGAATACAAATAAATAATACAATCTTGTCGGTACTGTCAAAAGAACTCTTTGTTTACATTGATAAGGTGTTATATAAATGTCTCTACTGGGTATTTGTTAAATTTTTTTGTATTAGTGTAAGACTGAAATGAGGTGTAACCGCGTTAGCCATATAAAAATTTTACATTCGCATTACTTTGTGGAAACAGCTTAGCATATTTTTATTACGAAGCACACATACAACATAAAATTTCAATAACATTGCAGAGAAATAAAAATTCGCTAGACTGACAGGCGCATCAGGACTTTATATATTCTTTCTGTGTTGAATATTACGTCCTTAGAAGGCGCTATGGGACAGGTGCAAGGGGGAGAACACTACACAGCAAGATCAGGTACTTCGCGTGAACGCATAAGTCCGCACTCACGCCATACACGCGGGCGTGCAGGGTCGCCATTTTTCAGGACCCCACAACTGGTGCAAGCATAATATTTAATTTGCTCACATTCTAAGAGTAAATTCAAGGCCGAAATAGGAAAGTAGACGAAAACATATGACATTCAAACATGGCAGTCATGAACTGTAATTTGCATAAGCGATAAAACATGCTTGTAGTAGGGAAAATTCATTTGTGGCCGAAAAAGTTTTGTTAGGTTCCCACAAACGCAGTGGATACCATGCTATATATATATATATATATATATATATATATATATATGCTTGTGTGTATGCAAATCGGCACAAATGCATACAATAAATAATCATGAATAATTATGAAGATTTTATCGACGTTGTTCATCAAAAGTAAGTTTCTTCTCATGTTTCATTAGTTGGAAGACGCTTATTTGATTTTTCAACTATATATATATATATATATATATATATATATATATATATATATACATACGCGCTCGTTCTCGTGATCTCCAGATTAGCGAGACAGTCGCGCTACACTTTGGTCGTTTCCAACACGCATCACGAGGCAGGTTTTTGGAGCCAGCCACTCTATCGGGAAACGAAAACAGGTTTAGAAGTGCGTTAAATTTTAGCATTAGTGAGGGACCTAATGGTAGGTGATAATATGTTTTATCGATATAATTTGAAATTTCGCTATTCGAACACCCGATTATGTAATATGTGTGAAGATTTTGTGTGAGCGAAAAAATTGTGCTGTTAGCCTGCTTGTCTGTCTTGGATCTTCATTTTGTTCATATGTATCACGCTTTTTTTTTTGCAAATCCTAATGTCCCACTACTATAGCTCAAGGTTACATCTAGGTCGATTTTATTCCATGCTTTACCTTCGGCAACGAAGCCTTTGAAGCTTAGTCGCGGTACAAATATCGTCAGCTGATGTATCTGGCACGATGACGTTTTTCAGCTAGGTAGGCTTCCGTATAGTTGAGGTCTCGAAGATGCTGGGGCGAACTAGCGCATACTGCATAACTTTCTTCGGTACAGTTCCGTGCCCACCAAATCACTGGTGTAAATGAGTAAAAGATGTGCCTTAAAGTGATGTATGATGTGCAATGTGTGATGAAACTTCGAAGTTTGCTGGAAGCATAACATCACCGAGCTATGCATCAGCAGGGTATTTTGCGTGTGGGTGAGGGTGGGTGGATTGTATGGCCAGTTGTTAAATCGCATTTTTATCATGCTCACGAGAGTACCCGCTAAGTATGTGGCTAAGTTAAGATAAGGATCAAATGTCCAAGTTATTATTCTTTCTATATATTGCCTTGCCTGGTTTGGGGAGCACAAACTGTTATCGCATTTTTTTTACAACAATATTGTGTTTAAAGTATCTTTCTCATCCAGGCTTGTTATAATGCACAATAATATCCCGCCAGAACAAATTCACATGACTCCACCCGACACAGCGTTTTGATATTCCAGTATGCTTGCTGTTTCTGAGCACAGTTTTACCACGCTATAATTAATATTGTCACGTGGTGGTGACGTTGAAGAACACAGTAGCAATACTGTGGAAGACAAAACTAACTTTTGTTTGGCGAACCTGTGCCCACAAAAACAGGCTACACTTATAGCACAACGATAGCGGCGAACACGGTCGGCGATCGTCGAAAATCTGATCAGCAGGTCAAGCGCGCGTCGGCATTTATAGTGCAGTCGTCGAATGTTCCAGACTAATCGTTGGGACCCGCGTGCCTTCCACGAAGTTCTACATCATTCGCGTCAGGCGATGAAATCATATAACACAAAATTTGGCGCCAAAAGACAGCGTATAGAAGCACCGATAACTTTCCAGAAACTTCGGATACACGCAGGCGCGTCACGCGCTGTGCGATAGCATTTTTAGGCGGTGAAACGTGGTCGCTAGATAAAGATAAGTACACGTGTCAATATATTTCTCTTTTTTCTAGTGTAACGCTCACGCAATTTAGGAAGGTACAATAAATGCATTTTATTGTCGTCGCATGTGCGACGACTCGGCAAGCGAACCAGCGTAATGGTATTTCATTGTCTGTGCAAATATTGTTTGGCAATTATGTGTAGTGTGCACTTGCCCTGAGCCATTGCCCGGCTATATCAGAGAGGAGCGCTGGAGATATGACGAACAAACTGGAAAATGCGTGACCTTTGTTGGAACTGACGAGGACTGCAACAATTTCGATTACGAAGATATGTGCAAGCGCCACTGCGGCCGTAAACCTAAACCTCAAGGTTAGCTCCGGAAATCGGAAGCGGTAAGTTGGCAAGGCCATTACAATATTCAGAGAGCAAAAGTTGTGCATTTTGGCTAGCACATTTAGCAGTTCTTGCATTTTATTTTGACCAAAAAAGAATTCGTGTAACTGTTGTTCAGTTTGCCTAGTTCATGTTCAAACGAAGCATTGCTACACTGCCAGCCATTTTTGTAGGCATCAGAAGTTTCATGTTTTGGCGATCACAATTTGATTATAATAAGTTGCTAGCTACGGCCTTAGCGTGCCGCCGACCCACAAAACTGTACCAAGTCGAACCAGTAACTCCTCATTTTTTTTCTATTGCAAAGCAAACTTATGGTTGACCAAATTGCTCGATCAGTCTTCTTGTGGGCGGTTCACTTGTTTATTTAGTTATTTCGGTTACCAGAAGGCGTAAAGTGTAAAATGCGTCGTTGCATGGGCGAGAACATGCCGAAACGTCTTGGCTGACGGCGAGAAGCTGCCGCAACGGGGCAGTGATGGACGCAAAGTTGCAGACGTATCGGGGAAAATACGAACAAAGGCCGATAGAATTTGGAGTTCTATCATTGTAGTCGGCCTGGGAATCTCGGCGACGGCTCGAAGCTTTGCTGGGTAGGTACGAACAGCATCCTTGCGCGCAACATGACCTAAGATGGTGAGCTGTCGTGCAGCAAAATGGCACTTCATTAAAATAAGCTGCAGCCCACCATCTTTAGGGCAAATGAGGACACTTGCAAGGCGAGTGAGATGGGATTCGAAGTACCTCGAAAAGGGCACAACGTCGTCCAGGTAATAAAGGCACGTGTGCAACTTGAAGTCTCAATATAAGTTGTCCGTGTGGCGTTTGAAAGTGGCAGGCACATTACAAAGGCCGAACGGCATCACGTTAAACTCGTATAACCCTTCGTGAGTTACAAATGCATTCTTGGGACGGTCGGCTTTATCCATAGGCGCTAGCCAGTACCCAGATCAAAGATCGAAGCTACAGAACACTATGCTCCTTGCACGCAGTTGAGGGCGTCACCTATCCGGGGCAGAAGATAAACATATTTGCATGTTATTTTATTAAGCCACTGATAGTCTGCATAGAACCTGATGCTACCTTCCTTTTTTCTTCAGCAGTACATCTACGGAAGCTGAAATGCTGCGTGACGTCTGTATCACGCCACGATGAAGCATATCGTTCACTTGGTCATCAAGGCAGGGCGTTTTGCCTGTGACAGTGGATACGAGTGCTGGCGCAGAAGTGCATGGGTGCTCGTGTCGATGTGGTTAAAGATAGTAGATGTGCCGCCCAGAGAAGGTTGTGGATGCTCAAAAGTTCTGCAAAAACGATTTAGGAGCTCTAAGAGCTGGGTGCGCTGGTCATCGGAGAGTTGGGAATCAATCGGCCGGTTGAAGACATCTGAAGATGGCGAAGCAGCTGACGTATGAATAGTAATGCTGGCGACAGGCAGGTTAGTCATGCCATCAGGCAGTTGGTGAGAATAATGGAATCAATGTACTCAAGTCGACCCAGACATTCACCGCGGAATCAAGTTACTGATGAAGATAACCAATTCGTAACATAATAGCTCCGCAATCGTTTTCAAATGTGAGAACATCGAAAGGAAAAATCAAGTTTTGCTAGAAGCTAAGACTTCGGAGGGTGAAAAGAGAGCAGTAAATAGGCAACCAAGTCGCAAGAGAGAGGCACAAAAGCAGAAGAGAAAAGAGGTATGTCAGTCTGGTGCAGGGATGACCTTCCGGCGAAAAAGAAACGCAGCTCAGTAGGGGTACCACACATTGGCAATAATGCAAGTAAGGCATGGGTACCGTCCGCGACGGCTTGGCTTGTGGAAAACAAGTCCCAGCCCAGAATGACGCCATGTGAGCATCCTGAACCATAAGTCGAGTCATGCGCAACACCGAACGCTGGATGTGGTGCGCTCTTGCCGTATGCAGCAAGACGTCAGAAACTTAAGTTGCAATCTTCCTCAACGTGCGACATTGTCCACCACTGAGCAGAGAGACAGCAGCTCCGGTATCATCAAGCGCATATAGAGTGACATCCTGTATACACACGTTGATGTCGTTAGCAGGAAAGCACTAATGCACTGAACGTCTCGACACGAGCTCATTTTTTGCGTCCTCAACTGCGAAGGTCAGTATTCCGCTTGGTTGGGCTGGGTTCGACGGATCATAGGGAAAAGTGAACGGCGACAGGGCGATGGCGACGGCGTGTGCCGAGGGTGCGTTGACTCGATGATATATATTCTGGCGCTCGGTCAAATCAACCGGGTGTGGTTGGTGGCTCAGGACGAGCGTAACCTTGACTCCAGTCGCCGTAATGTTTGCGGAAGTCGCGGCGATAGCAAAAGCATGCTATATGGCCAGGAACATGGTAGAAATAGCAGAACGGCATGCTGTCCGCAGGGCGCCGAGGATTTGCAGGCTGCGGGGCGGGACGCACAAAAAAAGCGGGGCTGTACGTACAGGTGGCCGCACCACGTAGAAGGCGCTTGGCGGTTGCCTTGGATGCGTGGCGAATGAAGTACGAGGCCTCGCGGGGATTTCTGTGGAGGTCAGAAGTGCGGAGACTGTTGGATTCTGTTGCGCATTGGGCATCAGGTATTGTGGAATAGGCAGCGCCTCGGAAACTTGCTGTTGGATGACATATCGAAGCACTGGAGCCAGTGATGGCGCAGGTCCCGGAATGCGGAGCAGAAAGTACAATTGCCTTGCAACTTCTTCGCGAATAAACTGCTGTATTTGTAGCAGTAAACAATCATGGTCCTCAGAAACATCACTGACACTGAGAGCCGAAATGCTTGCTATGTCAAACCTAGAGCGCCACCTGGTAATGCGCTGTTTGCGTAGCTCGTCGGAACTTTGGCAGAGCTAAATCACGTCGGCAACCATTTGAGGGTTCTTGGAAACAAGCAGGTTGAAGGTGTCGTCTTTGGTTCGTTTCATAATTTGCGTTATTCTGTCAGTTTCAGACATGGCTGGGTTGATGCGGCGGCAGAGGTCTACCATATCTTCTATGTAGGCTGTAAAATCTTCGCCTGATTACTGGGCACGACTGCGCAAGCGCTGCCATGCCCGGAGCTGGCGCGCAGCGGGCCGGCCGAATACTTCCCCGAAGATGGTCTTAAACGACGAGCACTTTGGAATGTCGGCTTCGCGGTTACAAAACAATAGATAGTCCACATTATTGAAGTAAATAGTGAAACTGTTTTGTTTGTAGGCGTCAACCCACTTGTGTGCACTCACTAGTTCATAGGAGGACAGCCATTTCTCCGCGTCGTCGTCTTCGGTACCGCTGGATATAGCATGGCCTTGCTTGCTTGGAACGGCGGGACATTTGACAACCGGGTGTGCGATAGCTTTTGGCGGTAACACGTCGTCAGGCATAGTAGATATGGGAGGTAGAGTACGATTACAGAGCTCTAGGGTGAAGCGACAAACCGACAACCTCCACCAAATGAAAGCACATATTCGTGTCAAGGCGTGATTATTCACAATGATGAAGCGGCACGCCATTTATTTATTTATTTATTTATTTGACGTAGTAGCTCTGCGGAAACCCGCAAGGTAGAGAGAAGTAATGAATAAAGGGAAAATCAGAGATCCACCCGTTCGTAGCAAATGCTACAAAGGAAACCCACACGGCACGAACGGGTGGATGTCTGAGTTTCCCTTTATTCATTACTTCTCTCTACCTTGCGGGTTTTTACAGAACTACTACGTCAAACTCTTGCCTTTCCTTCGTGTTGTCGAAAAATTCGACTTCGCGCTGCCATCTGCTAACCGCCTGGTTAGCTCAGATGGTAGAGCGGGTGCCCCGGAAAGGCGGTGGTCCCGGGTTCGAGTCCTGGACCAGGAAGAATTTCTCTTCAACTATGAGGCTTTTCTTTCGAGGAGCCCGTATGGGTTTCCTTTGTAGCAATTGCTACGAACAGGTGGATGTCTGATTTTCCATTCATTCATTATTTATTTATTTGATCGACATTGCACCAAGGTGTTAAATTGTTCACTTCGTCAAGGTTTTCTGGCCCCGAGATCTGTCCCAAAAGTTCGTGCAGTGGCACGGCTCTTTCGCTCTCCATACTCGAAAGGACCAGGAGACCTCTAGGAAGAGTCGGACCTTTGTTTGGTCCTTGAGTCTACGTTTAACACCTTTACTTTTTTTTTCTGGCAATCCATTTAATTTGGATTTGTCGAAATATTATTCGGCGTACAGGTGGAACAAAAAAGCAAGATACAATTTCTTGGGAAATTGGGATAAATTAGCGCTCATATTCCCCAAATATCGGAAATTGCTATAGAACAAGAGCCCTAAAGAAAACTAATTGTGCTGAACTGGGTTCAGCGATTTCCGGAACGCCGATATGACTACAAGGACGGCGCTCGATCAGGTTGCACCTCCACCTAAAAGAAGAACGTCAATCGTGCTCGTTCTGTTGTGTTCACTCAGTGCGGATTGACTGTTATAATAATATCAGGAGTCCGTTCACGGATGTTTCAGTGAAAATTAGGGAAAGATAGAAAGTTTGCTCCAAGATGGAGGTGAATCCCCGATTCCCGAGCGAAATTGGTAATCAAAGTAATGTTGCACTGATTCAGAAAATTCCATCGTCAGGAATTAATTTTTGTAAAGGGTCATCGCCAGCGACAACGCACAGCCTTGCGAATTCAAAATCAAGCTTAACTTGCGGAGCAACTGGAGAAAAAAGAATGTGCCCATATGTCACATATTTTACGCTATTAAATGCCCAGAAGAACAGCAAAAAGAGCAGGAGGCTTATTTTCCGCTTTCGAAATATAAATCAATTAGAATATTGTAACGAGAGCCAGCCGCCTTAACCGGGTTCCGAGCAGCACACGACACACACCAATCTTAGTCGCTCCAAAAACAAACTATTACCTTTCCCGCTACTAGTCTATCCTTTCTGCTTATCCTTGTTTCCCTTTTCTTTCAATTGCGCCGTTCTTCATCACCTCTACAATACACAGATGGAGGTACCCTAGTCGATGACTGCATTTGGACATCCTGTCAAATATAATTCAAGTTATACAATAAAGTACAGGAGTTGCACAGCATTAAACCATACGTTAATTAAGCGAAACTATTATCTGGCTAAAGTAAGAAAACCACAGCTGGGAGGAAATTTTGCTATGAAGAAAAAGAAATATTTACCAGCCAACATTCGCTTACAAGTATGAATTTAGAAGGAACAGGTGCTGCCTTGGGAAGAATAAGAACACCCCGAACGGATGAACAAGTTATTTTGCTATGCAAGAAAGCAAAAAAGTAGTATGATGTATCAAGATTCATATTCAAGCGACGAATACTCAGCAATTTACACTGGTTGTTCCCGGTAATTCCAATATCAGGCATTGTGAAACTCTAAATACCACATGAATATTAGATGCGGCATGTTACGCTTCACAGCAAGAGGTACTGTATAGCAGATGAAAAAAAAGGAACATACATGTTTATTTAGCACAGTTTGTGCATGGCTTAGGCAATAATAGGTTACAGTTTACGCGAAGAAAGCACAATTGTTATTTGTGATGACCGGCTTTTGGTACGTAATATTGTGACAGCTCGTAATTGATGTGTTTGAGAAAGAAAATGGCGACCTGGTATTTGGTCAGAACAGCTATAGAAAACGTTCGCGTCAAATAAAGATCGAACATTTATGAAAAATGAACTGAATGTTAGTAATGTAAGAGCCTAGTTCGACATGATTTGCACCGAGTTTTAGTGCGTAGTGTAAGAATATCCCGCAAAATTTATGCGGTAAGCGATGTGAGTCTGCGTGAATACATATGCAGTGAAATGAGAGCGTAATGGCATGGGCATGCTGTTGTGAGGATTTGTTTTCGATAAGCAACCTTCTTTTCTTTGAATGCAGTGATGTGATTATGGAACTTCTTATTCCAATCCAGCTGGACTCTTGAGTAGTTACAGCAATTACTAGGTAATATTAGCAGATTACTGATGCACCATGTGAAGAGCTGGTCGTAGCTGTGAAGCTTTAGTGTAGCAGGTAAAATATCAGTTTGCACCATCATCGATGCTTACAATTTTGTTTGCTTGCATGGTATGTAACGCGCAATCTAATTAAATGTTGATGCAGATCGACCAGAAAAATATTCATTTTATTGTGAAGCAAACTTTAGGTATTGGTATTGCGCCGCTCATTTCTACCAATCTTGAAGACGACAAAACTACGCTCTTGATTGCGCCCTAACCATTTTTTCAATTTTGTTCTTGGAGGAGCATTTGGTAGTCGCTATGTGTGGCCCATTGAGTGTACAACGCGCATGCATGTTTTATTCCTGCGTTATTCCTCGCTTCACTTCCCCAATTTATTTTTCTCCTCTTCCTTGTGATTGTTTTTATGCATGCATATAATATTAAAATAATACTATACCACTCACAAACTATGCCGAAATGCAAACTGCGAATTAGGTGGATGACAACTGTGAGGCGTTTACGCAGTGATGTCCCAAGGAAGCAGGTAACTTAAGGTGCTGGTCGAGGAGGGAATGATAACGACAGGAGCATTCGCAGACAAGTGCGAAACGTCCAGATCAACATAGAGGGCGTGTGTATTTCTTGCGTTATGGTAGGACATGCAAGTTTTGGAGCATTGGCCATGAACGAGCACACACCAAGTGGCGCACGCTAATTGGTTAAATTGAAGAAACATAAAAGAAATCAACAAAACCGTTAAATATAATTCACCGTTCTACTAGCAGGTTGGCGTGCAGGAAGTAGCTCTTTCTTCGTGACGCAAATCAGAGCTCGGCACACTTGGTCAGCTAAAGAGAGTGGCATTATGCGCCGGTTCTTTCATACTTAATATATATATATATATATATATATATATATATATATATATATATATATATATATATATATATATATATATATAAAACCAGCCATATAAACACCATCTTGAGAGTTTGAAATCCACGCCTTACCCGGGAAAGTAGGCAACCAAAGTTTCGTTTGAAACTAAACATGCACGATGGCCAAGAAAAACTCCGGAAAAAGAAAACAAAATCAAAGTGATGTTTATCGTGTTCTTAAAGTTCCACGAAATTGTGCATCACAGTTTCGTACCAGATTGCGAAAGGGCCAATGGAAATATCTAGGTGGAGGTTCTGAAGTGTCTTAACGATTGCATGTGCTGCGCGCGACTAAGTTTGTCGAAAGGTGACCGCTGGATTCTGGGGATACAATAATGTCAACACGCGCTTTACATTATTAGGGCGTTATTTCTTGGCCCACACTTACACCGCTAGTGAAACATCCTTCGTACTAGCCGGCTTTAGCCCCGTGCGCCATTTTCTGTTCTCCAACTGCAAGATGGTGCTCCGGGGGCAGCTTTTTGGGGATATGTCGACACTATAAAAGAAAACTGTGGTAAAAGCTGCTTCAGAACAACTTTCTCTCACCTTGCTCACCACACCTTGTGCGTCTTATGTACGTGTTGTGAGAAAATAAGCTCAAACCACATCAAACGACGGATAACCTCAAATGTCTTTCCTACAGAAGTGCATAACAAAATCGGAATTCCAAGCGTGCTGTTAGTATAGAAACATCCTGTTCCGTACGTGCAATAAAAACAAACACTACAACATTGCGTTTCCCTTTTGTTGCGTGAGTAACATGTGATGCTTTTCTTCATTTCAGGATTCAATATTCTCATAATGACAAGAATATTCATCTTGTGTTCCTTAAAAAGAAATATTCACAATCTTGAAGGCTGAATGAAAGTGAAAAATTTGTGAAATAAAGTCTTGAGGCGCCTTTATTATAGCGACTGAAGTTCTTCTAGTCCCAAGTGTAAAGGAAGAACGTGACAAACTTATAACTGCCCACGGCCACTATGGTCAATCACGAGGAAGGACCCATACCGTTTTTTCGCCTCATAACAATGAACACTTCGAGAAATGAACGTTTTTATGTGACATTATCTTCTTTCTGCACGTGTTAGGCACCCAAAAATATGCTTCTCTGTGTCATTTCTACGGCTGTAATTGAAAACAAATTCTCACGACACTCTGAGGACAAGCAAGAGCACCTACGAAATTTTTACGTATGTTGGTTAACATTTGAACCCAGCAGGGCCGAATACCCTCGTCATAATTTCTCTCATTTTGAGAGCTCGTGGCAAAACAATAAAAGAAGTTGTAAACAATCTCGCTAAAGAGTGCCGCAGGATCTATTTCTACAATCTAAAAACAGTTTGCACGCTTTGGTGTGTAAATTTGTCCCACAAGAATAATCGTCATCGGCCTTGCTTGCGTTTCCTTACTAGAAAACTCGGCGCTTGCTACTTTCCTTTTGAGAATGCTGCTTCACATGATAGCGCGCATGCCGTTTGTGACTGGAAAGTACCGGGCTCGCAGCGTTTAAGAAAGGAAACGCGGGCAAGACAGATGACGATTATCATTGTGGGACATATATACACCCACAAGGGTGCAACTGTTTTTAGAGTGTAGCCAATGAACAGTTTTCAACGAGGTAGAACTTCTTCCATAGCGGTCATGCTCTAAATTTTGCTGTCGAGTACAATTGATCAATTCAATAGTGTTATGGACAGATATATTTACCTAATGACCCCTAATAAGGATATTGCTCATTATGTTCTATAATTTTCAATGAAGCGAGCGATAAACGCAGCCTGCGGTAGCGTATTTGTTTAGTCTACTGATGTTTAATTTTCGCAGATGAGGATTTCTTCCTGAATCTTTGAGCTATAATAAACTTACCACTGCAGAACGAGAAGAAAAAGGGTTAACCGAGGGACCCGATTATTATTAATCCTATCATGGGAAGCCAAAAAACAACGACACCAAGGACAACATAGGCGAAATTACTTGTGCTTACTAATGGAATTAAAGAATGATATAATAATGGCAATTAAAGTGGATGTAAAAACAACTTGCCGCGGATGGGGAACAATCCCACGTCTTCGCATTATGTGTGCGATGCCCTAGCAACTCAGTTACCGCGGCGCCGTTTCCCCATTCACTTTCTTAGGTATTTATGTGTTACTACCAGAATTAACCTTGGGAGTGTTAGCCAGCGCCATCACTCAGAAACCTTCGCGGCGGATGTGGCACATGTTCTCTGCTTTAGGTGTAACGAGTACGTGATCTTTCTTGGTGAAGGCAACTGGTCAATAAACCCGCACATGCTACCTGAATGAAAGATTGAATGTTTGGTGTTTAATGGCGCAATGGCCAGGTGTGGCCAAACAGCGCCATGTCCGTGGTTATCAGTTCGCAGTGTAGTTATGAGTTATATGAAGTTGACGTGACGTGGCTTTAAAGGGACCTTAAATATGGTTGCTCTAAAGTGCGCAAAAATCAATGTGCAATAAGATTATGACGATGACGAATGACGTGTACTATGAGCATTAAAATGCATTGCGAAAGAATGATACGATATACATTTATATGTATTTACATACATATATTTGAAACCTATTTGTATGTTGTCTACGAAGACGGAATAAAACATAGCTGGTGGTAATGAAACTCCGAGTGCGTTCATCTTAACGATAAAGACTGTGCACCTCACCACACCACCCTTAAGTACACCATTTTCTTGTATATACTGACGCGACAATATGTTTCCAATTTTCACAAGGAAGGTACGATTGGACAAATAGCTTCCTATTACGTTTAGAATATTTCCGTACATGCCCATTCCTGACAAGTCTCGCGAGATCCCGTAAAGCCACGCTGTGTCATTGGCCTTCTCCACATCGAGGAATACCCATAAGAAAAACTGTTTATGAACAAGCGCATCCTGTATATTTCCCTCAATGTGCTAGAGTTGTGGACTGACCTTCTTTGAAGCCACACTGATAGGGATGAAGTATTTTGTTTATTTGAAGGATATGTATCGGTCGACGGTTAATCATTTTCTCGAACAGCTTACAAATAACACTCGTGAGAGCTATCGGGCGGCAGCTTGCCGCTGACGAAGGATCTTTACCTTGCTCGAAAACGAGGACCACAATCGCTTCTCGTAACATTGGATCTCTTAATATCTTGTGGCTGGCGCATCATGGCCTTAGTCGCTTTTGCATCACAAAACCCAAATTAACTAACTAACAATCGCTTCTTTCCATACAGGTGGAAGACATCCAGCAACCCAAATAGTATTGAAAAGTGCAAGTACTGTCAGTTGTGTATAAGTGCGCACGTTCTTAATCATGTCATACATTATCTTATCTGGTCGCGGTGAAGAGCTCTTGCATGCGATCAAAGCCGCTCTTAGTTCGGTGATACTGAAAGGGCGGTCAAATTCCTTACATTCTACTACTTGTATGTACTTCATGAAGGATGGCCAGGTGTGGCCAAGCAGCGCCATGTCCTTGGTTATCCTTTGGTTATCCCTTGGTTATCCTTGGTTATCCGCTGGCTAACCTTGGGAGTGTTAGCCAGCGCCATCACTCAGAAACCTTCGCGGCGGATGTGGCACATGTTCTCTGCTTTAGGTGTAACGAGTACGTGATCTTTCTTAGTGAAGGCAACTGGTCAATAAACCCGCACATGCTACCTGAATGAAAGATTGAATGTTTGGTGTTTAATGGCGCAATGGCCAGGTGTGGCCAAACAGCGCCATGTCCGTGGTTATCAGTTCGCAGTGCTGTTATGAATTGTATGAAGTTGACGTGACGTGACTCTAAAGTGGCCTTAAATATGGTTGCTCTAAAGTGCGCAAAAATTTATGTGCAATAAGATTATGACGATGACGAATGACATGTACTATGAGCATTAAAATGCGTTGCGAAAGAATGATACGATATACACACAATGTCGGATGTAAAATTGACTAGAGCACTACTGCCTCGTTAGAGCCCTTGAGACACAAAGGCCTAGAAGCATGTGCTATACGATACTGCTATCACAGCGGCATTCCATGAAGCGAGAAAGCTATCTACAGGGGGTATTTTGTAGTAAGCCGTCCTAATCTCAACGGAGTCTGAACTGCAACCATCATCATCATCGTCATGACGGGTTTAAGCCTATTACTGAATGTAGGTTTTCCTGTGAAGCATCAGCGTAGGACTGCGCTGCGAATGCCGACAGCCTCTGGTCATCCCAGAATCCCTGATCCCATGATACCGCCTAAACATGTGGTAGGAAGTAAACTGTCCCTGCCTTTTCAGTTCCACCTTTTATTACGTTTGTAGACCGCTTTTTATCTGCTCCATTACCTACATGGTCTATCATATCCATTTCTTATCCTTACTAACAAGTAATGCATCGCGTAAGTGGGTGTCTTAGTTGAGATACCGTCCTTCACATCCAGTGGAAGACTACATACACAAAATCACACTCCAAATCAGCAACATTGTTGAAGATATTGATTGTTGCTGTGGTGCCAAATGAAACGCCCTATATGTTTGGAAGGAAAACCTAGTGGAACAGTTCTCTTCCATTCTTTTACAATTATTTGTTTATAAGGTGAGCTTCGCAGGGCTGAAATTTAGGTGCGCAACGCATATTTACGCTACTTTATTTCCTAATAGGCAGGAATTCTGAACATTAGGGATACAAAACTGTGTGTTAAAGATGGCGACATAGAAACAAGAGCGTTTTGTGCCTCCGCAAATTCTGCGAATCCGCTTGATACTACGACTTTGAAACCTCAAACGCACGTGCTAAAACGTCTGCGGTTGGTCGAACATAATTTACCAGGCAATTTCTAAAATGTTACAAACAGCTCACTATAGGAGCGAAAAATAGCCTTTATTGTCGCTTCTGTTTGAAGTGCGCCAGCTTTTCTCTATTCAGGTATAGCTACGTAAAAAAACACTTTACATAATTGTGGTGCACATAAAGGTAAGCCAGGTACGAAGCCATCGCTCTGTGGCGACGGCATTCAGGTCTTCAGCATCATGTCGTGGGTTCAATTAAAGACCATGGCAGCCACACTTTCATGTTAGCGAATTAAAAACGAACGAGTTCGAACGCTAAATGATCGAAATTATTTCAGAGATCCCGATCACGGCTCTAGTGATAACCCGTGACACGCCTTGAAAGTCGAACACGAGAATTGATTTTATTTTATTACCTGCAGCACAAGGTGAACGAAGCCGTCTGTACATAGGCATTTTATTTTACACTATAATAAAATGTTCAACAGACGAGAAAGAATAATTTTCAAAACGAAAAGGGAGAATGGTCGACATTATAGGAAAACGGTTCGATATTTCCGGCACACTCTTTCCGGGTTTCAGAGTGAACGCCCTAGATTTTCAAATTGATAGAATCAAGTTCTTACTAAAGTACACTGCTGACGCAAATTAAGGAAAGGGTGCTGGAACAGTTCCGTGCGCCACTTTCAAATTTCAAAGTGCACACTCATGTTGGCCACCTTCTACGAATAAGAAGGAACAGCAGGGCGAGCTTAGCCACGACATGGGTATTTGCTATGAATATAGAAAAAAATTATTTTATATTTTAAGTTGTAGTAAAGAAAAAAAAACAAAGCAACAAAGCAAAAGAAAGAACTGCAAGTACGGAAGTTCAGGGAGCATAAAAATAAAAATAAATAGGTTCAGCAATACAGCACTACCGCAGCGAGAATTTTATACATAGGAATGCTTTATCACATGTTTCGTTTTAGATCATCAACACAATTTAAAAAAAAGCCTAGTTTCGCTTGCAAAGCGAACCAGGGACGTGATAGCTACCTAAATAATCCTTTACAAACATTAGCTTGTTTTCTGCGGTGTTTGCTGAAGTGAACATCTGAAGCACTACAGTACAGCTGCGAAATGCAATGTGCAGTAAGATTGGACGCCGTTTCAGTCATGTTTGACGTACTGAAAATTCAAAATGAAGAGATAGTTGACAAATCATGTTAAACTGTACGCTTTAGATCGTTTCGTGGCGTGTTGGAATCAAAATTCTCAGGTGAATGTGAGGAATCTATTCAGCGGGACTGAAACAACTGTGAAGTCGTATTCGTCTGCGGAAATTGCCGGCTCCCAGTATTGAAGTGGAAAGACTGCTCCTTTTCTCCTCCTATCTTCGTGCAGAAGTGTGTGCATTCTGCATGCGTTTGGTTGTTTGGCGACCGCACGTACCCTACAATGTGGATCCAACTATCCTGCGCCTATAGCCATGCATGCCTTAAGCTCGTTCGGGGAAAAGGGGACCCTTGGGGCCGAGCCGACACCGAGTGTGTGGGCGTTTAGGCCCTCACTCTTGCATCCCACCTGTAGTGCCTTCATTGCCGGTAGACGGCAACTAACGAATAACCCACCCGAGATAATTTGGTAGTGGCGCTTTAGTATGACTATCAATCTCAGAGACACTTCGCGCAATTTCGGGGGTGGTATATCTGTCTGGCTTTCTATTGATCTGTGCGTATCTCTAATACGGTCACTGGTTAGTCCACGGTCCGGTGGTTAGATCATCGGTTAACTGTGATGAAGGAACATGGTGAAAACCAATTGTCAGGCCAACTAAGGTCACGGTTTGTAAGATCGGGTATGCGCCGCTAATTGGGCAATCTGTTTCATGTCAACTTCAGGTGACACTTTTCAGGCCCTAGTTATTTGGGATTCGAAGTTTCTACACTTAAAAAAAAATAAAGCCAACCGAGCTTGTGCAACACAGTCGGTAGGAATACGTTTTCGCTTGCCGTCGTTTCAGGAAACCAACGTCATGGTTTGAACACGGTTCACCACGTTTTGATACCTGCGTGTTCCCCTGAAATGTCACAAGAAAGGCGCATCCATGGCAAATTCCCGCAGAAATTCCCGGGCAAATTCCTGGGTCAGAAAAGGGTCGTACGAGCTAGATATAAGCTGTTTCACGTGAGTGAATCTGATCGTATTATTCCAGCCCACAACGTTAACATAGAACCTTTACAGCCACCTACGCAGAGAAAAGTGAGATAGAAAAAACAAATAGAGGAAAGGCAGGAAGGTTAGCCAGACGAGCGTCCTGTTTGCTACCCTGCACTAGAGTTAAGGAGAAGGGGGATATAAAGAGGAAAAGAGGAAGATAGTGAACACGGAATGCTCGTGGGAGAATGCACAGGAGCAATGTGAGCGGGCTCTCCAACCAGTGTACTTCGATATCTGTACATCTGTACGAAACGCTTTTTGTGACAGAGCATTTCAGACAAGCCAATGGAATCCCTAAAGCGGTGATCTTCTGGAGACCCCAGGGACTCACAATTGCTCAATTTACAGTTCAATGCGTAATTCCTCGGCGCACTTCTGGACCATGAGCAAACCTTCGCTGATGTTCAGCAGTCAGTCCAGTTCGGCTCACCGTGAGACACACCGTTAGACAGACATTCGCAGGATCGCGCTAAATTGCTGGACACGCTTGCGTTAAAAATGCTGTATTACGTTTTACAGCGAAGCTGCATACCTCCACTGTCCAAGGAAATTTACGTGTAGTTGGCGTGGAAAGCAAAAAAACTCCCTCTCCATACGTGGGCTGATCCCAAAGATAGTGTAATGCCGGTCCGAGCCGCGCTGGAGGTGAAGCAGGCGTTAAGCACTCCCATTACATTGACCGATCCCGAAGATAGTGTAATGCCATGCCGACCCGCGGTGGAGGTGAAGCAGGCGTTAAGCGCTTACCATACGTGGGCGGATCACGAGGATAGTGCAATACGGTGCGGGCACGCGGTGAAGGTGAAGCAGGTGTTAAGCACTCCCCATACTTGGGCCGATCCGGAAGATAGTTTAATGCCGGGCAAAGCCGCGGTATAGGTGAAGCAGGCGTTAAGCACTCCCTATACGTGGGGTGATCCGGAGGATACTGTAATACCGGGCCGACCCGCGATGGAGGAGAAGCAGGAATTAAGCACTCCCCATACGTGGGCCGATCCTGAAGATTGTGCAATGCTGGGCCGACCCGCGGTGGCGGTGCAGCTCGCCAATAAACAGCCCACATACACAGCTTCGCTGGCCATCCTTCTCCACAGAGTGGAAGGGCACTGAATTTTTCTTTCATCACACATGCCGCTGCCAATTCTTTGTTTTTGTTCTTGTTGTTGTTGGTGGTGCTCAGTTACCTGGCTTCCATCCCTTTCTCTGCGTTCTTTTTTCACATGAACACCTTTTTCTGCTACAATAAATCTTCCAGCACGCACCGCTGCCAGAACACTTGCTCTTCCTTTTCATTATCTCCTGCTGCTACTCCTAGTAGAAAGGTAGCGTAAGCCTTTTACAAATGCCATTGTAATTGCCGCAATTAAGAATTCAGTTTGCATGCAGATCCCGCGATTTGCATGCAGATCCAAAGGGCATGCCCAACATGTGTTGGCAGACGTTCTCAGCCACCTTTCCCACAGTTTCAATGTGTAAATTGCAGAAGCCCCTGCGTTATTAGAGAAGCCAAGTGTCACGTAAACAGCCTAGCACACCACTAGCGAAGAATACCAAAACAATTTTCGCTAAATGAACTTTATTTAAAATGAGTGGCTGGAGCATGAATAGAAAGAAGAGATTTGTGTTACTTTTACTTTTTTGTTGTTGGAAAATGGTTCTCGCGGTCGTCATTGCCGCCTTCTAAAATATTATTCAGCACGATGCAGTAAGAGTAAGCTTAAAACGTTTATTATTCATTTTTCTACAGAAATAGTATTTGGTGTTCATCTTAATTATTGATATTGCATTGATGTCCTCTGAATAATTTGGCGCCAAGAGCTGCACTTTGATGTAGCATGCCGCGTGCTTCCGAGGTAGCACAACAACCAGGCTAGTGAATTTTGTTGTCTATACTGCTCCTGCCTTGTAACGATAGGTCTACTTATACTATCAAATCTATTGTCTGATCCCACAGTTCAGAACATGCTACAAGTGTTCGTTTCATATGCTTTAGACGGGTTCCGGTAGGTGAGATACACATAGGCCTTAAGTTAAAATAGGCGTATTGGCTCGAAGTGGTTGAGGCTCGATATGTGCGCTTCTATTTCTTGCCTAGCCATTAGTAACCTGTCGACAAAGCTCATTAGCGGCCGGTGTACTATGAGTAATCATTTGCTTTGAGTGGTGGGCTCAAGCTTTATCGTGTGCTTTTTGCCACCTACACATAGCATTTATTGTTAAGTTGTCTTAACGAATGTGACCATCAATATTCCCATTATAAGCCTATTTATAAAAAAAACTCCACGGGTGGTGCGAGAAATGTTGCACTCCCATAAGTACTGCTTTAAGCCTGTCCAGTGACATCCGAACGCATCTGATTTGTCCAGATTTTCAAATCCCATAATTTCGCCTAATCATCTCCTCAGCTCAGGATTGTTTCATTTTTCTTGGCCACATTATATTTCTCTATTATAATACAGTTTTTTCTGGTCCATGCATTACACGGCCTGCTACCTTTATATCTTTCATTTAATATTTACGGCAACACCGGTTAGGGGGAAAGTCGGGGCAGCCCGCCCTGCAATGCAACGCAAGTGTAGACACAGATCAAAAATCACTGCAAGCAACCTTGTTAGGCATCTGAAAAACTGTCATCTAGGCAGTTGATACGAAATATGTCGTCTAGGGGCATCTATTCGGACACTGCTGTCTACTGCTTTTACAGTGTGCTGTTTTTTGAAACCAAGTAAGCAAACCTCGCAGTACTGAAATGTCGGTTGGCAATGCGTGGTGCCATCATTTTTGCACTAAAGTGGCTTCCATTTATGCTGGAATACAGAACTACGTGTAATTAACAACGACTGCGCAACTTATTAGGCTTACTGTTACATTCAGGAATAAAGAACTCTTTGTAAAAAATAACAAGGCTACAAATAACCGTGGTGTGTGTCTCTGAACACGGTGGGCCACATACATATAAAGGTTCTTTATTTGATATGATTATTTCACCATTACTTGGCTCCAATGACCACGTAGAGCAATACGTCTTATTTTGCCATAAATTGATCTCGCCGTGGGGCTCATCGACTATAGCGTTTTCCTATTGACCAGGATGTATATGTTCGATTCCCGGGGATGATCGCTAGCGGCAATGTCATAGTGACAGACTGCCGAATAGTAGTGTACCCTGAATGATCGGACACCGAAAGGTCAAAATGACCTTGCAACATCCTAGTATGACATCTCACAGCCAGGCGTACTCTTGGGGATGTTAACGTAATAATTTAGTTCAGTATTTATTACGCAGCACCAAGCGCCTAGCAGTGTTATGTAAGCCGGCATGTTTTTTATTGCGAATTCTAATAATTATATGCAAAAGAGCGCAGGAATCACATTTTCGCGAATAAAATAGGTGAAATTGTTGATATTCTTCAAAATGGGTTCGGGTTTTCCTGCACGCTCTTAAGGAATTTGATTTTGCACGCGCTCTCACTAGAAGCGGCAGTCTCAATAACTGGTTTTTAGAAACGTGGACAAAGTTGTTATAATCCTCGTCCGCTTCCTTCACCGATAATCACAACGCTTAAAGTCTCTATTGCGCCCATGACATTGCAGAAATTACCAACGTGATTGCTGCACGATAGTCCAGTGGCAACAGCCTCAGGCACCCATTAGCACAGGGAAGGGAATTTAATAGGTGCGCCAATTAAATGTCCAGCAGCCGCTTTCTCAGAGTAACAAAAACGGATATGAAAGGCCATGCTTTTGCGGACCGTATGCGCCTGAAGCAACTGCATGGCTGGAAACACGTCATAGCGGACAAGTTTTCCATACCACTCATTTAACTGGTAGTTGTGGGCAATGTTTATTTTAAGTAGTTTATCTTTTGCTGCATTAAATCGATTTCCCGATGTGCGTACGTGACAATGTATTTCCGCACCACAAATATAATAAAACCGTTGTGTGTCCCGTACCACTCTATTAGCTGGTGTCTGTTTCTAAATGACACCCATGAGCACTACTTTATATGGGCACAAAACATCCGTATTGGTGGTTGACCGGGACGAATATTGTGATTGATGTGAATTGGCATAACTAAGCAGCTGAAGTTCTTATCGCGTGTTTTAGCAGAAGGGCTAATAAATGTTGTGACATGCGGCTTCCGAAAAAGTGGAAGATATCTAATTGTTTTCCTTCTAAACAACCTCAAGAACGGTCAAGACTTAGAGAACATTCGGGGAATTTCTGTTGCCCTATCCAGTAAAATAATAAAAAACACTGTCATTTATAATAAATTTTCTACACAGTTGTCCAAATTTATCCATAAAACAAGACACCTCACCACGCTCCATTGCGTGGTTTGGTTATGGAATGGCAGTTCTGGTCTAGGGATCACTTTACAGCAAACAATCTACAACTGTTTCAATATTAGTCGGAATAGGAGCCTCAGTAAAGCGGCATTGAGATGCTCATAGGAGGCGAGCTTTAATGCCAACGCGAACGTTCTTTGCTTCCGCCTCGACTATCGCCGGTAACCGCCCGCTTCTTCCCCTCCTCTTCTCATACCTCAGTCGAGGGACCACGTCACGTTTACGTCAAGACTCCTGGTTCACTTTTAATGCCATTAGCATTATTAGCCGACTTCGGCCACTTGGCAAGCCGTTGCTCTCTGTTTAGCCCCGGAAGTACCGTTCTCACACGCGAAAAAAAAAAAAAATTCCGACGAACCCGTCTGACAACGTAGACGTCAATGCGTTTTGCGTTCAAGAAATGTAACGAAGCAGCGTTAGCTGAAGGCACATTTATTTACAAAATGTAGTGTAGGTATTGAGATTTCCATTGATTATGTTGAGTGATGGTAGAAAATATGTTCACTAAACATGCATCCCAAGCGCAGCAACCTTTATCCCGCCAGAACTGTAGAAGCTGGGTTCAGCATATCGGACTTCGAATAAACTACGGCGCGATTGAACATGCTTGCCTATTTAGGAGTAAATCTTTAATTTTAATTATCAGCTTCGAGTTCAATGCTACCTACAAATTGGCATCACAAGGTGAAAGAAGTTCACTGTAGCGGAATCGTACGTTCAAATGTACTTCGCTGTACAGGTATTGAAAGTTTATTAAATCTTTTTTTCATTCTACATGTGTTCGGCATTGTGGGCAAAAATTAGGCGATTGTGTTGAGAGTCACGTGTCGAAGAAAAGCCGGTGTGGGTGTCAGTGTGGGCGTCATTGTCCGTGAGCGCAAATGGCCGTGTGTATTTAGGTATATGGATATGCCACGCCTTGCTATATGACATGCGGTACATGCGGGTTATATTGCCACACAATTCTATCACTAAAGTTACTCATACTTTCTCTTGCATTCATGACAAAGGTACTGCTTGGAATTTCGAGAATGATAGCCCGTAAGCAAATCTGACGGAACAAAACACAGACAGGGCACGTCTTTTATGTTGAATATTCTCAGACACAAATACTAAAAGTGGGAAACAATAATGGTAACCCAAAATGATCTAATTTTTTTTCGCAGCCGTGCATGACCTCCCGGACTGCGTCTCCACCAAAAAAGTGGCGTTTCTACCAGAAATCTCGCCTTCAATAATAGCGCTTACCGCCCACGTTTCCCGGTAAACATTGTGGTTACATGAGGTGCAAGTGCCGCGACGCGTGAGATGAATTTCCGTGAAATGCTACCGCGTTTCACTCTTAAAGGCAAAGTATTCCAATTTTTGTTTGTTGTAATTCGGGGGCGACATTCTAGAAGGTTTCACTTGTCCAGCTTAATGTAGTATGTGTGATTCTATTTTCGGCAAGCCTTGGTATCCTAATTCATCGTTAATCATGTTTAGTAGTACAAGTTTTTGTATTGGGGACATAGCTTATAACTGTGCATTGAAGTAATCGGAATAAACTTGGGCTTCTCAAAAAGTTTCTCTCCATGCGCGAGGAAAAAAATTCAAGTAATAGGTGCATTATTCTCTTTTGCAAAGGTGTATGTCCATTGTGTTTTCGCTTGTGTAAGTTTCCCTGACCACAGTGCCATAGGCAGTGTACTATAGGAAAAAATCTTTGGATAACATTAAGTTGATTGACACAGCAAAATGAATATAACATCTACCTTGAGTGCGTCAGATTCTTGACTGTTTACCGTTGAATACGCTTAATGTGCTCATTTGAAATAATTAGCTCTTCAAAAAGAACTCCCAGCGTTTTTGTAGATGGCACCAGATCTATGTCACCATTATTTAGTTTATTCGGAAAAAGACTGGACTTATTTGTTGGGCGGACGAAAGAGAATTGGTTTTCTATATTAATGGAAAATTTCAGGTAAGCATCAGTGGCCCAGTCACCTATTCTTGTTACTGCATTATTACCACCCAAAAGTGATTTGAACTCGATTTGCCAGGAATAAAAGAATAAATGTTATCCACGTACATTACGAGTATGCATTCAGCTGCGGTGTATATATTAGATATCTGATTAATATAAACCGTAACAATAACGTTTCCGAGCATGGTTTCCTGACGAACAGCTGACGTTACGAGCTTTTTGGCTGAACATTCCCGTCATACCTTGACAAATCGCAACCTATTAAAAAACAAACTCAGTGCTGTTCCAGTCGGGGAAGAGGAATAACCAACCAAACTATGTGGGCCCCTTAATGGCGCACTGCACCTCTGCGGCGGGTCGGCCCAGCATTGGACTACCTTCGGGATCGCCGCACGTATGTGTAGTGCTTAACGACTGCTTCATCTCCGCCGCGGGTCGGCCCGGTACTGCACCATCTTCGGGATTTGTCCACGCATGGGAAGTTTTGTGTCTACACCACGGACCCGATCCAGGGTGAACTAGCCCTTAACAGCTTCGCTGAAAAGTTGGGCATGTCCTTTTGTTAAATAATTAATGAGGACGACGAAAGCGAGAGCACTGACACGATCGCGTTCTCGCGGTAGCGCCTAAGGGCGCCAACTAGCCAGCTGTAGCATAAGACTACAATGCTGGAGCCAATCCCATGATGATGGCTTGCGTTAACACAAGGAAACGATCCTGGGTAAAGTACTCGTTAACGGCTTGGGCGTAAAATGTTTGCGAGAGGCGGGGGAAGCCCAATTTTGGAGGTTATGGCAAAGTCTCCCGGTCTCCGTCCGGCGTCACTTCTTAGGCCCTGTAATGACAGAGGCTTTCTGCTTCTCATTTACCGCGAGAGCTCTAGTCCTCGAGGTACAGTTCCTAAGGCAATTCTCTGCGCGCGTTTGGCCGTCAGCCGCAGGCGCGTGTGTGAAATTGTGTCGTAAGGTCACGTGATCCGCTACGGAGAGGCATCGCAGCTGCACTCGCTCGAGTGGTTAGGCGACACCACGTGACAAAGCGAAAGGAAGAGCTGATTTTCCGGCGCTTCACCAAGGTAAATATACCTGCTAGCGAAGTTTCCCTAGAAGCCCATTCGATCTAAACATGGCGGTTCACCGGGGTTCATGGGGCGCAGAGTCGTCTGTATCCAAAGGGAACACTTCCGGTGGAAGAAAAGAACAATGTGGGGCAACATATCCGTTAAAAAGAGAAGTTTCGTCGTTTTGTTCTCAAGGGTGCGAAATTTCTTTTGGTGGCCTGCCATCAGAGCTGTATATTCAAACGCCCCGCCATTTGACTTGATGGGCGTTTCGAGCTTTCAGCGCGGAAAGGGATGCAAGAAAAGGTCAGCCGTATTGGTGTCGAAATCGCACCCCTGAACAGAACATACTTTCTTTGCAGGCCGACGAAAGCTCTAGGCGTAGAGTGCTGGTGCTATCCTTGGACGCGAAGCCTGTTGCCATGAGCAGTCGCACGAAACAGTATTTATTGATAATGATAAATTAAAATAAAGTTTTCTTTACTGATCCCGCATATATAAAATTGTTTATGAATTTTATTTTGGTTGAATGAATATAGCTGTGTCTGACTTTAATTAAAAAAGCGTTTTCTTTCTTTCGCAATGTTTGTTCCCAACAAACTTAGTGGAGCTTCAATGCCTGCTCCCATAACCACCCTTGCTGATGTCGGTGACTATTTGCTCTGACCGCTTTTCGCCCGAAGCTTCGCGACCTATACGATCGACCTTGGCTTGCCGCTCAGTCTCGCGACGGATGAAGCACGTGCAGGCGGGACAGCCTCAACTCTTTGCCACAGGCGTCAGGCTGAGCCGGAGCACCCTGCGAGTATAGCTCACCACGACGGAACACTGAAGAACCGTTCCTTAACCATGCTTAACAGAGCTTTTGCTCGTATAACTAGGTTAAGCCACGTTGAACCCTAGCCACGTTTTTTCAGTTGAGGCATCGAAAACATATTTTGCGACGTTTTTCTGACGTCTCCACTGGTATATTATATATGACACTACGAACAGAGGCCTCTCCACTTCGCCACTATAAGGAACTAGGCTTTTTACGCGGTCAAAATTTTTCCTTTTCGTGGCGTTAAAAAATGTCGTGAGATCGACTTTTGCTGTCGCTGTTCTTTGTAGTCCGCGCGTGTATATCAAGACTGTATATGAAGAACAAGAAGTTGGCATTCTCCATTTTGCATTTTACTTCTGTTCTCTCGTCGTAATAGGGAGACGCCTGCACTCCGGACTCCCGAAGAACAACGCAACTACGAAGATGACGTCCCGCATGCGCTTGGCGTTTTGTGCACGATCTCCATGGGTACTGTTTGCCGCCCGGCGGTGACGATTGCATTCTGATTTCTGTTCCTGCTGTCGCTTTTCGTAGGCACGTTGCTCCGGGGGAGCTACGTAATAATAATAGATGCGATACAAGGGGAGGGTGTGCATACTCATCACCACGATGACCATTTAACCAAGAAAATAAATGTGTCGGTACCTTTGTTCAAAATTCTGTGTCTCCTCTGCGCCCTGTGCTAGCACCTTAGCTGGTCGTTCACCTTCACAGAGCGGAATGAGGTCATACTTTTTCCTTGAAATATCTGCATGAAAGCCAGTGTCTACGAAGACGCAGTTTATAAAAGGGAACGCGAATGATCAAGGAGAGTTCTTTGCAGGTGACCTTTGAAAATGTGATTGATAACGATCGGAAATTTCTGCAAAAGCCACTACCGTTTATTGAACGCACGTGATCAGGCCTGTACTAAAGTGCAGTAAAATAGGTGAAATAGAATGAAATATCGAGTGCACAGGCCCTTTTTTCCTCCTTACATTCCCTTTAACGCTTTTGACGTCTAAGATAAGTTAACAAAATCTTTTTTTTAAATATCACTCTTTCCTACAGCATATTTAGGCCCCACGGCAGACATCTCACTATAGATTTCCTCGCAGGTTGTGTATTCTACAAACATGCAAAAATTCATTCTGTTAGCATTTATCCCTGTCATGTTTGCCATAATATTAACCGCAAAGGAAGCCAAGCCGAAAAATGGTTCTGAGGAGGAGCTAAGTATGACTTCCTTTACTTTACTATTGTTAATGGCAATATTTTTCGGGAGGCTAACGCTAACATTCTTTAGTTTTTTCTCATGCACAGAGCAAGCCTACCATAACATAAACCAGTGTTCATAGCATCGTGCTGGACAAACGCCTTCGCACGCTCGGCAATGTATTTTTTGCAAAAGATAAATTATTCGGTACATTGTACGAACGCTTAGTATTGTGCGAATAACATTTCCTTTCCTTTTGCAATACGGCTCAATGGCAACTATCTTTTTCTTTTTAAGAACCATTGGAAATAGAGGTTAACCTTGGAAAAATATGCTTATGCTTATACTATGCCTTATATTACTCGTTAGTGCCCACTCCTGCGTTTTTTTTCTCTTCTCTCTCCTGCGTTGTTGCGTTATAGAATATCGTAAGGACATTCCCACTACAATCTACAAGCTACGAATTGTTAGCACTTCCGATTACAGAACTGCTGTTCACGCGTGTTGTGGCACCTTCTCCTAGCGTACACCAAGAGATACTGCATGTCCAACAATGTGTAATGAAATGATAACACCCCATAAAACATGCATTTTTACTTTCGTTCGATCATCGTGCATCACCCGCTTCAGTCGGTTCTGGTCCATTCTTCACTTATGTATTGTAAGTGCTGTCTGAGAAGAATGAACCCTACCACGGTATTTAGTTAGCCATTAGGGCGTTGTAATGCGCCCGGTTTAATTTCGCTATGCGTGCATTGTATTTAGTGCAGTCGTTCGGACAAACTTAAAATACTTTATTACTTCCTGATGCAATTACCAATTTGGTTCTGAGGGCTAAGTGCTTGCTATCACGGAAACAGCCAACTGTGCCGGATATTTCACTTTGGGCAGCAACGTAGAAACTGAAAGAAAGATTCCTGAGCCATTACTATGGTTTGTTAAGAAGCTACTGGCGCCGGCAACCGAAAATGGAATAGCACAGCGCCTGAAAGGACGGAGTGCGTGCGTTCAAGAATGCTCAGAAAGATCCGAAATTTTCGTATTACAAATTCGAATAATTGTTGCTTCTGAAACTCAGTGATGAGAATAAAATGCGCTAATAATTTATATCAGCTCAGTTTTATTGAGGAACGTTTGTTCAGCAAGTTATTCAGACGTCTTGGTTGTAAGTCAAGGACACTCGGAAAGATTACAGGGTAGAATGCCACCGAGACAGTTGGCGAGCAGGCGCTTGGGCAGAGTATGCTTGCTATATTAGATTCGACACCCTGTGCCTGCCGGCGCTACTAGGCCACTCTCTGAAATTATCACCATCGACTGTCGCATCGGCACCCCGTCTAAGGTTTGCTTACGTTGCCGTTGCTGTTTCTCTTGGCGCTCGTGACCGTCCTGCTGTACTTTCAGCTGCTACGCACGCATTGGCTGGGAAAGGGCACCTATAGACTCGCACTTTCTTGTATATACTTGTATATTGCATGGCCGTTTAACATGTAACGACGGGCACGGGCAGTAAACAACAAACCGACGGCAGTACTGCACTAACGGAGACGGCAGTCCGGCGACATCCGCAGCATACAGAGCAGAACAAAGCGGTACACCTGCTGAACCAAACGGGCACCGGACGTTCTTTACACTAATGTTGCACGGTCCTGTGGTCACGTTTTGGCGCATTACGCACTGAAACAGGATTGGATTGGATTGAAATGAGCTTTCGCGCAATCAATGGCTGCCAGCACTGACTTCTGAGTACGCGCACAGCATGGGCCGATGGCGCTGAGACACTCGCAAACCATATTTTGGTCACTGCACTCCTGAAGGTGCAGTTCTGTCGTGCCCTCTGAAACCACAATTACGATAGTAGCAAGTGGGACTGCTTCAAATTGCAGATCTAGGGACACTCACTGTGTGTCTCCTAGCATTAGAAATGAAGTGAACGTATCAACAATGTGGCCTTAGCGGGGCATAGTGGTGGGGTGGAGTACAATGGTCGGCAGCCGTGAGTATCGTGGGTTTGGTGTTCTGTTATGAAACTTACATTATGCTTTGTCTTTCCATAAAACAAACCAACAGGTTATCATGCCACTCTTGAGCGGCGTGTACTCTAAGCGGATTGTGACCTATTCATACAAAGAGGGGCATGTGTTTGTGTTTTCAAACAGAAAAAAAAATAGTTTTGCTGTTACTGCTACTCTCTGTTTATTCAAACTTTGCAGAAGCATCGAATCTGCTGTTACTGGTTCTTGATTATTAAAGTTGGAACAGTTACATTCCTTGTTGTTCAGCAAGAAAATTGCGGATAAAACTACTGCCAAGCCAGCGATAGATTAAACTTGTTTCGCCACCTATCGGTAGCTGCGGAAGCATCTGCTTCAGGAGGGTGTAAAAAATTTGACGGTGTAGTAAAAATTGGTTTGATTAATGTTTTGAAAAGCATCCCATATGAAGTTTCCTATTATGATCTCCAGAAACAGTGGCATCGGTGCGTACACAGCCGACGAGACATACAACCTTGGCACATTACTCTCTGAGATCAATAAATGACTTTTTTGGTATCTCTGTCGGGGAACAGTTCTGATCAAGCTTGTAGCACAAATGTCCAACACGAACTCCAAGTGAATTCTCTAGAAATACCACAGAAAGGAGTAAAATACCCTTTTTGTACAAGTCTCGTCAATAAAGCACAATATGCAACTGGATTGAAATATGCATTACCGAAACAATCAATTAAAGAGGAGAATGTGTGCAGCCTTCCCAATTTCTTTCATATTTACTAACACATCCCAAAATACTGGGACGTTTGCGAAAGCGAGCATATGATACATTTCTTTTTTATTTTGTTCCAGATTGTGACATCCGAAACATCTCCGGTTGTGCCTACCCCCAGTGTAAGTTTGATATATCTTCATTTACTGACTATATAGAAGAAATAACCGCGCTCGGTGAGAGAAGTTCAAGCACGTCAGTATTGATTTAGATTTTACTAGCCGCCGTGCATCATTTGAAACAAATGAACTAGGTGAGTCTACTGTACCAATGTAGGTTTCGTGAGGCATGTAGCACGTATAAGGGAATTAGGCTTTTTTATTTCTGCCAACAGATTTGTGGTTTTCTGAGGCCGCATGGTAGAAGTTTAGTAATTTACGAAGCTAAAGGGTGCCGCTAAACGATATGAAGGATGAATCTGCTGTTTCTTAAATCACCGCTAATAGAAACAACAAAATCTGCACCTGTCTCGTCGTAAAACAGGAAGTCTATGTGCGTCTAAAAAATTGTTGGTCATGTTATTGTAGCGCAAATAATGTTTCTTCTTTTTGCCAGTGACTGAGTCAGTGGTTCGTGCCAGTTACAAATGCATCCCATGGCGTAAAACCTGCTTGCCGCCATCATTGAGGTTCTACTGCTGCTCGATTTTGTCAAGACAAGCACGCCCAAATAAGTTCTAAACTGACCTAATTTTCAGTACTTTTCTGTCTGCGCCTTGACCAGAGCACAATGTAACCGTTTTAAAAATATTGTCGCTAGATTTACAAAGTTTCGTATATGTTTAGCGACCATTTTTATCAATTAGGTACTGATGACGTTTTGAGTGACGTGACAGAACAATTAGCGACATTTTATTGTCTTTAAAGTTATGGAAGTTTATTCGAAAAGGACATTCAAGAACCGACCTTATTATTCAAAAGATCCAGGTAGGCGGTCCGAAATGGCTATACGTCGCGTGGGCTCTGTGACCATGATAAAGGAAAGGTTTTCTTTCTTTGTGGTCTTCACAAAGTGCTACCATACGCGGTGGCTTTTACAGGATTCACAGTCTGGTAAGAAACAGTCTGGTTTTTAATCCTTTACGAAACCAGTTTGTACGACTGTTACCCATCCTGGTTCTGCGCTTTCCCTAAAATTGTTTGATTGATTGGAATTTTGAAGTGTTGCAGCGAGAGAATTTACCTAACGCCTATTGAATTAAATTTGTGTTGAGATTTAGAACATGCCAGGACAATATTAGGATAGATCGACAGCAGAGAGCCGTAGATAGTGGAGCGGCTTGGCTCGTTCACTGAAATCTCATGCCTTCTAAATGAATCAATAGAGCACTGAGCTTTCAGGTAGACCAAAGAGCGAAGCACAACATTTGACCTGGATAAAGCTCAGGCAATACTCATCGCCGCTTTAACATAAGACAAAGTGACGGTCGCAAGATTTTATTCTCTTTCAGTATCGTTGAGAACTACGAAATAATCGGAGCCATGTGTATTGGGGTCATAGGAAGACCAGATAACTCGTGCTTTTCAGAATCATGCTGCATTTGTAATGTCCCAATGTAAATGTAAACGCTCCATTTCAGGTGTCACCTTTTGTTTTTATGTAAGTATATTAGTAGAGCAAAAGCTGACCTGCACACTGATAGTATATTGTATATCTATCACTTTGCCACATGGAGCCTATAGACAAACCTAAAGCGTTTCGAGAAACGTGGATAAACGTCTTCGCCCTGGGCAGGGTAGCAAACCATACGTGCCTCTGCGTAACCTCAGGTCCGTTTACACAACGCGTTCGAAAACACTTACGTTCGCTAAACTTTACTTTAAATGCGTAGCAAGACTTTCAGTGACTTGATAGCAAAGTCTATTGAAAGCTTAGCAAGTTTTTGCTAAACTTTAGAGAATAACTGCGAAAAATTGTGGCAACGGGGCTAGAGGGTGACATCGGGTGGAGGTGCTTGTTTAAGGACCAAACACGACATATTCTTATATTGCACATGACATCCTCAAATGAAATCAAGCACAGGCCGCCAAGACAACAAACAGTAACTGGGCTTGGATTAGCAAGCTAGCATTGAGCTACAAGGATTGCGGCCAGTTTACAGAGCACTACATGGCAAGGCCAGGATATTCAAAGCAAAATCAACAAATATGATGGCCATAGCATCGCAAGGATCATTCCTCCAGGAGTGACCCACGCAACCACCAGTCGAGGATTTTCGGCATGTGACCATAAGCGCTGGATAATGAAACTAAAAAGAGTTGCCAATTTTCACCACTGGAACAGCAAGAATAAATTGAGCCAACTTTATTGTAGTAAAGAAGGCACCACCTGGACATAGCTTCAGAAACGAATTTTGACCCTAATGCATGGGACCTCTTTGGTGGCACATTTCTCAAAACACTTGCGAACGTCGTGCAAAGAGAAAACGATGAATTCCAACGAAAATATCGTGTGCTGCTACCGTACGAGAATATCGCGATCTTTATAGAAGGTATGACTCGCCTGTTCAGCTTCGCTGGCGCCAAGAAATGTCGCAAGAAATTCAGGTTTACTTCCTTATGCGGGTCATAAAATGAGAACTCACCGGATTGACAGGCAACTCATCAAATAACATCGCCCTGTTTCTTTCGGAGCGAAGAAGGTGCTTGAGCTACGGCGCAGATAATGATTGCCGGGTGCTGCAGCGAAGCTGAACTAAAGATAAAGCATGCCGCCCCGACGACCTGCGCCAGACACTTTGATCAGTAGGACCAAGCCGCTCCACAAGATGATCCTAGCGTCACAGCCTCGTGTTGTCTCAGTTACTGACATCGTGCTTGCAGAGGTGCAGGAGTCGCTATAAGCTGCGGTACCACCGCAGCCTCTGCCGGCGGTGACGACTCACACTGCCATTTCTCGCCCTCATGCTTTTTTTCTCCTCATCTGCGCCATAACGTCATGACTCCGCCGTCGCCTTAACCTCCGTGATGCCACGTTGCGGCCTAACTGCAATGTCGGATCAAAATCCACAGATATGAGTGTGCTACACGTCACCGATAGAGTACATACAGGAGTCCATTACGCCGTCAGCAGTAGACAATACGTGGCTTTTTAGAAAGTGCACGCTACCACGGGGCAGCTTAAATTCTAGACAGGTGCGGGTCACGGAAGAATGCCAACTAAGATTGGCACATGAGGCATTGCCCTCGATAATAAACTTGCCCTAAGACCTCGTAATCCTGCACATTGTTAACTCCTTGTGGGACGTAATTCTGAGCGTGAACATCTTGAAGAAACAAAGCGAGATCGTCGAATAGACTTGGAATCATTATCTATAATACTGCACAGGACTTGCCATTTCACTGGAAATGACATTTAGTCATCCCAGTGTGAATATACCTGACCAATAAACCCGCAGCCTCCTCCGTTTCAACGCTTACAGAGGTTTGCAACTGCGCCAGTCATGTGGCCTTTCGTGTGCCCTTGGCCCAATGGAAACCACGTGTTACGAATACGTCAGCTCTTATTCGAACCTTGCCATTCAGAAAGTTGAATTCAATTACTCCGTCAAGGAGAAGGAATGCTTAGCCATAATTTGGGCATTGGGCAAGTTTCGGCAATACCTCTACGATCGTCCTTTCATCATTATCACTGACCATCACGCCCTTTGTTGACTGCCCTCCGTTTAAGATCGACTGGGCGGCTTCGGCCATTGGCGCTTCGCCTGCAGAATTTGTGACGGGTCCCGCTCCGGTAGAAAGCGATGCTGATGGGCTCCCCGCCGGTCACTCACGGCACCTGATGTGGTTTCCATCTCAGTTTACTGTACGACCACAGCCCCGTTAACACTGACCGCAATTGATAGGCCCTCAAATCAACGCAAGAACGTACCACTTGTTTTGCTGCTCCACTACCTTGCCGCTCCATGTGTGGTTGCTTCAACGCGGGCCTGAGCCATCAAGCAGGCCACTTTTCCGTGTAAAACAACACCCTCAACCACCGCTACTACGTCCATGACGATCTTAAACGGTTTCTGACTATCATCCGTTATATGCGCTCCGCTACCTGCGCGTACTTCCACGCTAATCCTGAAGCTGCCTACCACCACCATCCTAAAGATATATAGAAGACTGCGCCAACACTATTACTGTCATACAGTGTACCGGTTTCTCCAGGCGTACATTCGATCTCGCACCGTCTGTCAACAAAACAAGTACCCGCCTCAGTGCCCTACTGGCGCACCATAGCAGCTACCGTGCCCTGCCTGACCACTCCACGACCCCGGCTTTGACCTTTATGGCCCGCTTTCGTACAGCGCGTGTGGAACCCATTGCACTATTGTTCGCATCGACCACTTGATGTGCTACGCCAAGACTGTGGCCCTTGCTGCAGGGAGATTGCGCAAAGTTTATACCTTCATTCTTCGTAATTTTCCCCTCCATGACGGTGCTACTCCAGAACTCATCGTCGATGGGGGGGAGGGTTCGTCCTGTCAAAAGAAATATAACCCTACCCTCATGGGCTCAACATTATTCACCTGAAATTGACCGGGTACCACCCACAAACAAACGGTCTTACGGAGCGGTTCAACCGCACACTCTGCGACAGTTTGAGGATGTTATTCTCATCCGACTACACTAATTGGGACACCATACTCCCTTTAGTTACGTTCGCATACAATACCGCGATGGAACGAACGAACGCATTTTCACTTTTGTTTTGTGTGGACATGCGCGTTCGTGTCTGCTGGGAACTATGCTGCCCTATGAAATAAACCCCTCTGAATGCACTAAACTTTCAAAAGTAACCCGCTACACTAAAGATTGCCGCCAGATGGCGCGTTCACTGGCCAACGAGTATCAAGGGCGAAAGAAGACATGACATGACAGTCATCAGACCACTCCCACTTCCCTGTCGGTTCCATTGTTTCCCTGGGCTACCACCTCACAGCCCTGACCTTTCTTCTAAAATAGTGCCGGTGTACCTTTATTACGGTCGAAGCGGTCGGCACAAGCTAGGTTTGAAACCACCGGGCGTGACTTGGGCGGGCCTTGACATGACACCTTCCGACAAGGGCTGGGCTCAAGCCAGAAAAAACAAACCCATGCGGTGCTGTAGCTTTTGCCATAATAAATTCAGAGTGGTCAATCGCATGGTAGGTCGGCTAGAGACATTTCAATGTTGTCTCCGCCCAGCGCTTTGGGCGAATCACAAAAGTGTTTTGATGCTGCTCTTAGGACATAAATGGTCACTTCAGTGTGATAATGCTTTGCCTGTTCTAGCGGAATTTCCCCAGTATCTTGCAATTTACTTCAACGTCCCATTAGAAGCTAAATGTGGCAATACGTATGTAAGTAACGAATTAGCAAAGTTTATTGGTGTTCCACGTTGAAACGCACAACGGTACAGAAAGCGTAACAATTAAATCGATTACTTCTTGAAATTAATTCTGCGGGGGTCCCGACTCGCCAGTCTCGATCGCGACCCCCGCAGGGGCGTCTGCGTGAGCAGGCGGTTGGTGTGTTGCGACAGCACGTACCCGAGCACAGGAGGGTTGGACCCTCCCGCGTCTAACCGTGGGCGGCTTAGTTGTGTCAGGGCAAAAGGGGATCCGGGGCGTTGAGCCAATGCCGTGTGTTTGGACCTTTACGGCCCCTCGGCGGCGGCAACACACCCCTTTGGCCTCAGCTTCATGTAGACGGCACCCCCGGACTGACCCACCCGGGGTAAATCGGTAGTTGCCTTTTCCTGTCTCTCTCTCCCTCCAACCTACGTCTTTTTCGCACTTTCCATCTTTCCTGTCTTCTGTTAGCTTCCCTTTACTTCCAAGTTTCCAGGCAGCAAGGGTTAACCTCGTGTGAATAGCGAAACTGGGTTATTTCATATTTGTTTATAGTGATTACGTACAGCTGGCGTTTGCAGGACCTGTTTTACTGCTCTCGTAGCGTCCCTCCTAGGGCTCCACGGTGGGCGGCTGGCGTCATTGCCAAAAACTACATTTTTCTATGGGAAGTTCCTTCTTTCCACTTCCTGATCGCCCTCAAAAAAGAGGGCGCACCGAAGATGTGTTCCAGTTCTTTGGACGTCAAAGGCTGAACCTTCCGCGATATCATGTTATCCACTCAGATAAATCCGGTAAGCAAGTGCGAAATATCTCCCCTTTTCTAGTTTCCAAGTCCCTAAATGATGTCCTTGGTCCAGGCTACAGGGTATCAAGGATGGCAAGTTGTAATCTCCTCTTAGAGCTGCATGATCAGAAACAATATGAAAAATGGCCCAGTCTAGTGTCCTTTGAGGATGTTTCACTCACAGTAACTCCACACCGCACTCTGAAGACCACCCGCAGCGTTGTCTCGGATGATGATTTGCTCCAGCTGACAGCGGCTGAGCTCTTGGAGGGCTTCAGTGAGCAGAATGTTGTCAATGTCAGAAGAATTAAGATGAGAAGGGATGGTAAAGAAACTCAAACGAAGCACCCAATACTCACATTCGGTTCAAGCATTCACCCGAGTCTGTAGAGGCCACGTACATCAAGCTCCGTATCAGACCCCTTGTGCCAAATCCCCTAAGATGTTTCAAATGCCAGCGTTTCGGCCACAGTTCGCTGAGCTGCCGGGGCCGCCAAACATGTGCGAAATGCAGTGCCTATGAACACGCCACTGAAGCTTGTAAGAACGCTCTCCACTGTGTAAACGGTGATGGGGAGCACGCCGCGTACTCGCGGTCGTTCCCATCCTGGGAAAAAGAAAAGGAAATTGTAATAGTAAAATTAAAGGAAAATATAAGTTTCAACCTTCGCCGATGTGGTGCGTCAGGGGGCAGCGCCACAACGGTCTCAGGTGGCTGTCCGACCCACACCCAGTGAGGCGGCAGTGACGCCATCCGCACCCCCCCCCGGCGGCTGCAGCTGGCGCTGCTACGCCAACCCAGAAGACTACGCCAACCCATCGATTCCGCAGGTTGGCGCAGCCGAGGCTGCCCGAACCTCCCAGGCCCCTTCCAGCGCTTGCAACAGCCGGCGCAACCAAATCCCACAGGGAGCCCCATCGACCTCCGGGCTAGTGGGCACAGGCGTCTTGCCTTCAGGAGGGGACTCTCTCAGGTAACTTCTCGCTCGCAAGAGCACGTGTCCGGCGCCTCACAAGAGGAAATGGACACTACACCTATCCTCACGGCGTGCCAAGTGCCTAAGGAGATGCGAGGCTCCCTCGAACGCTTCAGAAAGGGCGGAGTCCCGGCTACAGGGCCTCGAAAGAGCTCTGTAATCTAATCTCTGAAATCTCTGTAATTAGTACCTCTGTTTCTGTACACACAGCGCACATTTACTTCCAATATAGATACACAAATAATTCAATCGAACATCAGAGGTCTTCTTAGAAACCTTGATGATGTGCAAGAACTCATCCACAAACACAATCCAAAAGTGCTGTGTCTACAGCAAACACACTTAAAATCGAAACACACAAATTGCCTCCTACACTATGTTACTTTTCACAGAGATCGCGATGATGTTATCGCATCATCGGGCGGTGTTGCCATTGTTATTCAGAAAGGCATAGCGTGTCAATGTTTGGAGCTACAAACGCTCCTTGAAGCATTGGCGGTTCGTGCAGTTTTACAAAGCAAGCTCATCACAATTTGCTCACTTTACATACTCCCGCATTACCAACTAAACAAACATGACTTTCAGTCCTTTATATACCAACTGCCAGAACCTTATGTTGTTCTTGGCGATTTCAATGCACACAGCAGCCTGTGGGAAAACTCTCGTATCCATGCGCGATGTCGTCTCGTTGAACAGTTTCTTTTTCCTTCCGGTGCGTGTATGCTGAATAAGAAGGCACCCACATATTATTCTCTCGCAAGCAGAACATTTTCTTCAATTGACCTCAGCCTAGTTTCCCCGTGTATACTGCCTGAACTCGAATGGGAAGTTACCAACAATCCTAACGGGAGCGACCACTTCCCCATACCGCTAAGATGAACTAAAGAACACTAATATCCACCACGAGCTCCTAGTTGGAGGATTGAGGCAGCTGATTGGGAGAAATTTCGAACTTTTACAAGTATGTCATGGGCTGACATGTCTTCGTTAGGAATTGATGCTGCAATGCAGTTTTTTACAGCCTTCATAATAGATGCCGCATCTAAATGCATATCAGTAGTATATGGCTTGTCGTGCAAAAGGCGTGTCCCGTGGTGGAACGACGAATGTAGGATCGCTCGTAAAAAACAGAACAAAGCGTGGGGGTTGCTACGCGCCTCTCCCACTTCGGAGAATCTTGTTAACTTTAAGAAAGTAAAGTCCCAAGGCAGGAGAACGCGCCGACAGGCCATAAGAGACAGTTGGCAAAAGCTTTTATCGGGCATCAACTCGTGCCCAGATGAGGCGAACGTCTGGAACAGGGTTAATACCCCTGCTCCAGAGTTTTTCAGGGTTGGTAAACACACAAGGTGATACCCTGCAAGATCAGGCAGATTTACCTGGAGAGCATTTTGAGAGCGTGTTAAGTTCAACCAAATATTTACAATCTTTTCTCAAATATAAACAAACAGAAGAACGTAAGCCATTCAGAAGAAAAAGTCGAGAGAATGAGCCTTACAACCCTCCTTTCAGTATTGCCGAGTTGAGAGCTTCCTTGAGCGCATGCAAGAGCTCCGCACCGGGATCTGACAGAATCATGTATGAAATTATCAAAAACTTACACAATGACACCCAAGTTACACTCCTCGCACTTTTCAACACCATTTGGGCTGCGGGATACCTTCCAATTGCATGGAAAGAAGCCATTGTGGTCTCTGTTTTGAAACAAGGCAAAAATCCTTCTTCAGTGGCAAGCTACCGCCCGATAGCCCTCACAAGTTGCTTTTCTAAGGTAATTGAAAAAATGATTAATCAGCGACTCATTCAGTTCCTTGATGCTTGATGCTTGATGCTTGATGCCTATCAGTGTGGCTTTAGAGAAGGGCGCTCCACAACTGATCATCTTGTACGTATTGAAGGAAATATCCGCGATGCATTTGTACACAAACAGTTTTTCTTATCCATATTCCTCGACATGGAGAAGGCGTAGGAGAGAACGTGGCGTTACGGAATCTTAAGAGAATTGTCAGAAATGGGCATCCATGGTAATATGCTAAACCTAATAGAAAGCTATCTGTCGAATCGTAGCTTCTGGGTAAAAGTCGGCAATGTACTTTCACGTCCTTTTACGCAAGAAATGGGTGTACCGCAAGGAGGCGTGCTCAGCTGCACACTCTTCATCGTGAAGATGAACACGCTTCGTGCTTCATTACCAATGGCCATCTTTCATTCTGTCTACGTGAATGATATTCAAATAGCTTTTAAATCCTGTAACCTCACAGTGTGCGAGAGACACGTACAGCATGCCCTGAACAAAGTGTCAAATTGGGCAGAGAAAAATGGATTTAAGATCAATTCTAACAAAAGTTCTTGTGTTCGTTTTTACAAGAAAGAGAGGCCTGTTCCGGGATCCTTACTTATAACTGCGCGGACAACAAATACCAGTCAAGAAAGAGCACAAATTTCTAGGTATAATACTTGACTATAGCCTCACTTTCATTCCACACGTCAAATATCTGAAAGAAAAATGTCTAAAAACAATGAACATAATGAAACTTCTATCCCAGACTACATGGGGTAGCGACAGGAAATGTCTCATGAATCTCTACAAGAGCCTAATTCGGTCAAGAAAGGATTATGGTGCGGTAGTGTATAACTTTGCCGCCCTGAGCGCGCTAAGGATGCTGGATACTGTCCACCATCTAGGTATCCGATTAGCCACTGGCACTTTCAGAACAAGCCCGATTGAAAGCTTATATATATATGCCCAATCGAATGAGTGATCGCTCCACCTGCAGAGATCATACATCTGCTTTACCTATTTCCTTAAAGTGCACCTAATCGTGAACATCCATGTTTTCATACCGTAACCGATATAACGTGTGCTACACTTTTCCGCAATCGTCCCTCTATAAGACAGCCTTTCTCGATGCGTGTGAAGGAGCTTAGCGATGAAATGCACGTCCCACTCTTCGAGCTTTGTTTAACGCACCTAACCAAGCTCTTACCTCCTTGGGAGTGGCAGGTGATAAAATGTGACGTATCCTGTTTAAAAATTACAAAGCACGCTCCAGAGGTCGAAATCAGAACGCATTTCCTAGAACTTCAGTACAAGCACTCGTGCACAGAGTTCTGCACATACGCTTCCAAGTCACATGCTGGAGTGTCCTATGCAGCCATCCGTCCATCCTTCTCGGAATCCGATGTCCTACATCCAGAAACAAGTATCTTTACGGCCGAGGCCTACGCATTATGGTCGGCTGTAAAGCATATAAGGAAATCAAAACTAAAAAAAAGTCGTTATATATACAGACACCCTAACTGTTGTGAAGGCCTTAATGTCACTCTGCAAATATAAATATTCCGTACTCACTGAGGTCTATTCCGACCTGTGCAAAGCTAATCTATCTAACCAGCATATCATTATATGCTGGGTACCTGGCCATAGGAGAATCCAAGGTAACGTATTGGCAGACCAGATGGCCATGTCAATTGCATCTCCTGCCGTTAATCCTACTGCTTCGGTCCCTATCACAGACCTAAAGCCTTTCTTAAGAAGGAAACTACGAACCAATGGCAACGCATGTGGGACGAAGAAATAAATTAACTGCACGTGATAAAGCCACAGTTAGGTTCTTGGCCCTCCGCAACAAAATCACGGCGATCAGATGTCCTATTCTGTCGTCTCAGAATAGGACACACATTTGGTACGCATAAATTATTACTCACTGAAAATGATCCTCAGACCGGTGGTAGATGTAGGGAGAGGTTGACCGTCCTCCTGGAGTGTCGGGCAGCGGAATCTCAGAGAAAGAAGAATTTTCCCCTAGCATACCGGCAGCACATCCCCCTTCATCCTGTAATGTTACTCGGTCCAGAACTACTCGTTGAAACCAACGCAGTCCTAGGTTTTTTGAAAGATGTGTTGCATGTTATTAGCCATACACGTTCGCAGCGCCTCCTCTCTTCAGAGGATACCGCTGTAGTAGCTGTTTCGTATAGCACATGCCTCCAGGTCCTTGTGTTTCAAGGATTCTAAGGAAGCAGTAGTGCTCTAGTAAATTTTTTAGAATCAGATACATTTCAACATCGTACAATTCTTTTAAAATGCATCTCAATGTTCATAGTACAAGTCATACGCCATCACCATATATTATTATACAGATTTTGCGCGCTTTAGAGCGAATATATTTAAGGCCCCTTTATAGCCTCGTCACACCAACTTCATAGAAATCATATTCACACTGCAAACTCATTATCACAGACATGGCGCTCTTTGGTCATATTTGGCCCTTGCGCCAATAAACATCGAACATTCATTCATTCATTCATTCATTCATTCATTCATTCATTCATTCATTCATTCATTCATTCATTCATTCATACATACATTCATTCATTCATTCATTCATTCAATCGCGAGGGCGGTCGGGACAGAATACCAAGAAGGCACCGGAGCGCTGGTTCGAGTCGACGGAAGAGGAGGCCTTTTCCCGGCACCAATCCAGATCCATATCTCCACACGGAAGCAGGGCGAAAAGCGATACTCCCCTCGAGGGACCCCTCCAGCTCCAGGGCTTCGCAGCGGTCTATTTCACCCCTGCCTAAAAAACAGCAGGTGAGCTGGGCGAGGGTTGTTTCTCCCACTGCTCCAAAACAGAATACTGGTGCAAATGATAAACGCATTCAGAAATTGGAAAAGGAAAATGCGCGACTAAGAGAACAGCTCTCAGGAGAAGAATGCCAACGAGAATCACTTGAGAGACAAATGTCAGAGTTCGAGGCGCGCTTCAGAAGCACAATACAACAGCTGGAAACGCAGCGTCATTCTGAAGAAATAGCCAAAATGAAAGCGGCGGCAGATATAAACTTCATCTCGACGCAGTCTCCGACAACCCAAATCTCAAATAACGCGCAGATAGCGTCAGCGCAGATCCAGACAATGATCACTGAAAACTTGAAAATATTTATGCATGAAATTATGACGTTAGTAACCCAAAGGTTAACGGAATTTCAACAACTGTGCACGAACGGCTTCGAGAAACACAAGGTCTTCGTGGCGGAACAGCTCTAGGCAGTCTCGAAGGCTGTTCCCACCAAAAAACGCGGAATTGCGAGAGGAGAGGGCTCGGCAAAAACTAAAGTAAGCCACTGCGTAACAGAATCCCACGGCTCCGACACGGAAACGTCACGGGCTTAAAATAAGAGTGGGCCACATGGCTAATCGCGCTAACAAATTACAACCAATACAAAATTCAGAACAATTAGAGATATGGCAATAGAACTGCCGCTCCTTCTCCAGGAAAGCGGCAGTGTTCCGCCAGTTTATCAAAAACTCCAGAATCGCTCCGGACGTGATATGTCTGCAGGAGGTCGGGTCAAAGCCGGCCAAACTGTGGGGATACTACATTCTGAGCGATCCTCAAAATTCCAAGGTCGCTACGCTGGTGAGCAAGTCGATAAGCGCTCAATTATTAACACTTCCGCAAACTGAGGGAGAGACTACTTCCATAGTTATCATTGTGATGCCAAAGAAACGAAGTAAGGCACACACACTAATCGCATATCTGTACAGCCCTCCCAAAAATAAAGGGGACAACCTACCCCGCATTCTCTCAGCAACAAAAGATTTAGCGGGCAACAGGGACAGGGCGGTGATAGTGGGTGATTTTAATGCAACCCACAAACTATGGGGATACGCGAAAACGTCGCCCAAAGGGTTTCTACTCAAGGGCACCGCAACGGCCTTGGGCTTACGGGCAATCAATCAGATCGGCAAACCGACGCGCACGGGTAACAGCGTCAGCAGAAACACGGTGCCCGGCCGTCCCTTTACAATTAACATCAAAGACGCACAATGGCTTTCCTGTGACTAAAACCTGGGAAGCGATCACGACATAATCAGAGTAGTGCTGTACACGCCCAACATACGGAGAACAATAGGAATGACTAAATTAACTGACTGGCCTCGTTATAGAGAACTCCAGAGAACGCTGGAGGAGTCGGATACAGCGCCGACCAACTTGCGAGAATGGACTTAATTTCTTCGAAGAGCACGCGGAGACAACACTAAAGGCATTGAGCGTACAGCGGAGGTGCCGGTGATAAACTCTCACCTGGTCAGCCTAAGGGAAGACTGGCCAAGAGGTGGAAAAGACAACGTTTAAACAAACACCTGAGACAATGCTTCGCTCTCTTGGCAGAGCAAGCCCAAGGCTACGCCAACCAGCTCGCTAAAAACGAGTGCGCGACGTTCTGTGGAACCATATCAAGAACTCTGGGAACGACCAGTACGTGGCGAATACTACGAAGCATGCTAGACCCGATGAGCACGCGTACTGAGAATAACAAGAAGCTCCAAATTATAGCAGACAACTTCGAGGGTACAGACGAAGATCTAGTCCATGCTGTTCAGAAAAAGAACATAGGACCCTCACCTGCCACGGGATCGTCGTACGCGAGGCGACAATACGCGGGGGAGGAGAACCCTAAATTAAACGTAGAAATAACGTACGCAGAAGTGTATGAGGCAGCCAAATCGGCAGTTAAAAATTCGGCACCGCGCCCAGACTCGATCAAAAATGCAGTGATTCGAAACATGGATTAGGTAGCCTTAGCGAAAATAACAAAGATTTTCAATAGCGAGTGCTGGGCCAAGGAAGACTTGCTCCAAGTGTGGAAATTGGGTAAAATAATCATGATCCCCAAACCTAAAAAGAATCTCTCGATTGATACACTACGGCTTGGTGTTGCTCACGTCCTGCCTAGGTAAGCTCTATGAAAGCGTTATTATCCATAGCAGATCGCAGCGATACTTCGAAGAGAGGAGCTGGTTCCCGGACTCCATGATAGGATTTCGCACGGGTTTATCTTGCCAGGACACGTTCCTCCTACTTAGAGACGAAATTCTAACTAATATACCGTATGGCGATGAGAGACTAGTCCTAGCACTAGACCTCAAAGGAGCCTTCGACAACGTCTCTCACGACGCAATATTGGAGGAGCTCGAACTCGCGGGTTGTGGTGAGCTCACATACAATTACTTAAGAGCATTTCTTTCCAACCGCGAGGCGAGCATCAGTATTGGCGAAATCACTTCGGAATTACTTAACATGCCTGACACAGGAACACCTCAAGGAGCTATATTATCTCCTCTTTTCTTCAACATGGCGATGTGTCGCCTCGCGCACCATCTGGATCGGATACATGACCTAGGTTACACGTTCTACGCGGACGACATCACGCTGTGGACGAGCAATGGTTCACTAGGGGATAAGGAATATACGCTCCAAATCACGGTATTAGCGGTGGAGAAATTTTCTACATGGAGTGGCCTGAAGTGTGCACTGGAAAAATCTGAGGTCATCCGGATAAGCGCGAAAGGCTACAAATCCAGAGGATCGATTAACATCGTGTTTGAGGGCCAATCAGTCCGAGAGGTACCCACGATGCGAGTCCTGGGTTTGTGGCTTCAGAGCGACGGGAGAGCAGTACAGACACTCAAGACCCTCAAATCCACAGCCCACAACATAGTCCAAATGATACGTTGCGCGACGTGCCGAAAAGTGGGAATGCGAGAAGACGATACCTTAAGGCTCGTACAGGTCTGAGTGGTTAGTCGAATCACGCATGGCTTACCCTACGAAATTCTGAACAGGGAGGAGGAAAAGCAGGCTAACACAAGAATCCGAACCGCTTTCAAGGTTGCACTGGGCCTGCCTAAATATACTTCAACGGAGCGCATGTTAGCTTTGGGAGGGCGCAATACTTTCGACGAACTGAAGCAGACCACCCTGATGCGACAGAGGGAGCGCCTCAGGTTCACAAAAACTGGTAGGGCAATAGTGGCCAGACTCAATATCCCAGCCTACCCCATTTATGTCACAGAACAGGCCGCACCTCTCCTTCCTTCGATGAGATCCAAAATTACAGTAGCCCCAATTCCAAAGAATATGCATCCCGAGTACAACAAAGAAAGGCGCAAAGCACGCGCACAACACATTCACTCAGGGTACTCTAATAACCATAGGTATAACACGTACTACACGGACGCAGCTGTGTATGCAGAGGTGACCGGGCAGCTCTACCAAAGGAGGTACGCCCTGGCAGTCGTGAACGCGATTAGTCAACAGCAAATTACCGCGTCGGCCACGGCGGGATCCCCGACCTCAGCTGAAACATTAGCAGTGGCGATCGCCCTCGCTCACGCGGAGCGTTCGCAAAGGGACTCGGTCATGGTCACGGACTCCCAGGAGGCATGTCGCATGTTTCTCAAGGCGCACGTGACTGCGGCTGGCCTCGCGATAATCCCCAAATCCTTCAACCACCATCATCACCTACTCTAGCACCCGGACCATGCGAGGGTACAGGGAAACGAAAAGGCTAACGCGTTAGCTCGAGCGTTCACTAACTGAGCGACTACGTCCTCTTCTAACCCCAACCACCCACACTATCCCTCACAACATTCCACCAATTTAAATGCCAAAGACATCGTTGCTCATCAGCGCGCTGTATGTAGAAAATACCCGCCGCCTCACCCACAACTTAACGAGGAAGAGGCCGCCGATTGGCGTAAAATACAGTCCGGGGTATTCCCCCATTTAAATTTGTTAAACGCCATGTGCCCCACTCGTTATAGGGCCAGTTGTCCTTGGTGCGGTGGCATACCTACCCTAATACATATAACCTGGGAGTGCACTTAGCACCCTCATAGGCCAAGTATCTAATACAATGGAGCAGTGGGAGGCACAGCTCGCCCGCTCCGTCCTGGCAGGACAAAAGGCCTTAATTAGCCAGGTCAGGCAGGTGGGGCCCTGGACTGAGAAGCTCCGATCACCCCTCCTTAAAATCTTTTCCATTGCAATAAAGGTCCCACCTATCTATGTATCTGTGCCCCTTATTTCATCCTGTAGCCGTTCACGTGGCAACAGCCGCCATCGACTCCTAGCCCCGTACGTTGCACCAACTTCTGTGTCTTGCACAATACCTAGGTGCGAACATTCGCCTACTAATTGTAATGCTAAGGATTTCCGTAGGAAACAACTATATATATATATATATATATATATATATATATATATATATATATATATATATATACTCATACTCATATACTCATACGAAGCCAACAAACACTGACACCAAGGACAACATAGAGGAAATCACTTGTGCTTAATAAATGAAATGAAGAAACGATAAATTAAGGGAAATTATAGTGGATGAAAAAACAACTTGCCGCAGGTGGGTAGAGCATCGCACGCGAAATGCGAAGGTTGTGGGTTCGGTTCCCACCTGCGGCAAGTTGTTTTTTCATCCACTATAATTTCCCTTAATTTATCGTTTCTTCATTTCGTTTATTAAGCACAAGTGATTTCCCCTATGTTGTCCTTGGTGTCAGTGTTTGTTGGCTTCTTATGATATGACTAATAAAAATCGGGCCCCTCGGTTAACCCCCTTTCTTTTCGTTTATTACATAACGAGAGTCTCGAATCCGGCAACATTGATGCCTTCAGGCAGCATATGTGGGTTTATTGACCAGTTACCTTCACCCAAAAAGATCACGTTCTCGTAACGCCTGGGGCAAGAAAGACATTCCACGTCCGCCGCCAAGGTCTGTGAGTGGTGGCGCTGGCTAACACTCCCAGGGTTCTACTAGGACACATAAATACCAAAGAAACTAGATGGGGAACAGCTCCGCGGTAGCTCAATTGGTAGAGCATCGCACGCGAACTGCGAAGGTTGTGGGTTCGGTTCCCACCTGCGGCAAGTTGTTTTTTCATCCACTATAATTTCCCTTAATTTATTGTTTCTTCATTTCATTTATTTCCCCAAGTGATTTCCCCTGTGTTGTACTTGGTGTCAGTGTTTGTTGGCTTCTTATGATATGACTAATAAAAATCGGGCCCCTCGGTTAACCCCCTTTCTTCTGGTTTATATATATATATATATATATATATATATATATATATATATATATATATATATATATATATATATATATATATATATATATATATATATAGCTTACTGCATTCTCCGCATGTCTGTACCGGCGGTAAGACGTAAAGATCTTAGGCGACATAACCGAATCAATATTTTCATCAACATTAGCATGTGTGTTTTATTGCAGCCTGCCAAAGCTGTCCACCAGGTGCTGGGAATGGGACATCGTTTGCCTTCTTCGATCGGTCACAAAATAAGTGCGTCGAAGTAAACAACCAGAGTTGCAACTTCTTCAGATCGTTGAGCGAATGTGAACATTACTGCTCTATTGATTTAAGTTCCTTCTACCCGTCAGATGAAGAATACCAAGTGGTGAGTGAATACTTTTTGTCATGTGTCACAATTTTCTGAAGAAAAGGTGTTATTACCACTCAGACCTTTTCCCTAATTGTTTACTGCCTCTAAGTTCTCCCCAAAGCTTCCGAGCTTTGAGTCCGCATATATCAGAAAAGAAATATATGCCGCCATAACATAACGACGGTGAAGCGGTAGCGTAAGACCGGGAAAGATAACCGGGAAAGATTACCTCAGCATTTTGATTACTTTCGTCATACCTGTACCATACAGATTCATGAATATTCAAAGCGTGTCTCGAAATTTATGGGAAGTGAAGCTTTCTTGAAGCGGTTAAACAGCAACTATGAACTTGATCATTTTGCTGGTGCGTCTTAGGCATGAAGAAAACAGGCTCGTGCCCTTGCCACACACTGTGACCCAAGTGGTGACCATCTCAAAGAGCAAGCAGGCGTTGGCACATGGGCGATTGCGGTCGAGGCAATAAAGAGAATAAATTTTGGCCGAGTGGTTAGAGCATCGGGATACTCTGCTGAGTGCTTAGGCTCGGTGCCACTATTGGACACGAAATCAATGTTTTTTAAAGCATGCACTATTCGGGAAGATCTATTGAGTTGATATCTTCCCGAATCTAAAGAGATCAGATTGAATTCGTGGAACTGTCAAAACTGATCAACAAGGCGAAAAAAAGGAATATATAAAATTATAACGTGTGAAAGACTGAAGAAGACGTAAAAAAATGACCGCAGCCTGAAATCACTGAGAAGGAAACTTGGCATAAGAAAAACCAAGATGTTCGCACTGAATGATAAGGAGGGCAATATTGTCACGTGGTAGTGACGGTTAAGAAGGCAGCAAAACTGTGATTAACGTAACGAGCGTTTTCTCGGGCGAACTTGAGCCCTCAAATTCAGGCTACACTCAAAGAACAACGGTAGCGGCGAACACGATCGGCGGTCGTCGAAAATCTCCTCAGCGGCTCAAGCGCGTCGGCTTTCATACGGCAGTCGTCGGATGTTCCAGGCTAATCGCTGGGACCCATGTGCCTACCACGAAGTTCCACACCATTCGCATTACACCATGAAATCAGATAACACAAGGTTCAGCGACACCAGACAGCGGATAGAAGCTTCGGTAACATTCCAGAAACGTCCGATAATGCAGGTGCGTCCTGCGCTGGGCGATCATATTTATCAGGCGGTGAAACGTAAAGACAAGTACACGTGTAAATAGCATCAAGAATCTTGAATGCATATGAACAACAGCCGAATAATTCTATACTGACCTGTACAGTACCCAGAGCAGTGAGAATGCCTTCCTTCGAAGCTGTAATGAACAGGATACAGATACTCCTTTAACTAGCGGGGAGGACAAAAGAGCCTTGCAAGACATGACAGGGGAAAAGCGGCAGGAGAAGATGGAATAACAATCAAATTATTCAAAGATGGAGGAGACCTAATGCTTTGAACACTGGCCGCTCTCTATACGAAGTGTATATTGACTGCAAGGGTCCCAGAAAAATGGAAGAACACAACAATTACACTAATCAACAATAAGAAAGACGTTAAAAAATAAAAAAAAGTATAGACCTATTAGCTTACTCCCTGTGTTATATAAAATATTCACCAAGATAACTTCAATAGAATAAGTGCAACACTGGACTTTAGCAAACCAAGGAAACAAGCTGGATTCAGAAAGGGTTACTCCGAAATGGATAACATCCATGTCATTATTCACGTAATCGAGAGATTCGCAGAGAACAATCAGCCTCTTTATATGGCTTTCATAGAATATGAAAAGGCGTTTTTTTTCGGTAGAGACACCAGCAGTCATTGAGGCATTACGTAATGAAGAAGTACAGACAGCCTGCGTAAATATCTTGGAAAATGTCTACAGATATTCTGCAGCTACCTTAACTTTGCGCTAGAAAAGTAGGAAGATACCTAGAAGGAAAGGAGTCAGACAGGCAGACACAATCTTTCCATTGCGATTCCCTGCATGCTTGCGAGAAGTATTCAAGCCATTAAACGCAGCCACAGCTGCCGCATTTCGATGGGGGCGAAATGTGAAAACACCCGAGTTGTTAGATTTAGGTGCACGCTAAAGAACCCAAGCTGGTAGTATTTCCAGCGTCCTCCACTACGGCGTGCCGCATAATCAGAAAGTGGTTTTGGCACGTAAAACCCCATAATCTAATTTTTAATTTTAGCTAAAAACTGGAAAGGCTTAGGAGTAAGGATCGACGGGGAATCTCCATGGAACCGAAGGTTCCTGAGACATTCTTCGGTTCCTGACATTGTTCTATTCCGCAATACTGCAGACAAGTTACAACAAATGATTGAGGTCCTTAACAGAGAGAGTGCTAGAGTCGGGTTGAAAATTAATATTCACAAACAAAGACAATTATAAATGGCCGGGTAAGGCAACAATAGTTCAGGATAACCAGGCAGCCTCTAGCGTCGGTAAAGGAGTACGTTTACCTAGGTCAAGCATTGATAGGAAACCCTGGTCCTGAGAAGAAAATTCATAGAAGAATAAATATGGGTTGGGTAGCATACGACAGACATTGTCAGCTCCTGACTGGAAGCTTACCATTATGAATGAAATTGTTCGTGTCCAGTCAGTGAATTTTATCGGTGCTGACATATGGGGCAGAGATTTCGAGACTAACAAAGAAGCTTCAGAACAAGTTAACGACGACGCAAAGAGCGATCGACCGAAGAATGCTAGGCATAACGTTAAGAGACATAAAGAGAGCGATTTAGATCAGAGAGCAAATCGGTATAGGCGATATTATACCTGAAATTAAGAGAAAAAAAAAGGAGCTGGGATAGTCATGTAATGCGCAGGTTAGATAACCGTTGGATCATTAAGGTTACAGAATGGGTACCAAGAGAAGGGAAGCGCAGTCGAGGACGGCAGAAGACTAGGTGGGGCGATGAAATTAGGAAATTCACGGGCGCTAGTTGGAATCAGTTGGGGCACGACAGGGGTAATTGGAGATCGCAGGGAGACGCCTTCGTCCTGCATTGGACATAAAATGGGCTGATAATGAAGATGATGATTCCGGAAAACAGCAGCAGCACCCAGCAGCACCCAGCTGTCGCGGTCCGGAAGAACCGGAGGGTTCATGAAGAAAGCTGCAAATTGAAAAGAAGTGAAACATTTTTTGCTGCAAATGAGTAGCAGTGACGGTCGAAACATTGCTGAAGCAAAGAAGCAAGAGTACAACGTCCTAGTGCAGTACCACGTTAGAGGAGCGATGTTCACTTTTGTAAGCTATCTATCCGAAATAATATTATCAGTTCACCTGCTCCCTGTTATTTGTTGCGCCTTGCGTATTACTGTCTTCTGCTTCACGTGCTAAGTGCTCTTGCGAGCACTCGAACTCAGACTTAAACCTCAACTGAAAGGAGTCGAAACATTGAGTGCGCAATGCAGTCGAACGCCTTTATAGTGAAGTGCTTGGGACCTTCAAATTCCTGCATTATAAGGGTCAGTTTGTTTTAAACATCGCGCCACGTTCAGAGAAGTGAGAAACTTTGTTTAATTGGAATTTGGAGAACTTTAATCAAATAGGTCGCTTTGTGTAGTGCACACATCTTCTGGTGGATTGTGCGACTTGAGCCGACCTAATTGCCCCGATCTCTACGACGTCCTCTGTCACCATACGCGAGAGTCCTGGCACCTAAAGTTGCAGATCTTTGAATGCTGCTGCGCCTTCCTCGCATTAGGAAAATTCTTCGACCGCTTACAGGCTCTTCTTCAGTGTTGGCTTCGTAGACATTCGCGTCCCTTTGCACCATAGATAGCTTTAACGATGTTGTCGGTCGGTAGTTAGGGTAAGTTTATCACATTGCCATTAACTGCAAATCAGTTGTCAGGCGCTGGATGCACTGTTGCGGTACAGTAAGCAGCGTGCGAGTCGATGTATAGTTTTTCACATCGGCTCGCTCGGAGGGCGTCGCTAGTGCAGCCGTTAGCGCTGGCTGAGGGCGCAGCTATGTGGCTTCGGCGGGGGGTTGGGAGCGTGGCGCTGCTCTTTAAGCATCAAATTTGCCGTATGGACGTCTGAATCTCTTCGTTGTAAAGGGAAATTTGTTGAAAAATTCTTTGTTGCAGAGGCGTCCACAGTACACCTGAAGGAGAGAAATTCGGCCGTTATATAATCGATCCTTCGTTAACCAATAATTTAATTGTAGATGCGCCCATTCTACATGCTTTCTTCTGTTATATTAATAATTTCGATGAAAACACGCTATGATTCAAGGTCCTCCCCATCAAGTCGGGAGGTTGATGTAAACCACGCAGAAACCGCGAAGTTTTAGCGCGATTTGTGAAATGCTTCGCCTATTCACGCAATAATAACAAAAAGTTTCCTGTGTAGTAACTATGATACTACAGACTGCAATGTTATAGGAAACACTCGCCGGCTCCGTTATTCTGGCCAAGAATCTTGGCGTCTCTCCTAGTGTTTGACACGAATAGGAGCCCTAACGTAGGTTGCGGGCATTGCTACAATGATACGAAAGCATTCGGGCTTATCTCGTTTAGTACATATCAGCCGGACTAAATGCCAAATAGCGTCATAATTATAGAAGAGTTCATGATCGACTGCCGGCCAATTCGGATGACACTGCATTTGATGTCAGTATTGAAGATGGTGCTGTGGGCTACATTTATTAGCAAAAGGCGGCTTATAATAAACAGGTGACAGCAAGCAGGACCAGTGAATTGACAATTTGACTCAACGCTCCGCGCCCACATCCATGTTTTGTTGAGGTAATTAGGACTCTTTTTCGCTCCCGTATATTAGGGCTGCGGTATCTGGGCATGAATAACGGAATAATTCTTTTCGCAGTTGTATTTCTTCATGTTTCGTGAATAGCCCGAGCGGAGCATAGCCAATGCAATAACAGGCGTCAGGCAGATCGTTAGCAGCTCATTATAGAAAAGGAATAGTGTCGAGCCAAAAAAAAAACGCGTTGTGTAATACCGGCTATGCGGTGATTTTACATATTGGTTGGAAAATTAACCCGTTATAGATTAAGTGGTGTAGTGCATGTCCTTTGGGATTGCCTGCGATGTACGCGACTACTGTGAAAGTTGATAGGAATAAGTACACGAATGAGAGAACAAACATAAAAGAACACTTCTTGTGTACATTTTTTAGAACACCTTTCTTCAAATTACCCACTGTTCAAAATCCACTCATGTGTACTGTATCTTTACGCGTACTGGTGACTCATGTTCGGAGCACGCATGATGCCGTATTCCGGTGCACAAGACACATTATAGTATAGTTTTAGCTGTTAGCGAGCATTCGCATTTACTTGCTAGACATTTATGTACGGCGATGTCTACACGGTGACTCTGTATAAAAATAGAGTTCAGTATCAATACTGACTGACTGATCAATTACCAATTGACCCAAAACTAATAGAGCGAAGCTGCAAAACGTGTTAATGATAAAATAAGCTATATTTGTTTTACTCTACACCATGCAATGAAACATATAGAAAGAAATCTAGTGCACTTGTACTGTGTTTAATGAGGCTAACGAACATCCTTGTTTTCTTACAGGAAAATCTGGTCCTTTGATATGACGTATGCGCTGTTAACACAGAAATATTCACAGAAGAACGCTCTCCGTTGAAATGCACTGGTGGGGATTGGCATTTAGAAAAACAAAACACAACAGCATTTTGCAACTGGTCTTTCATAGTTTTGTTCACTCTACGACTATTTTACCCTAATTAAACAGTGTGTACTGCACACGAAGTCTCAAGATTGATGCGTGACACCCTGTAGTATGGTACCAGAATGATACATCGTCGTAGGGTAACGTGCCTGGCCATGCGTAACAGTATTTAGATTAACGACGGCGTAGAACACTAGGCGATGAAAGTCATAGCGCCTCATATGATTGGTATAGTGTCTTGTTTTTCACATCTATTCTTGGTCCTTTATTACAAGAAATTGTTTCTTTAGCGATTCGGCACAAGATTGCTAAGTTTGATCAGGTTACCTGTATAGCTTTTTCAGGATTTTAAATATCTACAGAGGAATCGGCAACAAAAGCATTTGTTGCTATTTCAAGTATATTGTAACGCAATGGAAGTAACGAAGGAATTAGGTGAACAGGTGAACATAAAATATATTTACAAGCGAGGCAAGGATACAGAAAGAGGTCTGTAAAAACTTGTTGATGGGTCTTACTTCCAAAATGTGGTCCCTGATGATCACCGCTACTTCCTAGCAAAATTGAAATCTTTTTTCCTTAAGATTTGCGTGCTCTGAAAATTTCAGATTTTTCCAACGCATAGTGACTTACTGACTAATGCTAGATAGATCGCTTACGTGGTTACAGAGTGCTTCTCAAAAGCAGTAACACGCTATCAGAGACACCATAACACGAGCGCATCTTGAAATTTAATCACCAGGTTTTGCTCCCGTCATTTTACTTGGCGGTTTTGTGTCTTTAACAGGCAGCAAAATTTGACAAGCCAGGTTGCGAAAACGCAATAAAGTCGGTCGACTCCTACAAGCAACCCGCCGATGAATTATAGGTATTCATCGAGCAATGTAGCTGAAACTTTTGTGCTATACAGACTCTGCTACATCCCTCACTCTTTCAGAGGCGCTTTTCTCCCCGGAACTACAATATGTTGTTATCATACTTGAACCTTTTCCTAATAAATGCTATCGTTGAAGGCGTTTTTGTGAATTCAAATTCATGAAAGGCTTTACTCGTGAATTACCAACACTCAAGGTGCCCACACTTAAGCTTGGGTGATCCGCGGTGAATATAAACAGCGGCATTCGCATACTACAACACACTTGGTTACCTTAATAGCAGCTAAATATGCGTTTGCTTGAGCTCTGCCCCACAGGTGGCACCACTGACCCCGCCGCTCACGTTTACAGCTCTGGTAGCCCGTAATTCCGCAAGCGTTGCTTCACACAGCGGAATACCCTACAAGCGCAAGCTCTTTATTATCACATGGCGCCGACGCTGCGCAAACGGGCAAGAAGGGAAAGGTTTAACCCACCATGGTGGCGTACTGACTTTGGCTTTGCGTCGGTGCGCCGAAGGCTTCAGTTTCCGATCCCGGCTGCGGCAGCTGCATGCAACATGCAAAATGGAAATGCTAAAACGTCAATGTGCCTTGCATTGTTTGCTAAAACCTCAAGTGGTCAAAATTAACCCGCAGTCTTCTACTACGGTGAACCTCAAGATCATATAGTAGATTTGGTACGTAAAACCCCAGAATTTATTTCTTTATAGACGGCTTAAACTATAAATGGTGTATTGGGCGAACTTGCACTGCCTAAACAAAGATACACCTCGGAGGCATGGAGGCAGCTTCTCGGAGGTATCTAGGAGGCAGCTTCCGTCTGACCGCTAAGATGCATGATTTATCGAATCTTCCAAATGGCCGGTAAAACCCACCGTGGTTGCTCAGTGGTTATGGTGTTGTGCTGCTGAGCACGAGGTCGCGGGATCAAATCCCGGCCACGTCGGCCGCATTTTGGTGGAGGCGAAATGCGAAAACACCTGTGTACTTAGATATAAGTGCACCTTAAGAACCCCAGGTGGTCGAAATTTCCGGAATCCTCCACTACGGCGTGCCTCACAATCAGAAAGTGGTTTTGGCACGTAAAACCTCATAATTTATTATTATTAAATATGGGGGGCCAGTACATTGCTGGACGTGCTGCAGTAATCTCTTTAGACCCCTGCGAACTGATGCACGAGAGGCTCGTCTTTTCTTCTATCTGTGCAAGAATCGTGCTTTGTCGAATGTCAAGGTAGCGTTTTTCAGGCTATACCAGAAAACTCATGTATGAAACCAGCGTGGAAATGCAAGCCCTTCTCAAGAGCAGCGCCCCAATGACGGTAAGAAAAGTGTGCAAATTCAAGGCACATGGCCATATCTACTTAAAGTGAATCTGTCGCGAAGCGGTGAACAAAGTATTCACCAGGAACGGCGATGAGTAGAACTTCTTTTGCCTCCATCCTACTCAACATGCAATGTCATGAATGTTCATGTTTACCTATTACAAGGGTCAGAACGTGTTTCCATTTGATTTTGGTGTTTACGCGCTACACTGCCCAAACGCTACGTCAGAATGCAAGTTTATTTGTTTTGAACACATATGCGAAAAAATATCAGGCGCATTTACAGCGTGGCACACCAACGCTGCGATGTCATGAGGACGAAGGCGACGTTTCATGTTTGCCGGTGGAAAAATAGCTAGTAAAAACACGTTCAGTAAAGTAGGGCACGCATCGAGAAACGTTTAGGAATTCTGCTTGTGTTGTGCCACAGGGGCACATGCCAATTTCGGAAGACCGACGCAGAACGAGAACACAGCCAGTGGCACATTGCCAAATCGCTGAATCAAATATTCTGGTAAAGATCATTCGTTACTCTATTAATGATTCTGTATGCTTTACATACACTCTGCATCGACAATATTGGCTGTAGTTTTATGTAGTACATTAGTTGTTTGTTCTAGGGAACAGAGGTGGGCTTACTTGGTCTTCTTTGACAGTCAGCAGCTCCTCATCTTGTATACTAACATTCGTGCTTCTGGCACTGTTGGTCTTCCGACGTAACCGTACAGGTACTATTATGAGTGTGTAGCAGCTTGACAAGGCGTACTGGATTTGGCTTTGTCAGGGATATATGCAAATATACTATTATTGTGGAGAAAGGTTGTCGTCCTTGGACAACTAACTAGAAAGACCCTCTTGCGAACTGCTGCGTATTATGACGCACTAGCGCTGCGGAAGCCGGAAGGTGGAGAGAAGTAATTCAACATCAGACAATCTCATCCGCCCACCTAACTTTCTGCCACCCCCTGCTACGCTTCCCTCCCCTTGGAATCCAGTCCGTAACCCTTAATGACCATCGGTTAACTTCCTTCCTTATTACATGTCCTGCCCATGCCCATTTTTTTCTTGATTTCAACTAGGATGTCATTAACTCGCGTTTGTTCCCTCACCCAATCTGCTCTTTTCTTATCCCTTAACGTTAAACCCATCATTATTCTTTCATATTCTTTCTATTACCTCCTATATGAGAAGTAATTATTTAAGAGAGAATCAGACTCACCTAATCGTAGAAATTGATACAAAGGAAACCTATACGGTTTCCTCGAAAGAGAAGCCTCGCACTTAAAGAAAAAGTCGTCGTAGTCTGTGATTTGAAACCGGGACCACCTCCTTTCCGGGGAAGCCGCTCTACTCTCTGATAATGAAGTAGTCTGTCCTTCCAGAGGGTAGTAGAATAGAGCAACCTTATGCGAATTCTTACTGACAGAGTGGCAAATGATTCTAATCTTGCACCTTTCGAAGCGCTCAGGCTATTGCGCGAGCTGACTTGAAGAAAGACAGCCGGAACAAGGTGTTGTGATTAGTTATTGCACTGATTTGGCCGCTGTATCAATATGGCCGGAAATAAATTACGTTTCAAATGATTACGAAGCAAGTATTTTATGTAGCGTTATAATTTATTTCTGCTTTAGTGAGTCTGTGGCTGGTTACGACAACAATGGCTTCGTCAAAACAAGCTTTTGAACGATAAAGAACAGCACCAAGGCCGATACTATTGGTGTCTGTGCGAATTTATTCGACTCCAGATGGTGGATGTTGGGTGGCATGAAAGGTCAGATGTGGACGGAGCTTTGGAAAAGCCGTGCTGCAAGCTTGCATACAAGCTGACGGGTAATTGCTACCAGCAAGCAGTCGAGTCCTGGCGCTATAGAAGTGACGATATTGTGGATTAAACTGCGAAACTTTTGGCGCAATTTCATGAAGCATCGTAGTATTGTGCTGTTTTGATGTGGTAATTCGGCGACAGCTCGACATTTTGTCGGATCTGAATGCATGCTGTATTTCTAAAGAAGACTTGTCGAGGACTGCTGTTACCATTTTATTCGGGGAGCAGGCCTATTTTGTTAGAGCCAGAGACAGGTTAGAGGAAATCAAAGAAAGCCACGGACTTACGCCGTAAATGACAAATACAAGACCACGAAGCATTGGGTTTAATGTGACATGAAATAAGCTTCTCTGCAAAGCGTTCCGCTCCCACAGTAAGCTCGCCGTTGGGCGTTCGGCGAAGCGGACGTACTTGTGTCACTGGAAAGCTGCGCCCGAGTAGAGTCATTAGGCGGTTTCTCAGACCCTCATATGCATATAATGAACGTTGGAAGCGGGAGACGTGTTATTTACTGGTACCTCGTGACTTCACGCTCGACCGGGTGCCGCCAACAGCTGGGGCCCTCCCCAACGTCCACGTCCGACTCAACCCAAAGCATATTATTGGCTCCGTTTCTGAGCTCCGTCCGCCCCTTCTAACGTCGTCTCATCTTCTTCCTTAGGCTATGTCCTCCACAGGTCATTGGCTGATTTGCCGGCACCCTTTACGGCGCTCCTTGATCAGTTGTTCTCTTGTTGATTTATTAATTTCCCAAGCCAGGAGCACAAGTTCCGGTTGTTGTGGACGGTGCACGGGCTTGTACGTTTTTGAAACCATGTCGTCATCTTTGAAGGATCTCTTGGAGCGAAGAACTCGCTCCCCAACTCTGAGCCGCCCAGCAGGCCCACGACGCCGCAAGGAAACTCGATTTCCCGGTTCCGTCGTGGAAGTCCCCCTCTCCATGACAGCTAAAAGCTCTCGTGGCCTGCAGGACCTGGAATAAAGTTGATTTCTTTCCTTCCTTGCTTCTTGGGTCTACACTACAGCTGCAAAATCAGAGATACCAAAGTTAAACTGGAGATCAATCTCGGCGAGACAAGTGTTAACGCGTTCGAGTCGCAGTTGCAGAGAGGAAGAGTCCTGTGAAAAGTTGACAGTGTGATCGAGATAACCAAGACCAACTGCCATCTGAAGCCCTTGAGGGCGTGAGCCTTCATTTTTTCAAATCAGGCAGGTGCATTACGGAGGCAAACTTCCGTCCAAGCTGCGGCAAAGTCCCATTCACGAATTTTTGGCCCCCAGTATTCCATCGTCCGTACGCTGACCATTATCTTCATGCGTGGCGCATATTTTATGCATTTTATTGCACCATACTGAATGCCAATTCTTAGGTTCAAGCAGGAGAGCAATTACAACAATAGGTTTGAAAAGTGAGCAAGGTACACAACAAGAACAAAAATCTACGTCAAGTCTAGTCAAGTTAGAAAGAAAAAATGACACAAATCCAGAAAATGATGAATGCACAAAGTAGAAAGTTTAAATTAAAATATGGGGTTTTACGTGCCAAAACCACTCTCTCATTATGAGGCACGCCGTAGTGGAGGACTACGGAAACCTGGGGTTCTTTAACCTGCACCTAAAGCTAAGTACACGGGTGTTTTCGCATTTCACCCCCATCGAAATACGGCCGCCATGGCCGGGATTCGAGCCCACGACCTCGTGCTCAGCAGCCTAACACCATAGCCACTTAGCAGCCACGGCGGGTCAAAGTAGAAAGCCTAAAACACAAAACGGCAGAAATACAAATAGGCTAACAAATATGATAACGGGGAGGGTCAGTTATAGTCATACTACCCCGAATCGTCAGGAGGTATGCACAAATAACCTTTCAGAGATGATGGAAGCCGTTTTTGTGCTATTTGCCTGAGCCAACGCGACTTGCTACACCAGACGGTAAGTAAGAGAGCAGGATTCGACACCTTAGAGGCAGACCACTGTGTCCTTTAAGCGAGTGACAGGTTAATGCCCTTCTTGATTGGATTATTGGTCTGTTGACAGTCCGCTCTGAAAGAAATCGGTCCATATTTTTTATGGACAAGCACAACTGGAGGCGCTCAGGAATTGTCCTATACCATGAATCAATTTTTGATGGCGAAAGGGCGCCAAGCTAATACTAATGAGTTCGCAGTGAACTCATGGGTTCTGTGAAGTTAATGTGACGTGGCTGTAAAGGGGACTCAAAGGTTGATGTAAATTGCATAAAATCGACAAGTAATAAAATTATGGCAATGAATAATGTCCTGGGGGCTCTATAAACATTAACATGCATTGTGAAATAATGATGCAAAATACAAAATATGTGAGATGCTAACTTGGCTAGAGCGCTGATACTTCACCGGAGTCCTTAAAACCCGAGAGAATAGAAGTGTGTGCTATAGAAAGAAAAACTATCATAGCGGCATCTTCTGGAAAGAGGATGCACTACGAATTTAATGGGCCTGTAACATGTAGCACAATATAATTCAAGAATGTGAGGACTGCTTTGGTCTTAAAAAGCGGTTCTTCACCAAGAAACATTGCCGGATGTAGAGGGACGCAATATCAGTGTGCAAAAGGAAAATCTTTCCCCCTGTCTCTTTCGGTTTCCCAACACTCCAGGAAGACGTGGAGGACGGTCAGCCTGTCACCACGTCTATCACAGGTTGGAGGCTCGGTACCAGTCAAGAGAAAGTTATGAGTGCCAAATGTGTGTCCTATTCCTAGTATAGTGGATAGGACAGCTGTTCTAGATGTTTTCGTAGTTGGGAGCCAGAAACCTAACTTCGGCTTATTTATTTGAAACTTATTACTCGTTTCAGCTTCCCACAAGCGCTGCCAGTGGCTTCGCAGTTTGGTTCGTAAGAAAGGCTTCGTGTCTGCGGCACGGACAGCGGCAGTACGAATACCCTGCGATGGTGTTGATTTGGCGATCTCGTCGTCAAGTACATTACTCTTGATTCCTCTATGGCCAGGGACCCAGCATATTACATGTCTATCTGATAAATAGATGTCGCGTAAGAGTGAATAAAGGTAATTGAAGACAGGATTTCTATGCTTTTGTAATGAAATGAGCGCGTTTACAAAATTTAACATGTCTGTGAATATAATTGCGCTGTCAATTTTTAATTGCTTTATACGTTTTACCGCAGATAGTTCTGCATTAGCTTCTGCAGTGAAGATACTTGTTAGTGGTTGAACACGGCAGATTCAGAAAAAGAGGGTCCAATGGCAGCGTAAAATACGCCAGCTTGGGAGTTTGACGCGTCTATGTAGTATTCGGAGTAGGAGTAGTACTTCGATTGAAGTTACCGGAAATGCGGAGCCATTTCAAGGTAAGGTGTGGGCTTTGTGACCTCTACAAAGGATACATCGCAGTCTATCACCTGCCACTCCCAGGGTGGTAATAGCTTAGCTGGAGGCATTAGGCGATGTTCAAAAATTGGGACATCCATGTTTTCGCTAAGTTCTCTTACACGCAGCGACAAAGAAAATCTTGATCTTGTCATATTGACAAAGGAAATTGCACTCTGCAATTCCTTTTCCCGCGGTCTGAAATCGAGAATTTCAGATTTTACACGCTTCGTCTTCGAAAACCGTTTTCCCGTCCTCGTAGTTTGCGAACTGAACGTGAAGAATGTTAAACACATTTCTGGCTATGAGGCATTCATGTCCTCTGCTGGTGATGATGTGAGCAAGGTAATAATATATATTAGATGCGATCTAACATACGTGTTGCACCCAGTCTCGCCTCACGACCACAACCACTACGCTTGTTTAACTCTGAAATCGAATAAGCTTACGTTTAAAGTCGTCGCGGTTTACATTGCTCCTTGGAGTGGCTTCGACTCTAAATCACTGCACGACGTGCTATCAGCGACACCCGGTCTTATGATTCTCACCGGAGATCTTATTGCTCACCATCCGCTTTGGGGGAGTTTTAAGATGGACTCCTGGGGAAGGATACTGGCATCCTTTGCCCCGCAGCATGACCTTTCCTGCCTCAACAATGGTTGTCCGACATAGTTACGCGGGCTTACATACAGCAGCTGCCTCGAATTGACCCTGGTTTCTCGGCGTCTTGATACAAACGTGCAATGGTTTCCAGACATCAAATCATCCCGGCGTACCTGAAGATCAAGGGACTATCTAAATGCTCATCCGCGACCCTCCGGCGAATAGACGGGTCGGCGTTTCGGTCGCACATGGAGGAAGTCTCTCAGCAAGGAAATCATTCAAGCCTGGAACACGAAATTCAAAAAGCCATGCAAGAGGCTACGCGCCGCTTTCAGCCTTTGCCAAGATATTGAGAATTTAAAGGCGAACTGCAGCGACCCCCAGCAATTCGCGGGCGGGCTGAAAGAAGATACAGAACTGAATGCATCCGTGATCTCAGAGTGGCAATGCGGATGTAAAATAAGATTCAACGCCACATTGATGCACTACAATCTCACAGATGGAAACGTTTCTGTGAGTCGTTGGATACACGTCAGCGATTTTCTCAGATATGGAGAACCTTGCGTGGAATTCGCGTATTCCCTCGCTTTGCACCAAGGTTGCAGCGAAATTGACATTACTGAAGAATTTTGCTCAAGGCTTGCCAGCTTGCCGCTCCTACGCGCACTTACACCATGTGCCACTTCTGTGCCATGGGATTGCCGCATGGATGCAATGTTTTCGGTGGAGCAGCTTGAAGTGACACTGGTGACTTGCAGGCGCTCTTCCTCACCTGGGCCGGATGGCGTTACCTATGTGGCGCTCGCCAATCTTGGGCAGAAAGCACGGCTCGTGCTGCTAAACCATTACCACGAGACTTGGGGCAACGGTTCGCGTCCACGTGAATAGAAATGCAGCCACTTGGTTCCACTTCTCAAACCTGGTAAATCACCGTCAGATTTGTTATCTTACTACCCCATCGCTCTGGTCAGTTGCATAGGGAAAATAATGGAAAGAATGATTTTGACGGGCCTGGAATGGTACCTGGAAAATTACAACGTGTACCCAGGTGCTATGGCTGGCTTCCGCCGTGGGCACTCACCCATATATTATGTCGTCGATTTGATCACGTTTGTTCAATATCAAAAACATCTGAAATGACTCACTGCGCCATTCTTTTTTTGACATAAGGGCGCCCATAATAATATAGTACTTATGCCATTATAGAGACTCTAATTGAAGCAGGAATCGGTGGCCGCACTTTTCAGTGGCTGTGGAGTTATTTGGCCGAAAGTAATTTCTTCGTGATGACCGAGGATGGCGCCACGGCTCAACACCAAACATTCCGTGGAATACCGAAGGTGGAGTGTTGAGCCCGACGCTATTCAACCTAGTGCTCGTTGGCCTAGTCGGATGCTTGTCATACACAGTTAAAGTATCAATCTATGAAGACGACATCTGCATTTGGGCGTCTGCTGTAACACGACTGCAGGTACGAGCATAGCTCCAAAGGCAGCGACGTTAACATTACTGTACTTGCGAAAACATAACTTAGAGCTTTCTTCACAGAAATGCTGTCTGGTTACATTCACTCGGAAGGCAATGAAGCGTTACTCTGTAGGTGTCAATCGGCAAGCAGTTTCAAATACACGGAAACACCGCTTTTTAGGGGTAATTATCGACCGTGACCTCTCATGGAGCCCGTACGTTCCATACCTAATGAAGAGGCTAATGACAATAATACAGGTCCGCAAACTTCTCGGCGGAAAGTGATGGGGCACATCGGTTCGGTCAATGCTGCAGCTTTATAACGGTTTGTTCCTCGGTTTCGCAAGATACAACCTCCGTGCGCTTGGTAACACCCGCAAAACAAACCTGCGTATACTCAAGGGACTACAAGGTCAAGCCCTAAGGTTATGTTACGGTCTTCCGAGGTGTGCGTCTACAGCGGCAACGATTGTCTTAGCTCGAGATCACCCAATATCATCGTACTTGGCAACCGACGCTCTCAGGGCGCATATTCGGCACGTTGCCGGACTAACTTTTCACCATCTTGCCGCTCTACCTGGAGAAAGGCCACACGCAACTTTAAGTCGTATCATCAGCAGCAGCCTGGCTTCGCCCACTGTAGGGCAAACGCCACTCCCATACTTCAACTACTCCGATCATGTGCTAATTGTGGCCACGTTGTCCCTGCAATCTTCTTCATCTCATCCGCCCACCTAACTTTCTGCCGCCCCCTACCGTACTTTCCTTCTCTTGGAATCCAGTCGGTAACCCTTAATGACCATCGGTTATCGTCCCTCCTCATTACACACCCTGCCCATGCCCCCCCCCCATTTCTTTTTCTTGATTTCAACTAAGATGTCATTAACTCGCGTTTGTTCCTTCACCCAGTCGGCTCTTTTCTTATCCCTTAACGTTACACCTATCATTCTTCTTTCCATAGCTCGTTGCGTCGTCCTCAATTTAAGTAGAACCCTTTTCCTAAGCCTCCAGGTTTCTGCCCCGTAGGTGAGTACTGGTAAGACACAGCTATTGTACACTTTTCTCTTGAGGGATAATGGCAACCTGCTGTTCATGATCTGAGAATGCCTGCCAATCGCACCTCAGCCCATTATTATTCTTCTGATTATTTCAGTCTCATGATCCTGATCCGCAGTCACTACCTGTACTAAGTAGATGTATTCCCTTACCACTTTCAGTGCCTCGCTACCTATCGTAAACTCCTGTCCTCTTGCCCGAGACTGTTAAACATTAATTTAGTTTTCTGCCGATTACTTTTTAGACATACCCTTTTGCTTTGCCTGTCCAGGTCAGTGAGCATGTATTGCAATTGGTCCTCTGAGTTACTAAGCAAGGCAATATCATCAGCGAATCACAATTTACTAAGGTATTGTCCAGTAACTCTTATCACCAATTCTTCCCAATCGAGGTCTCCGAATACCTCCTGTAATTACGCTGTGAATAGCATTGGTGAGATGGTATCTACCTGCCTGACGCCTTTCTTTATTGGGATTTTCTTGCTTTCTTTACCGAGGACTACGGTGGCTGTGGAGTCCCTGTAGATATCTTTCTGTATTTTTACGTATGGCTCGTCTACACCCACACTCCGCTATACCTGCATGAGTGCTGAGGCTTGGACTGAATCAAACGCTTTCTCGTAATCAGTGAAAGCTATGCATAAGGATTGGCTATATTCCACGCATTGCTCTATTACCTGATTGATAGTGTGAATATGACCCATTGTTGAGTAGCCTTCCCGCAATCCTGCCTGGCACTTTGGTTAAAAGACGTCTAAGGTTTTCCTGATTCTATTTGCGACTACCTTAGTAAATACTTTGTAGGCAACAGACAGGAAGCTGATTGGTCTATAATTTTTTCAAGTCTTTGGCGTCCCCTTTCGTATGGATTAAGATTATGTTGGCGTTCCTCCAAGATTCCGGTACTCTCGAGGTGATGAGGGATTGCGTCTAAAGGGAGGCTAGTTTTTTAGAACAATCCGCCCACAATCTTTCAACAAATCTGCTGTTACCTGATCTGCCACAGCTGCCTTCCCCCTTTGCATAGTTCCCAAAATTTTCTTTACGTATTCCGGCGTTACTTGTGGGATGTTAAATTCCTCTAGACCATTCCCTCTTCTATTGTCGTCGTGGGTGCCACTTTTGCTGTATCAATATATGTAGAACTCCTCAGTCACTTCAACTATCTCATCCATATGTATTGATATTGGCGGCGTTTTTTTTTAACGCATACATCTGATTCTTGCCTATTCCTAGTTTTTTCTTGACTGCTTTTAGGCTTCCTCCGTTCCTTAGAGCATGTTCCTATCCGTATTATACTGCCATTGTTGGCCGTATTACGCTTGTCGATTAACTTGGAAAGTTCTGCAAGTTCTGGTCTAGCTGTAGGGTTTGAGGCATACCTACATTGGTGATTCTTAATCATATCTTTCGTCTCCTGCGATATCTTACTGGTATCCTGTCTAAATAAGTTAGCACCGACTTCTATTGCCGACTCCTTAATGATGCTCGTAATATTGTCGTTCATTGCTTCAACTCTAAGGTCGTCTTCCTGAGCAAAAGCCGAAGCTTGATCCGGAATTCCCCTATTTTCCCTCTTACCGCTGACTCATTGATCGGCTTCTTATGTACCACAGATTTGCACTTTGTACCATTTTCATCGCGGAGGTGTTTTATGAGCCCCCACCCACTCCCTTTGCGTTTGCCCCTCGAGGGAGTTACAGACTTCGTCCCATTGTTGTCGGGAGAGAACCACGCAGTATTCTTCAATGATCTTGTTGACTTCGGCGAGTTTCCTTTATAGTATTCTGTTGAAACGTTGACCATCACGCCTGGCTAGAATAGAATGTTCGGCTTCGAGAAAATTCGCGAGCTGTCCGTGGTAATCGTTCGTTCCCAGGCTACGATGTCTGCTTTGAGCTGCTCGCTCCAGCTCGTTATCGTGCGCTTTTTGTTTGCTCCTGATGAGCTGAATGGCTGCGTCCGTATTGCACGAAATTCGTCCTAATCGATTAGTTTGTACTCCCTTTGCTTCTTTCCCGGTAGCTCTGCATCAATTCTGAGAACGTAGTGATCGCTGCCAAGGTATATGCCCTACTTGTGCCAGGCACATTTCTCGAGGTCCCGGGCGAAAGTGAGGTCCGGTGTTGGGTCTTGAAATTTGGAAGTGCCAATTTAGTTGCGGTTTGCGGGTCTGTAATTAGGCGCGAAGTCGAGATCGGAGGCTGTCATATGAAGACGATCTCCCTTGCTAGAGGGATTCGCATAGCCGCATGCCTGGTGTGGGGCGTTAAAATTTTTACCTAAAATCAGCGGACTATCTTTGGTGATGTGCGCAATGTTGCCCAGAATGCCTTTGAACCCTTGCCTCGTATCCTTAGGGCTGCTGTAAAGATTTGTGAGGAAGAGGCTTTGCTTGTTTCCTACGTGGTCGTTCGGTATGATCTCGATCGTGAGGTGTAATTGATAGCAGGCTGTGTGGCGGATTTCATGTCGAATGTACGGGATCTGCTTTCCAATCAGTAAAGTGACGCATCTGCCTTGCTCGTTTCTGTGGACTTCGGCCTTATAGCCCGTAAGGGCCAGTTCGGTTGCGAGTGTGTCTTGCAGCAGGATTACGTGTGGCTTCTCGGTTTCTGATTGAACCATCTGCAGGAGGACCGCCGTTTTTGAGGCGATCCTCCTGTATTTCGTGTCTTCTTTGTCACTGCCATGTCGTCCATCGTAGCTCCTTTCGCTTGCAGTGAAACCATCGCGAGGTGGGTCTTGCGCACCGATGTGTTGTGAAGTCATCCTCTCCATGGCCGGTACTACCATGGTGTTTAAATTCATTCCTGTTTTCTGTACTCGCGTGCTAAATGTATCCATTTTCTCGTTCATTCGCACCATGCTATCGTGCATTAGCCCCACACCAGGCTGCCATGGATGCTCATGGCATCCATGGCGTCCTTAACGTCTGATCGCACGGCTAATCACTATTGCGTTACAGCTCGCTTCTTAAGAGGCAGGCATTCTTCGCTTTGTCCCCCTGTCTCGCAATCTGAACGAGTTGGGGAGTTTCGATATCAGTTGGTGGCTGGGCGTGCGCGTTGGCCTACTGCTGTTCGCTTTACGTATTTCAGTTAATTCAAATGTTATCTTAGTATAATCGACTTTTAGCTCTCTTAGTTGCTGTTCTAACATAGCTATCCGCTCTTAATCTGGGTTGCGGGACTCACTTTCCTTTGGCGTGGTCGTCGTAGTGCCTCTGACTTTCTCCGCCCACATGCCGTCGCCTCCGTTGTTCTTTCATCCTAAGCGCACCTATGACTTTGAACGACTCCTGCTTGTCCTCGCAGGTGTGCGGCTCCTCGATCGAGAGCGGGAACGGCTGCGTGCCGGCGTCTTTGGCGTAGATCGGCCTCGTTCCACGTGTTGGTTTTCTTCTTCGACCAGCTGTGCCTTCTCTTGTTGATCCAGTCGCACTCGCTCTCGTCGTGCTCGTACCACGTATAGCATGAGATAGCATTTCCTACACACCTTCTCCGCCGTCGCGTGCAAGCCCCCCCACAGCCTGCATTTCATATCGCACAGATGGGATTAGGTGAGGCTAGGAAGCCCGAAGCCCCCGCATTCGGTGGAACCTGGCCCGGGGCAAACGACCACGCGATGTCCAAGTTTGCCACATATGTAGTATATGTCCATTTGTTGGTGATATAAGTAGCAGGATACCAGTGTGGGTTAATATCTTACGAAGTTTGGGACGCGACGCCTATCAAACACAGTGATCACTGCTGCTGAGTTCTTTATACTTCTCGCCGCTAGTGCCAAAGGGTTGCGGTCATTAACGATGTTTCTTTCACTGGTCCTGTGATTGTCGGCGGTGTCGATGTATTTGATTATCCATTTGCAGGTGTAGCTTGGGGCAGTTTCGTAAGCGCGTACTGCGTACTCTTTTGCAGCTATTTAGATAGCCTTTACGTCCGCATACTAGTCTGCATTTTCACGAAAGTGCTTGCTCGCCACCAAGATGTCCTCGTAATATTAGGACATATAATGTGCTCCATGATCCGCTCTGCATTAAGTTCTACTGCTACCATGAGGTCTTTGCTCACTGAGGTAGGTCCGATCTTTTGTAAGTTCAAGCACCCGTTTGGGCGAAGCACTATCTTGATGTTGTCCTGTGATAGGGGTGGCATGCGTGAGGCTCTAGTCATCCGGTTCATGAGGTTAGGAGGCGTGCTAGAACAGCTCACCTTCCCGCCGTATGTTGTGCTTGCTCTGAAAGTTGCGCAGTGGGTTCGGCGCGTTCCATCTTAGTTTTCCGGCTGGTCACCACTTTCTAGCCTGTCTTGTCCTCTTGTCCATTAGATATTGCTGAAGTAGTCGGTGTTGCTGGCAAATCCTCCGCACAGCTGTCAATTTCTTCGGTAGAAGACGCCATTCTCTTTGTGTCGCACCCGACGCGAAGGGCGGGTGTCGTCTCGCCGAGCTGGCGCGTTCCTGGACCGGTGAGCAGCTGGCGAGTTGGCTGAGCGTAGCGCCTCGCGTGCACGCCTAGGCTCAGTTCGGCAGCGTCGTGGACGCGATGGAAAAGTACTCGTAGATTCTTCAGAAATGGTGGCCTATCTCAAAATTGGGTAACCACGGATTCCTTGTAATTTCACGAAACTGTTGCTGCAAGAGTTTTGGCGAAATTCGATATAAATCGCTGCGGAATGATGTGAAGATGACGGAGCCGATGCAGGCACACGCACAGACCTCGGCGACCGCAGCGTCCTCCCTAACTTCTAGTGCGCTGAAGTTTTATCTGTCATTTCTAATAAGGGGGGGGGGGCGTTGTTCAAAAGGCAGATACAGGGCACTATACACTACCTGGCCATCGTTAGAAGCTGGGCGCTGGACGCCAGTGGTCCGCGAGTTCTACGGTGCGGGTTTTGGGTCACACAGAGAGATGGTGCCACGCACGCGCTTCTAACCGCCACGGTGACTTAGCGCTTATGGCGTTGCGCTGCTAAGCATGAGGTGCGGGATCAAATGCCATTCAAACGCTGAAATGAGCATTCTCATTGTTGGAAGGCCTCGAGGTTACTACTAACTAAATATAATGCGTGATATATGATGGGCCTTTCTTATTCAAGCCAGTGATGAGATTAACCGCTCTCGTGCTAGGTGAGCCGCTCTCATGATTACATGAGCCGCACGTGGTGGAGGCGAGATAAAAGGTAGAAAATATCTGCGCCCCAATTGGCTTTGATTTGGAAGAGATAAATGGCCCAGAAATGACAGTCCATTTGTGCGACGCCGGATATCTGGTCATGAATTAGTTTTTCCTTCATTCTAGTCAAACCACTATTGCGGTAAAAAGATGCCGGCAAAGACACTTAAGGCTGTTTACGCGGGGGAATCCGAAAGCATTATACCGTTTTTAAACATCGGAACGCCACGAACGCGCTCATATTATTCACTCGTGACGGTCACTCATTCAATCATTTGCTGCGCCGTCATGTGTCAACTAACGCACGCACTAGGGCCACGCTGTTAAGGCGACGCCTTTAATGGCTCATACTCGCGGCGTCCGTCCGTGTCCTGGAACGGTGCCAGCTCAGTAACGTGGAAAGTTGGGCTAGTTGGTGAGTGATCATAGTACCTTGCTGGTGAAGCAGCGCACAAACACGGACACAGTGGAGACAAGTAGGAATAGACGACACTCGCTGCACTCGCAACTATTTTATTTCAGAACACATACTTCAAGTTTATATACCTGCGCACCCTCAGGCGTCAACGCAAATCATGGCAAGATTAGAGGCTTTTATATATATATATATATATATATATATATATATATATATATATATATATATATATATATATATATATATATATATATATATATATCGTTTGCCCGCTCATACTCGGGCGTCAAAGGCATTGCACTTATCTATCATGGTGTGCAATCCTATCGTAATTTGTTGCAACCCTACCAACGATTTTTATTACACATTTTCTTTTCTCTTCTTTTTAGTGTACTTCCAAAAACGCAACCTCACCATGGCTTAGATGGACAGATGGCTGACTGATACAACCCTTTCCCCTCTTGTGAATATGAAAGGCTTCGATTATTTCCCTGGTTAGTTGATCCTTATGGTGTGATAAAACTGTGGCATCATTGTAAAGCGGCCAGCACCCATGTTGTGAGCATTGTGAGCAAATTACGATAGGATTGCACACCATGATAGATAAGTGCAATGCCTTTGACGCCCGAGTATGAGCGGGCAAACGATATATATATATATATATATATATATATATATATATATAAAAGCCTCTAATCTTGCCATGATTTGCGTTGACGCCTGAGGGTGCGCAGGTATATAAACTTGAAGTATGTGTTCTGAAATAAAATAGTTGCGAGTGCAGCGAGTGTCGTCTATTCCTACTTGTCTCCACTGTGTCCGTGTTTGTGCGCTGCTTCACCAGCAAGGTGCCAGCTGTGGCTTCTCACACTCTCTCACCAATCACGTGATAGCACAGCGGCGCCTAGCAACAGTTGCGCCTCCACAGCTGTGGCCTCTCTCACCCTAAATTACGTGATGCCTCTCTCAGCAATCACGTGATGGCACAGGGGCGCCCGCGGCAACGCTCCTTCGTCAGATGTCTCGTTGCAGCAGCTGATGGCTCCCAAGCGGCCCGGTGATAATTCCACGGCAAGCGGTTCGGAGAAGCGCCGCAAGAATGTGGATTACCTCGATACCAAACGCCACAAGAAGAAGGAGCGAATGCGCATGTAGCGCGCCAACATAACTAACATAAAAAAGAGACATGGCTTAGTCAGTCAAATGGGCGCAGCCTTTCGCCGAACAGACTTTGGAATTTACAAAGTGTGCTTCAAGTTTTAATCAGTCGAATGGGTGCGACATGATCTTTGGAATGACGCACGCACTAGGACCACACTTTTGATCAGTCAGATGGCTGCGACATGACATGTACAATGACGCACGCACTAGGGCCGCGCTTTTAGTCTAACAGAACCGTGACGGCGTCGTGCGGTCGAGGAGGCGTGCTTGTATCGCAGCCCCGACTCCAGATTTCAAATTCCACCCGGACTAAAATTTGCCGAATTGCCTTCGGAAAGCCAATAATATACTTCTTTTTCAGGAACCTCCATGAGAAATTTGACTTCAATTCGAATATTTGGTGCCGCGCTTTTACACTTTTCTTCATCGGTAATTATTCGTACAATGTTTCAGTCACGCCCACTGGAATGGATTTATGCGCAATGAAGCATAATACGTTTTCGCCTCAAAAACATATTTTTTCTGTGGGAGTTCCGCAACCTTTTTTACGTATTCTAGAAGAGGCTGCATTGAAGTACTCACTGCCTGTTACTTGTAGGTTGACTCGGTGTACACTGATTACCCAAAGATAACAAGTTTACTGAAAACTGTACCTCAAAAAAGTAGTTACTTTCTATATTTAGTTAGTAAAAACACTCGTCAAACAAGAAAGGCCCAGTAGTAATGATGACTTACATTGAGGAAGAAGGCAGCCTTCAGGTTACCATTCGCAAACTTCAATAAGAAAGACAACAATGTAACAGCATGCGCTCATTTAGTGCGTTTATTTCTAAAACTGCTACAGCAAAATTGTAAACAAAATGATCAAGCTATTGCGGCCGTATAGTGGAACTGTATTGCTTTGTTCATTTGTTTTACCTGTGTCAGCTTGCTCATGTTCGCTATTGCAGATGTAGGAGTAAATCATAGGCAACTTTCGTTTTGAAGAAATTGCGCAACAATCACTCTTCTTTTTCTTCCTGTATGAAACCATCTTATATTTCAATCTAGAAAGCAGGCTAAAGGTGCAGCTTTTTCGTGCGGCATTTCTCGTTAGGATCCTTTTTGCCTTCCTTCTAGATTTTGTTTGCTGCCAATATGTAGATGTGAACACAACGATGATCAAGGAGTATATTTTTGCAGCGTAGTGTGCTTTCCTGTCCACATGCATTTCAATACTATTGTTGTGGTCCACATGCGGCCGACGAGAACAAAGGCCCTATAACGTAAACCTATTCCAATATGTTTATATTCCAATCTCCTAACGTCAAATTTGCGCAACCGCCGACGGAAGCATGGGGCGTTTACCCGCAGGGTTGTCTGAAGAGACCAATCAAACGCTTTGTTAGTTTGTAGGAGGTCACTTTTTTCCTATCAAACAAATATTATTGTTTACATTGAGCGGTTATTCGTTTGTAATTCGCTGCCAGGAGGCGAGGAGCACGTCGAGTGGAAAGGGTATTCGACGGGGCCGAGCCATCGCATTGGAAATAGATCGCCGAATGAAGAGGGTGGTGCCGGCGTCTGCGATTGGTCCGCTTTCCCTTACCTAACTTGCGGTGGCAGGTCGAAAATCGCGGCGGCGTGCAACGGAAGGTTAAGAATGCCGCTAAAACAGATCCTAAGCAAAGAAGAGTTGGCAGAGCGAGGTCGTAAACGTGCCGAAAGTGCTCGAACACATTACACGGCCAGGCAGAAGGTTTACTATACGCAAATAAACCCATGTTCTCCGGCAGGTGCGAGTAGCCAGTGCCTGAGTAATGGAAAGCAGCCATCTTTTATTCCGTTTGGAACGGGGCAGCCTGCGGCTATTCAGAAGAAAATTCACTTTTGTTCGGCATTATAATGCATCTTTACCGCGTACACGTCACTTTGAAGCGGCGAATTTTCGCGGTTACAGGACGTCGCATGTCAGGTAGGTGAAGTGGGTGCAGCTCGAAAACTTTTGACAAATAACCGAGGGCTAATTTCAAAAAGGCGGTGAATGAGAAATAACTATGAGAAATAATGTCGGGTGAGGTCGGAGCATCCCGAGTCCGCTTTTGTTCGCATTGGTGATTATATTGAATCGTTTGTCGCACTCTATTCTAATTCTTCTGTTGCAAATGACAAAAAGCTAGAGGGCTGCATTGCTTCGGAGCAATCGCGGCGTGACGGACTGCATGTTTCCTACTGTCCTTCTCATTTTGCTAGATTCCTGACGCCCGAACAACAAGAGCTGCGCAACTTGTGCCTAGCTGCAAACGTTTCGAACACGTTTCTTTTGGTTAAATATTCAATACTAGAAAGGTATGCGCGCGCTTTTCGATTCCGTCGAATTTGTTCATGACAACATTTCAGAACTGCGTGCCACCTAGCTTACTGACATAGCACATAGTAGTGCTTCAGCAACAGGTTTTTAGCAATACATTCTTAAATGCTCATCAAAACAGCCAGTGTATTGGAGGGGGAGACTCTGCACGACCTTTTTCAGTTTTGAATTCCCGGCAGTTCTTGGTTGCAAGGAATGTGGGAACGGGAGGGGCCCCTTTCTGGATCTCCAACTGGATCTAGCGCCGTGGGACTCGCTTTCTTCTCGTACAACTGAATGTTCCTGAATGTAATACGAATAAATAAAGACACCCTAGCACCCTCGCCCAATTTTCTTACTCAGTGCTCCCTTTGGGTGGGTGTGTATATATATATATATATATATATATATATATATATATATATATATATATATATATATATATATATATATATATATATATATATATATATATATATAAAGATGCTGCGACATCTAGAACTACCCTATGCCATGCAGCACGACATGTTGTTGGGACATTTCTTCAGTGAAAACACCCTTCAAGGGTTTTAAAGCTCGCCATTATCACGACCAAGGGTGTACGTTATTTAACTGTGCACCCGTCGACGAGTTGTGTCAGACAGCAGCAACAGCAGCTGGTGCGGTGGAGGAAGTGTGAAAGAAAATGCCAACGAAAACTTCGCTTTAAAAAAATCGGGAACGGTAAACCCGCGCGTTCGGGGCAGTGAACGAACTGCTAAAATGATGACATGTTATGATTTTAGTTACTGCGAATTGTAATTACAATAATATGACCAATACGACTTAATTTAAAACCGCGCTGCAGCGCAGCCAACGGATATTTTTATTCAAATGCCAGCTTGTTGTTGCCTTAGCCTTGGTAAGGAAGCATCGCTACTTCTACGTTAGGAAGACTTGCATGCATAAAAGAACCAACATAGGGAAAAAATGATGTAGACGGAAAGAACGCAAACTGTCAGTTGAGTTTATTCGATTTAAAGCTGCATACATTAACAGAGCTCACGCTTGACAATAACGAAATGGGGGGACGATGGGGACGTTGTAGAGCAAGCCTACCTCACGTCAACTAATGAAATTAGTTGATAGTTACCGATCGATCGGTCTACCTTGATTTTTCCTGTGTTCCTTGTTTAATATGCGCAACTCTTCCTAACATAGCCGACCACCAACTAGCCCAGCAAAAAGTTCTAACTTGCTGCTGCGCTACTGCCCTTCGTATGTCTAGCATCGCTATCGACTTATGTGCAATTTCTACGAAGTATTTATTGGTAACTGGCAAGAGCCAACATGTGTTGTTTGACCAAACAAAGCAGCAGATGTAAGGCGTGGTGTAAGCAGACAGACATAACTAGCCGCCGATATTGCAAGGCAATAGTGGCCATGAGGAGCGGACAATATGTGCCTGTGCCAAGTTTCGCAAGAATCTCATCATTGGCAGAGCAACATTCTTCAAACTCCCAAAGCTCACCCGTTCGGGCGAGCGTTCGCATACAGGGAAAAAAATTGACGCAGGAACTCCTTAGCCAGTTGTGTAAGTATAAGTAAGCGTAGTGCCACTTGCTCATCTACACACAGCCCCGCTGCCATTATCAATGTTATGAAACTTGATCTGACCAGTACAAACCCTTATCGTCCCTTATCGGTCGTTTTCAACCTTATGGGAACCTTATCAATGCTTGTCCGTTAGCGACATTACCTGTCTCCATCTCAGCCTTATCAGTCCTTACGGACCTTCTCGAGCGTGATCCGACCCATACCAACTCTTTTCAACCCTTATAAACCTTATTCGGACATAATACCCTAGGCAGAATTACTCCGACCAGTATAAATCCTTACCGCTGTTTAGCACTTTATTCCTCCCCGCAGAATCATGAATGAACTGTGATGAGACCCATATAACTCCTCATTACTCCTTATCAATTCATTAACAGCCTGACCGTTTCTGTTGCGCGCTGGAAGCGCATAAAGCCTCAGACATTCGTGACATTTCAGGCGCTAAAAGAACGCCCCAACCAAAGGCACATCCCGCGACCACCGAAAGGCATCACCGCTGTTGCGTGTTTGGCGTTACTTTTTAATAAATTCAAAATCTTCCTGATGTCTTCAAGGCTCCGAGACGACTCTAGATTTGGTCCTAGAGATGGCTTTTATTTCACTATAACTAAATCTTTCAACAAAGACATCATAGAAACTGTTCTCCTTTCAGATTTCTTTTATACTGCCGCTACAACACATTCCTTCAATATATATATATATATATATATATATATATGTTCGTCTTCTGAAGGCGTGGCGTTTTTCTATAGAGGGTACGACACCTGGTTTCTCAGCGTCTGAGGTTGAAAATTCACCACGGCCAACGTTTTTCCTTTCGAAATTATTTTGTATTACGCATGAATTTCATTGCAATGATTCATCTTCCTGACGGACGGATGGACATGTTTCCTCATTGAATAGGCCCAGAAATGCTTACGCATTCAAAATTGGACTCGTAAGTGCATGCTTTATTGCTCATCACATGTAAGAGGGTTCTTATTACGTCAGTACACGGTAGTCAAGAAACATTTATTGCACATTTGCCACACTTTATTGACCGTCTTACTCTTTGTAACATGGGAGGTCCGGCAGCCAACTTCTTTATTATTAAAATGAAATTACGTATCACTCTTACCGGTTTCTAGCCTTAACAACGCGTTTGCATGCAGAAGAATTTTACCACCGTGCTGGCGTCTAGTGCAAATATCACATAAAGCTGGAGACTCTGTTCTCGCGCACGTATTCTTCAAGAGGACGAGCGCGTTTTTGAACTCGTGGTTCTAAAATAGAGACATTTATTAATTTCACCACTACATCCGATTTCTCGATTTACCGGTGCTGCGAATCGCTCCTTAATTTATTTCTTCATTGAAATGGGGCTTTCTTCTATTCTCTAGCAGTCTTCATTTGTTATACTAATAAATGCTGGCGGCAGCATACCGGCATATGCACTCGGTATTTTTTACAATTGAGTGCACCTTAATTATTTCATTGAAATTTACGACGGCTTGAGGAACAATCGGTTCATAGGCAGAAATACTCATGTGACGAAGACGAAGAGTAAAACATACCCACACCTGAGCGCTTCTCGGAATTTGACACTATCAAGCGTAGGGCTCTGTAGGATGCGAAAGGGTAGAACAAGAGTTTGTTATTTGAAAGGGCTTTCTTTTTCGCAACAAGTGATATCTGAAATGCGTGGTGAACCGAATCCTTGTTTTCACAGGCTTAATGGTACGGAGAATACCCTTAACTCACTGACGGCCTTCAGATATCGCACTTCACTCTTGTTAAAAATGTTTTGAGCCCTGGCGCTAGCGTTTTAAAGCAATTAGTATTCTATGCATTTTGCACGAGGCTCAAGACATTCCATTGTCGCGCTCTAAAATGTCGATATTTCTCAGATGCGCCCAGAAGTTATCACTCACGTGAGCTAGACGACGAGTTTTGTTGGAGGTTTCAATTTTGCTTATCGTGGTTGTCCTATTACTCTTTTGCCGCATTAAATAAATTAAAATAACGTATAGCGAGTCTGTGGCAAGGCGCTTGGTCTTTACCTACCAATATGCACATTCTGTTCGGTTTGCTGTGTCACTTGTTGGATGCCTAAAGTTCGGTAGTGCGTTTCGTTATTCTTGCCGCCGCCATCAAGAATAATATCTGTTCGCATCTGGTGACTCCGTTATCCTCACGCTCACCACGTCCCAATTACAAAAGCAGAACAAAACTCTCCCCTCAAGTACTGACGAAACGTGTGCACTTCATGCGAGCTGCAGTTGGGAAGCGGATGGGCTTACCACTACATTATTGCGATACGTTTATACTGGTTCATTATTTCGGCATTTTGTGCCCTAAACGCAGGCTTTTAAGGTCGACACGTGTTTATATCTACAACGGATGGCACAGCACCCAATATCATAGCGAAAAAAGGACATTGTTGTGTACAGGGCAAAAACCAAGCTGCTTTTCTACTAAAGGCAATGCCTGCTCTCGAAAAAATTCCAATCAGCACCACCTAAATAAAATGAAGGTATTGCACAATTAATTTAAACAAAGACAAATTAGTAAGAAACCATGCGCGGAAGAACTAACCAAAGTAATGAGCCTGATTAGGTACATGCTAAGTCAGTGTATTACCGCTAATGTTATGTGATGATGCTTTTATTGTCATTGTTAGTATATAAAATTGACACTTCTCTTTGAAACATCAAAGAATACTGGTTTTTGTAGTGTAATCAGCCTCTGAATAAGACATTACCATATTTGCCATCGCTGGCGCAATCTTACTGTGTCTTTCTTATACGAACGTTAAGTTCTTCGAAATTGTGACCGCGAAAGTAAAATTGTTCAGGTACTGCTTTAGGGAAGTGTACTGGCTGTGTCTGTACCGTTTTCATTGAATACAACCTTCATCGCCTGCACTGCATCGGCTTGTTATTTTTGTCATAGAACAAAAATCATAGCAAGAACACGCTTTTTCGCTTTGAACTTTACTTTTACAAGAGTCAAGCAGCATCTTCGTCCCAATTCCCTGCATATCAGGAATGCGCAGCTCCTGATTCCCTAATGAAATATGTTTCTTTTTTAGCTGAAGTCTCTGTGTTCGCGTATTCTCTGGCCCTACTGGGAAGCCGAAATAATGAACTAAGTAATCCACTGTCATAAAAAACATTTCTTGCCCATTGAATAAATAGTCATACTATAGAAACAATTGTTCTAGAGACTTACCTTGTTCGACCACAGTGGGTGCTTTCAATTATCCATCCTCGTGTTGCCCTCGCTCGAGTTGGAATATAAGCAGGAAAATGACGGAGCCGCGTCTGTCATTATAAACTGTGGACGTACACATGAAAGGCAGCTCATGCGTGCCATGCCGTCAATCGCCATATTCGAGAAAGAAATAGAATATACTTTGCACGCGTGCAGAAACATTGGATATCAGAATTATCTGTATAGGTTGCCGGAATTTATATTGCTTCTTCCTTAATTTTTTATACATCACTGGATACGGTACAGCGTTCCTTTATTAAAATTGAAATGTTATTTAGGGGGTTTTTCCTTTCCTGCTATCCTTGTGAAACGTTGTGCATGCCCAATTAATCCAGTTGTCATTACGGTTGTAAGCTTAAAGATAAAGGTCCACGACGTATAGATAGGGAAAAAAAACTCATCATATGGTTAGGAGCGCGTGAGGCGAATGTTTAAGGGCTTTCAGCACTATCACGATTTCGCCCAGTCACTTGGGGTTCGAAGGACCCGCTTTTCCTCGAGCATCCATCATCATCAGCCTGGTTACGCCCACTGCAAGGCAAAGGCCTTTCCCATACCTCTGCAACTATCCCGGTCAAGTACTAATTGTGGCCTTGTTGTCCCTGCAATCTCCTTATCTCATCCGCCCACATAACCTTCTACCGCCACCCGTTACGCTTCCCTTCCCTTGGAATCCAGTCCGTAACCCTTAATTACCATCGGTTGTCCTCCCTCCTCAATACATGTCCTGCTCATGCCCACTTCCTTTTCTTGATTTCAACTAAGATGTCATTAACTCGCGTTTGTTCTATCACAGAATCTGCTCTTTTCTTCTCCCTTAACTTTACACCCTCTACTTTTCCTCGACATTTAGGTGTAAAGGATGTTTTCTAAATTTCTTCTTTAAACTATTATCTTCCGATTTCGTACGCTAGTGCTCAACGGATCTCCAAGCATGCACTGATGATGGCATGGTAAAGGGGATAAGTTTCTGAAATAATGAAGGTAGTATAGCGACGACAACGTGACAATGACGACACGAGCACAATTGTGTGACGACGGGTCTATGACGGCATTGGCGTGACGACGATTGTACAAGTTCGCCTTGCGACAATGACACGTAGAGAACGTGATGAAGAAAATCGGATAAAGAAGCTCAAATGAGAACGACGGAACAACCACGACGGCATCAAAACGATGGTGTGACAATGATTCGCATGGCAGTCAATGGATGGCGACGTGCTATGATTACGGCAGCATGAGAACGTCGGTAGGCTAGTGATTGAATGATAACATGATGATTGCGATAGGATGGTGCAGATACATCCCAAAGGCTACTTTCACGACTCCTCTCAGTTTCAGTTTCAGGTAGCTTGTTTAAAAGTTTTCATAATTAGGCATTCTAATTTTATCTTTTCTGAAGAGTACCATATTAGGCAGGGTGCAACGTATACGATCCTACTGATAACGAACGCCATTACCGTGTGATCATGTTTGCTTCCTTCATTCCACTTTTTCTATTCACTATCCTTTTCATCGGCCACATAACCTGGGATACTGTCCTTTCTAACTTCCTAACAGTATCTCCATTGTTGCCTTTTGCGTCAATGAGTTGTCCCAAAAATCTGCTTTTATCCGCCTTCGTCATGGGTTCATCATCGGCAGTCTTCAATTGTACGTCCCCGTTTCTTGATTGTCTGCCCATCTGTATAGCTGTTTGCTTTACCGCCCCTGCATGGTGGTCTGTAGAATAATGATATATATTTTTCCGCCGAGCAAACCAATCCACTTCCGTCTAGCCATTGTTCGACAGTGGTAATCGCACTTTGCAGTGCCTGTTTTATCTGGCAATCATTACACTCCTTTACCCATAGGGTAATATCATCGGTATACGCAGATTGTTTGAAACCCTCAATTTTTTGTAGTTTTGCTGGTATTCTGCATAATGCCATATTAAACAGCATGGGCGATATCACTGCCCCGTGTGGTGAGCCTGCGCTACAAATCTCCGTCTCTTCCGAGACGTGGTCCCCACGGTGACATTTGCCTTTCTGCCGGTTAGGAAGTCACGAACTTAATTGTATGTTCTCCTTCGTAATACTAGCTCTACTAGGCTGCTGAGTATTGTTGTATTTGTTACGCTACCAAGGAGCTTTCTTTGTATTAGGCCAACGATAGCTCTAGTGGATCTGCCTGGTTTGTGCTTGATTTGGTGCTTATGCTAGAGCATCGCATCCTGCGTGGAAAGATTCCTTCTGAAAGCCAGTATCATGGAGAGGAACAGGCCCCTGTGTACGTTGTAGTTGGTTAGTCTAACTAGGACTGCATGCCCTATGAGCTTTACAACTCAAGATGTCAGAGATATGGGTCTCAGATTCTCCACCTGCAAGCACTTGTCTAGCTAAAGTAATAAGATCACGTGTGCCGTCTTCCACTGTTGTGGCATTTGGCCAGTTTTCCAGTATTTATTGATTTATTTTTTCAATTTTGTTGTAGCTGTCGTAGAAGGTCATACTGTGAACCTCTAGCGGCATGGCATACCTTCTTAATATTTTGCTTGTATGCCACCTCGGTTTCATCTCGGTAAAGGTTCCATGTCTTTGCTAGCTCTAATTCATAGTCCATGTTAGTACACATTTCCTCCCATTGCTGCTTAGGTAGCTGTTGTGCATACTGCTCTACGTCTCTGTTTATTCTGGCTATCTTCCTTCTTATTGCCCGCTTTTGACTCCGGCTCTTCCGTCTCCTTTGCAAATATTCCTTAGCCTCGCATATGCGTAGGAGGCAACTATATATGACTTTTAACTGCGCTTTAGGTGGAACTATTTGTGTATCCAAGGTTACATCTGTGGTTAGCTGTTCAGTCCATTCTTGGATGGTTCTAATTTCCCGCTGGTATCCTCTCTGACTTTCCAGAACTTATACCAGCCTAAAATTTTGAGCTTCCGGCCTTCGTTTTTAAGTGGTTCAGCCCTGACTGTTATTTCTGTTACACTGCGGCCGCTGCCCAGATCTAGATGGGTATTTATCTACTGCGTGTCCGTTATGGTTTTGATGAACGTAAGGTCTGGCCTAGTGTCAACGCAAGCACTGGTGTCAATCCTGGTGGGAGCTGAAAGATCAGTTACGATGGTTAAGCTCTTCTATTGTGCGTCTAACCAGAGGTTTCTGCCTTTCGCACTCTCGAATTTGCAGCCCCGTGCTACATGTAAACATTAAACTCGGCCCAATTAGTACAACCCGCTGTGGCGAGGGTTTTACACAATAGCGTAAGGAATTTGTGTTTTTTATGCTGCGGGCTACTGTAGACGTTGAGGAGAAAGAGGCTGTCTGCTAATTTATATGTGGGTATAATTACTATTAAGATATTGTCGATATCCCTAATTCCTTGTCGTGTTGCACGATGGTACAGTTTCGCTTTACTAGATTGTTTATGGCCTTCGTCTCTCCTTCAGCGCCACTAAACGGTTTTTATCCTAAAAATTTGCTATTCCCTGCATTTCTTGTATCATTTGATATCTCGGCTTTCAGCAGTGAGGTGCTGCTGTTGAGGGAATCTTTCGCAATGGTCTCCCCTGAAATTCTATTTTCAGATCACATGTCTGTCACGTCTATACACACCACGCTACCGTTTTCCTTCTCCTCCTGTTAGTACGCGCGGTTTGATGCATGCCGTGGCTTCGTTGTTGTCTCTGTATTCATGTTTTCTTCTTATTATTTTCTATATTCGTGTTTCAATATCCGCGATGCAGTTCATTATCACATGAAGCTGCTGCTGTATTGGCTGCATGGTTTATATGCCCATTTCCTCGATTTTTACAGCGATTCTTTGCCAGCCTTCTTCCTGATATTCAGGGAGTGTACTAACCGGTTTCGTCTCTTTCTCACTTTTCCGCTTTATCCCCCATGGCTTTACGTTTAGCCGGCCTAGCTAAATCCTCCTCCATGTCTGTTTCCCTTTCCTCGGCTACAACTTGTGTCGCATCTCGGTTTTCTGCCGTTTCTTTCCTAATTCTGTTATTTTCATCTTTGAGGTTTGTGTTCTCCTTTCTTAATGTGGCGTAAATTTGACTATACTGTATCATCAACTCGCTAATGTGAGCTAATACTTTCTCTATCTTCTACAGTTTACTTTGACATGTCTGCGCCCCCGCCGGCGTCCCGGAAGCCGGATCCGCTCAGCACAAATGAAAGAGTCTACCAGGGCCGTTGCTGGAGGCTGTTTCTTCTTCGTCACTGTGGGATATGTTACCAGACATTGAGTGGCCCTCTTCTTTTCTCTTAAGTCTAGGGAAGGATCACGATCTGTCTCGTCTTCAAATATTTTCGCTTTTCTTCCTCTCGTAGTATTCTGACTGTTTCCCACCATATGTTTCTCCCGTCCCCAAGTATCTCGGCTCTTGTCCCTCTTCTATTCTTATTATTTGCCCTGTACGACCCTTGGATGTGTTGATATGAGCCCTTTACTTCTTTGGCGGGTATGTAAAGTACATGCTGCCTCCGCTTCTTCCTCCATTCTGGCATTCTCCCAGCGGCGTTTCTTGACCAGGTACGGTAGATTGTACTTGGCCGTACATTTGCAATCCGCCGTAGGGTATTTTCTTGCAGCAGAGCTGTCATATTTCCTCACATTCGTAGCATTGCGGGGGGCTTTCAATTCCGCACCTTCTGCACAACGTCTATTTAGAGATGGGCAGTCTTCAGCTCGGTGACTCAATCCTCCAGACGGGTAACATACGTCGAACCATTTATTATGACTTGAGTTACCGCACGTTATATTTACAGTATCATGGGAACACCGGCGCTGCGACGCAGCCAAGGCATCTCGCAATGCAAATGATAGCTAGTTGTTACCTTAGCCTTGGTAAGGAAGCATTTCTACTGCTATGTTTGGAAGAGTTGCACGTATACAAGAATGAACACAAGAAAAACAAACTAGGTACACGAAAAGAGCGCGAACTACAAACTAATTTTTTTTGTTTTTGAGCTCCATATATATGCAGATAATGGAGCGGAGGTGGAGGAGGGGTAGATGGCAAATCAAGGATGCCTCATGTAGTTGCCTAAAAACGAATAAAATCAGTTGTTCGCGCTCTTTTCGCCTACTTCATTTTTGTTTCTGCGTTCGTACTTTTATACGCACAACTCTTCCTAACATAGCCGAGCACCAACTCGCCCAACAGAACGTTCTAACTTGCAACTGCGCTACTGCTACTGTAGGTCTAGCTGCGCTGTCGATTGATGTCCAGCACGTGTTGTTTAAAAAACAACACATATCTAACCACCGATATGAAAAGGCGGTAGTGGCCATGAGTTGTAGATAGTGTGCACGAACACCAAATTTAGCACGAACATCTCATTGGCAGAGCAACATTCTACAAACTCTCAAAGCTCAGCTGTTTGGACGAGCTTTGACATAGAGGAAAAGAATTCATGCAGCAACTTCTTTGGGAGTTGCATAAGTATGCGTTAGCCTGGTGCCACTTGCTCATCAACAAACAGCCTGGTGCCATTATCAATGTTATGAAACATGATGTGACCAGTACAAACCCTTATCATCCCTTATCGGTCGTCATCAAGCTTATCGACTAGATCAGACCCTTACCAACTCTTATCAAAAAGAAACCTTGTCTGACTCTATCTGAGCCTTATCTCTCCTTATCAACCTTAACAAGCGTGATCCGACCCTTTTCAGCTCTCATCGGACCTTATCAACCTTATCGGTACATATTCCCCTTAACACAATTGCTCCGCCCTATATAAGTCGGTATCGCTCTGTAGCACTTGAAACATTCCTGTCGAACCATAAATCAAGGGTGATGAGACCCATCTAACTCCTCAGCATTCCTTATCAACTCATTACCGGCTTATCTGTTTCAGATGCGCGCTTGAAGCTCATAAGCCTTCAGAGATTGGTGACATTCCACTAGGTAAAGGAACGCCCCAACGGAAGGCGCATCCCGTGACCACCGAAACGCCTGGGGTATTTGGCGCGTTTAGCACCAATTTTCAGAAATTCCGAGTTTCCTGATGTCTACAATGCTCTAAGTCGGCTCCACATTTGATGCTAGACATAACTTTTATTCCACTACCACCAAATCTTTGAAAAAATTCGTCATAGAAACTTTTCTTTCATATTTGTATTGGACTGCCCGTATGACCCTTTTCATATGGGTCATATGTGTTCACCTTCTGAAAGCGTGGTTTGTTTTCTATAGTGGGTAAGGCACCCGGCTTCGAGCGTCGGTTTGAAGATGGGAAACTCGCCACTGTCAGCGTTTTTGCTTTCGAAAGTCTTTCTTTTCTACAATAATTTCTTCCTAACAAATTGTCTTACTTGACCGACGGATGAACACGTTTCCTCGCTGGGTAGGCATAGATGTGCTTACGCAATTAAATCTGGATTCCTATCTGTACATTTTATTGCAGATGACCTGTAAAGAGCTTTAGCGGATTGTTCGTTCGTCAGTACATTCCAGGCTAGAAAAATGTATTGCACATGTTTTACGTTGCTCCCGTGAAGAGGCAAACTTTATCGACTGTTTTATTTTGTAACGTGGGAGGTCCGGCGCAAAATTCTCTGCAATTTAAATAGAGTTACGTATCAATCTTATCACTTTATAGCCGTCCAAACGTGTTTGCATGGACTACAGAAATTGTACCAATGTGCTAGCGTATTCTGCAAATATTTATTTATTTATTTATTTATTTATTTATTTTCAATACTGCTGCTCTCCTTCGTGAGCGTGGCAGTTGGGCAGTACAATAATTCAGCTGTACAATGCAAGGAAATCAAAGTATTGATTATACAAAAAGTAAGAAAACGACATAAGCAGTGCAAGTTATACATAGTACTATACAAGTAAACCATGTTAAGATTAAACGGAATAGTAAATAATAAAAAAGATGTAAAAGAGCAAGATGCTTTATAACAATAGCACAGATATTACTAAGGGCAAGTAATAAAACAGAAATAACTAAAAGAAACTACGAATGTTAGGGAATCATTATGGCAAACGAATAAGCTGTCGAAAATTAGAGTGTTTATTAAAATTTCCTATCGAATAAAGCAATCTGTGCCGGTGTCCCTGCATGCATAATAGGTACTGTTATTCACCCACACTTTTTTTCTATTTGTGAGATAAATTCGGATAATCATTCAATGTTGGTAATAGTAGGATCAAGTTGGTTCCATTCTGCTATCGCGAGCGGGAAAAAAGAATACTTCAACGTGTCATTTTTGCATGTGTATTCTGTAAATGTGTGCGCATGCTTGTTACGTGTAGGTCGAGCCTCGGAGAATGAAATGTATCGGGAGGTATCTATTCTGTAGTTATTTTTAGTAGTTGAAACAAGAATTTTAAGCGAGCGTGTTTCGCTCTTGTGGATAGCGTTTGCAAACCGGACTGGGTTAAAAGATGTGTTGGCGAGTCTGTACGTCTATATTTGTTATGGATGAACCTCACAGCTTTCCTTTGTATTGATTCTAGCTTACTTATGTTAGTCTTTGTATGCGGAAACCAGACTGTGTTAGCGTATTCGAGAACAGGCCTTACAAATGATGTGTAGGCTAGCACCTTCGTTGACTTGGTTGCGAGTGCCAGGCTTCTTTTTAAGAAAAATAGTTTGCGCAGCGCCTTTGAGATTATATTACTGATATGTTTGTCCCATTTGAGCTCCGAGGTTAATGTAACGCCTAGATATTTGTGTTCTTCAACTTTGTTAAGGGGAGTGCCGTTAATTGTGTAAACAATAACTGATGATACCGTTTTCCTGCTTAAAGACATGATCACGGACTTTTGTATGTTTATTTGCATCTGCCATTTGGAGCACCAATCAGCTATGTCAGCTAGAGAATCATTTAATTTAATACGATCATTGTAATTGTTCATTTCTCTGTATATGACGCAGTCGTCTGCGAATAGTTTTATATTGCAATTGATGTTAGCTATGATATCGTTAATATAGAGTAAGAAAAGCAACGGTCCAAGCACCGACCCTTGGGGGACTCCGGATGTTACTGCGACTGTGTTAGAAAGCTTTTTTTCGTAAACCACAAATTGCGAGCAGTTACTCAAGAAACCTTTTATCCAAGCAGAAAGTTCTCCTATACCAAAAACCTTTTCAACTTTAGCTATTAATTTGCTGTGACACACACAGTCGAAAGCCTTGGACAAATCGAATAGAATCAAGTCAGTTTGACCGCGGTTGTTAACTGTAACAGCAAGATCGTGGACTAGTTCCGTTAGTTGGGTTACTGTCGATAGACAACTGCGAAAACCGTGTTGGTTGGGTGAGAAAAGATTAATGCGCTCTAGGAGTACGGTCATGTGCTTTAAGATCATGTGTTCTAGAAGTTTACATGACGTGCTAGTTAGTGAAATGGGTCTGAAATTTGAAGGTAATGTTGTGTCACCTCCCTTGTGGATCGGGATTACCTTTGCAATTTTCCAATCATGAGGTAGATGTGAAGTTTTAAGTGATTTTCGGAAAACTAGGCCAAGATATTTACTACAGCACTCTGCATATCTTTTGAGGAAAGTATTAGGTACGTCGTCGGGGCCACTACCTTTCTTGGGGTCAAGTTTAAGAAGTAGATTGAAAATGCCGGCATCCGTAATGTCTAGTTTAGCGATTTTCGCGTGATGTTGCGTTGCAAATGGCGGAATAATGTTGTCATCTATAGTAAACACTGACCGAAAAAAATCGTTATATGCGTTAGCCTTAGCGGTTTTTTCTTCGGGAAGAGAATGTGATGTAGCATTTTTATTAGTACGAAAGTAATTCCTGAACCTCTGAGGGTTGTTAACAAGAAAATTAGGTAGTGTAACATCAAAGTAGTGCTGTTTAGCACGTTTAGCTTTAAGCTTGAATTCCGCGATGGCATACGGTAATTTCTGAATTTTGGATTCTCCACCACCTTTTGTTTTTATTGCCCTTCGTAACCTTTTCAAACATCGCTTTGCTTGAATAACTTCTCGCGTGATCCATGGATTATTTTTTGGAGGACGCTTTGTTTTTGTAGGTACGTAGTGAGTGATGCAGTAAAGTACAACCGATTTGAAGTGAAACCAAAGGGAATTTACATCTACTGAAGCATCGGAGCGAATTTCTGAAAAATGCTGTAATTCATGAGCGAGGTGCATTAGTATGCTGTTATCATCAGAGTTTTCGAAGTCTGTTACTACAGATACAGAAGAATGAGTGGTTATGCTACCACCAAGAGGCACGATGCACACTGGTACGTCGTGGTCTGATATACCATGAATTAGATTAGTTTTTATGCGATTTATGTCGAAGTGGTTACTGAAAAAGATTAGATCTAGTATGTTCCGAGTATTTCCCTGTGAGCGGCTGGGGCATGAAACGATCTGATGAAGATTGAAGGTTAGCATGAGGTCAAACAATGCATGACTTGAAGCCGGAGAATCTGTTCTCACGCACGTATTCTGTAGAAGGACGAGGGCGTTTTTGAACTCCTGGTTCTAGAATAGAGACATTTATAAATTTCACCACTACATCCGATTTCTCAATGTACCGGTGCTGCGAATCGCTCCTTAAGTTATTTCTTCATTAAAATGGGGCTTTCTTCTGTCGTTTGGCAATATTTAGTCTTTAAGCCAATAAATGCTGCTCGAAGCCTACCGTCGTATACGTTATGTATTATTTAAAATTGAGCGCACTTTAAATATATCATAGAAATTTTACACGGCGTGAAAATAAAACACCAAATGAAAGGCAGCGATATTCGTTCGACAAAGATGAACTTTAAAATGTTAACACGCATGAGCGCTGCTCGGAATTTGAGATTATCAAGCGTAGGGCTCTCCAGCCTGCGAAAGGGTAGCACACGAGCCTGTTGTTTCAAAGGGCTTTTTTGCGCACCAAGTGATCTTTTGTGTTGATGGAGAGACGAATCCTTGTTTTCACAGCCTTACTAGTAACCAGAATACCCTTACCTTACTGACGGCCTTCTGATATCGCACGTCGTTCTCGTTAAAGCAATGATTTTAACCCTTGCACTAGCATTTTTAAACAGATTATTGTTAGACTGAAATTAAGAGAACTTCAAGACACTCTATTGTTGCTTTCTAAAATGTAGCTTTATCTCAGATGTGCACAGAAGTCACCGCTGACGTGAGCTAGACGATGAGTTTTGTTTGAGGTTTCAAATTTGTTCATCGTGGTTGTCCCTGCCTTCTGTTCCCGCATCAAAAAATGAAATTGACGTATAGCGCGTCTGTGACAAGATGCTTGTTCTTTACCTACCAACATTCATATTTTGTTCGTCTTGCTGTGTCAAGTGTTAGATGCATAAAGTTGGGCTGTGTGTTTCGTTAATTTTTCCGCCGTGATGAACAATATCAGTTCGCATCAGGCGACTCCTTCATCCTCCCACTCATCATGCCCAATTCACAGAAAGAGAACCAGATTTCCCGTGCCAGTACTGACGAAACGTGTGCACTTCAGGCGAGGGGCATTTGGGAACCGGACAGACCTACCAGTACATTTTTGCGGTACATTTGCACTTGTTCTTTATTTCGGCGTTTTGTGCCGTACACAAAGGCTCTCAAGGTGGAGACATGTTTATATCTATAACGTATGCCACAGCGTGCAATACCAATGCGAAAGAAGAATTTGTTGTGTACAGCACAATGGCCGAATTCCTGTTGAAATAAAGGCAATATCTGCTGTACACAATTCCAAGCAGCAATACCTTACTAAAGCTAGGTTTTTGCCTAATTATTTATGGAAAACCAGTTATTAAGAAATTGTCTCCTGAAGACATATCAAGGCTATGATCCTGTTTGGTATTTGCTTATTAAGTGTTTCACTTCTAAGGTTATGTTGTGGTCTTTATAATATCACCTTTAGTATATTGAATTCCATGCGGTACTTATCTTTGAAACATTAAACAACATTGATTTTTGCAGTGTGTTTAACCTGTGCATAAGACATTACCGTATTTGACATCGCTCGAGGATTTTTACTACTTCTTTCTTATAGGAAGTCTAAGCTCTTCAAAATTGTGATCTCTTAAGTGAACTTGTTGACGTACTGCTTTAGAAAGTGTCCTGGCTGTGTCTGTACGGTTACCACTGAGTATATGCTTCATTGCCCTCACTGCATTGGTAAGTTGTTTTTGTGACGGAATGATAATCCGAGCAAGAACACGCCTTTCGTTTTGAACTCTGCTTTTTAGAAGAAAAAGCAGCCTTTTCGTCCCAGTTCCTTGGCTATCAGAAATGCGCGGCTTCTCCTTCTCTAATGAAAATGTATCTTGTTTAGCCGAAGTTACTGCGTTCGTATATACTTCGGCCCTACAAGAAAGGACCAATAATGAGGTATGTAATACACTGTCATGAAAAGCAGTTGTTTCCCTGGGAATAAATAGTCATTTTGCCGAAATAATAGTTCAAGAGCCTAACCGTTCTCTACTACAGTGAATGCTTTCAAGTATTCATCCTCCTGTTACCCTCTTTTATGCTTGAATATCAGCAGGACAAGTGTAGGTCATCGTAAACTGTGGACGCTCCTGCGTGCCATGCCGTCCCGTTGCTGCGTGCCATGCCGTCAGTCACCGTATTAGAAAAAGAAATATAATATTTTTTTCACGCGCGTGAAGAACCATCGGTGATCAGAATTATCTAACTACGCTGCCATAAATTATATTGCTGTTCCCTTCATTTTTTTGTGCATCGCTAGATATGTTACCGCGTCCCTTAATTAAAATTGAAATATTACAAGGGTTTGCTCTTGCCTGCTGTCTCTGTGCAACCTTGCGCAGGCCAAACCAGTCAAGTTGTCGTTAAGATTGTTAGTTTACAGAGAAAGAGCCGCAACCTATGAATAGGGAAAATAACTCACCAAATGGCTAAGATTGCGCGAAGCGAATGTGTAGCGGTTTAGACGAAATCTAAATGTCTTCCAATACTTTGGCTTCGAAGGACCAGCTTTTTTACACTTAAATTAATATAATAATTCTTTTAGAGGGCCACAACCACATTCTGAATGTGGGGCATGCTGTAGCCAGGACTGCATAAAATTTGGACCTCGTGGGATTTTTTAAAAGTGCACCTAAATCAAGGGGCACCGGTGTTTTTGCATTTCGCCCTCATGAAAATACGGCTGCGGAGGCCGGGATGAAATCCCGCAACCCTGTGCTAGGCAGCCTAGCACCATAGTCACTAAGCAGCAACGGCGGCATCAACATTTAATTGTAAAGAATGTCTCGTTACTTCTAGATCAAACTATTCCGTTCCAATCTAATGGTCTAGTGCTCACGAGGTTCTCATGCATGAATTCGCACAGTCGAAGGTGCTGTGGTGATGCTGGCATGGTTATGGGAACACATTTCTGAAATAATGAAGATAGTGCAACGATGACAACGCGACCATGTAGGCACAAGGAGAACGGGATGGCCACGTGTCTATGACGACATTGCTTACACTACGACTGTGCGACAAGGACTGCATGGCGATAATGATGCAAAGAGGAGAACATGGCGAGAATCGGATGAAGAATCTCAAATGACTATTAGGGTGCCACGACGACGGTATACAATGATTTGCATGGCAGTGATTGAATGGCGATGCTGCAATGAATGCGGTGACCTGACATCATCGGTAGGCTACTAATTAAATGATGACAGCTTGATTCCTAAAGAATGATGCAAATAGATCACAAAAGCCGCTGTCATGATGCCTTTCAGTTTCAGTTTCACATATGGCGCTTAGCACAGTACACCTCACACTTACCGACCTGTCATAACTTAGGTATCGTTAGCCCATCATGTGAATTGCCACTAATAGACACTTGGTATTCACATACATCTAATACATCGTGACCGCTACCTCCCTTGCAAGGCAGCACGCGCGTTAATCGGTAAAGATTATGACCAGCTCGGACAACGCGTTCTTATTGTAGTTCCTCCGAATTATGTTTTCAAACCATCTGAGAAAGCAACCTCCTTCAGGACTACAGTGATTTGCTGGGTCCCGTAAAGCCGTCACATCGCTTTAGTCACTACTGCACAGCCAATCACAATCCATCAACAATTTGTCGAAGACGCCACGGTGATGGCCTTAACATTCTTGTAAAACACTTTCGTCTGCATGAGGTAGTCTTTCTTCAATACTGCTAAAGAAGCGGCCATCGGTGAAGCATATTTAGTGCAACCCAGGTTAGACGCACCATCTGAGTGATGAACGATGTCTGCAGCGTTCCCATTGGTGTGCCGGCGTAATTAGCTCTGCGTAGTACTTTGAGTTATTTCACTCTAAACCTGCAATATACCGGTGTAAGCTGCAGCGCGTTTCTTCGCAAGCTGCTAGGCATCTATGCGACCATTCAGAACTTTTGCCACATCCTCAGCTGTATCTTTTTCCACGTGGTGATCAATCATCACCAGTGCTGAATTGTCTTTTCTTATGTTTTTGTGATTTGTAAGTTTAAATAAACTACGCAGTGGAATTCATTTCTGTACTTCACTATGAGCTGGTTTCATGTGTTTATTTTTGACAAGGAATAAGTGCCAGGCTTTACAGCGAAGATGTTTACCTCTAGTCCCCATACGCATCCCCCGCATCCGTTTGCAGGTGGGTTAGCCTGGCCGGCTTACGTCCGTATCACGCCGCTTGGACAGGAATGCGTGCCTTTCTGTTTCCGTGAGGGATACGAGGAAGCCAGCCGGACTATGCTGCTGTTGAGCTCACCACAAAGCCTTCTGTCGTGACCTGGCCATTCCTGCAGCATCTGCTTAATTTTGGTGTTAACTTTATTCACGAGCTGATA